>NC_135622.1:10750232-11053755 GCF_053574225.1 Canis aureus
GTAATCCCCATGAATCACCTATTACAGGTCCAACTGTTCTTTTTAATGGCTGCAGAATATTTCCTTGCATGTGCTAATATATTCACCCTCTCCCCCTCTGAAGGGCATTTGCTTTGTTTCTAGGTTTTGTTTTCCACCATAAACAACAATTTATTATAAATCCGTGTGCATCTAGTCATACATTCTGACTCTTGAACAACACAGGGGTTGGGGTGCCGACCCCTACACAGTCCAAAATCCATGTATAATTTTTGACTCCTCAAATTTTACTAGAAGCCTACTGTTGACTGGAAACCTTACTGATAACATAAACAGTCAATTAACAGACACTTTGTATGTTATATGCATTACATGGTGTATTCTTATAATGAAAGAAGCTAGAGGAAAGAAATTGTTATTAAGAAAATCATAAGGAAAATACACTTACAGTGCTGTGCTGTGTTTATTGGACTTACACAGTTCAAACTGTGTTGTTCAAGGGTCAACTCTATTTTTATTTTTTTATTTTTTTCAACTCTATTTTTATATCCGTGGGGTAGACTCCAAGAAGTGGAATGGATATGCTTACTTTTAATTTTAGTAGATATTGCCAGATTGCTTTCCAAAGATTGCCGTGCTACCCAAGAACCACAATTAAAGTAACTTTTCCCACATTCCCACCAGCAAGAGATATCATCAGTCTTAAAATGTGAGTCATTCTGATAGAAGCAGAGTAGCATCTCATCGCTACTTAAATTTACATTCCCTGACTGCTAGAGCCTGAAATCTTTTTATGTTTTTTGATCATCTGGAATTGCTCTTCTGCGAACTGCCTATTTGCATCCTTTGTAAATATTCCTTCCTTTACAAAAAAATCATTGCTTCAGTTAATTCTGCAGCTAGTCCATCAGCTTCCACTCCCTGTCCCATTAGATAGGACTGGAAATGTTGTAAATATTGATATGTTGCTATGGAAAACCATCTGAAATGAACAGAAGAAATGAAAGCCGCTAAGGGCTAGGAAATAGGTGTGGGAAAAGAGGCTAGAATGCCGTAAAGCAAGAGGAAGGATGAAATAAGAGACTGGGATTCTTGAGAAGGTAGAAATGATGTAGCCACGTGGTGCTCAAATTGGTATATGCGAAAAAACACAATGAAGGAGTCAAAACTCAGAAGGGATATACACATTCACATGCGTGTGCTTGCACACACACACCTGCACGTCGTTCACTGAACCTTTGCCATGTGCCAGCCACCACGCTTAGTGCCTTGCCTTCTGCATCTCCCCCTTTGCTAGAAGGTATACAGCACTATTATTCCCACTATACAGATGGAAAAACAGAGGCGCACAGAAGTCTAGTAACATGGTTACACCTGCATTGCTCATAAAGTGGTAGAACCAGGACTGGGACCCAGGTTGGCCTGCCCCAAGGCCTTAGCTGGGAGATGACTGGCCTGAGAGGTGTGGACAGAGCTGCCACCAAAGGGCTTGGGTCTAGACCAGGGTTCCAAACTGGGCCTAGGAAGGGGTTACAGACCAAGTGAAGACAAATTAGAAATGCTGAAGCCTGGGTTTGGTGGCTTCAGCATTTCCCAATCTGAGTGCCCTCCCGGCAGATTGCTCCACAAGGGCATCACCCACCCCTGCGGTGTGTCTGGGAATCTGGCAAAGGACGAACGGGGTTGGATTCAGCAGACAGAGGTTCAAATCTCCGTTCTTGCACTCACAAGGGAAGCACCCTCTTGGCTTCTGTTCTCCTTCTGCACAATGGCAGAGCCCCGCCTGTGCGTGGGAGAGGAGGGCCTGCAGTTGGTGCTGGAAAAATCCTGGATGGATTTCAATTCTCAGCTACCTCCATCCTGCACTTGGGTCCCTCCCATCCTCAGTGAGAGGACAGATGATTTGTAGGAGTCCTGCCAGGATCTGTGCTCTGAGGTCTCTCTGTGGAAACTCCTTGAACCTCGAACCCCAAGAGGTACGCCTGTGGTTCTTCTTTTACAAATGAGGCATCTGGTGCTTAGAGGGAGTGAGCCATCTACTTGAGGTCTTACCCCTGGAACCCTTGCTTGACATCAAAACATGTGGCATTAAAGGGAGCATGTGATGGGATTCGCTGGGTATTATACCATATGTTGGTAAGTTAAATTTAAATTTAAAAAATACATAAAAAATAAAATTTATAATTCCCTTTCAGGACAAAAAAAAAATGTGCCCTTTCTACAACACGCACACTTTATTCAACTCTACAATTACTTTTCTTGCAGACAATAAGAAAATCTCAAGGTACAAAATCCATGCGGATGAGGTAAGTTTCAAACACAATCTCATATCATTCAATGGGTCTGCTGTTAAATCAGCTCTTGGGGGACCCCTGATCACCTCTGTGCTTTCTCTTATCTCGCTCCACCTGTACCCCCAGGCCCAGGTTGGAGAAGCATCAAATCACAAATACATGAAGCATTCAAAGCCATTCCATCCTGCCCTCCCCCCTGGAGGGGAGAGAACGAATTCCTGGATATCAAGTGGCCAAAGTCACCCCGGAGAGGCCTGGGCTCCCGAGCGCCCACCGTGCCCCATCGCGAGCCCCTTCCCTCTGTGGGAAGCACAACACCTCCCCTCCCCTCCCCATGCCCCTTGCTCAGAAGCAACGGTGTCCAAGACACACGGTTAAGGACGGGGGCTGGTCCACTGGGCTGCATGCAGATGCAAACTTCCTCGAGATCTAGGGCAGCTGACTGCTAACAAATGAATGTTTCCATGGAAGACAGAAATCAAAACTCCTTTTGCTAAAAATACTGGGGAGGAAGGAAGGGTGTGGCCTCAGGAAACGGGACAATGCATTGAGCTCTGTGCCTGTGATGGAGATCTCCGCCCAGGCCCTGCTCCCTCGCCACATCGAGGCCAGAACCCTGCCACCCTGCTGCTTTCTGTCCTCCTCCTCCTCCTCCTCCTCCTCCTCCTCCTCCTTCTTCTTCTTCTTTCTTCTTTCTTTTTCTTCTTCCTCTTCCTCCTCCTCTCTTCTTCCTCCTCTCCTCCTCCTCCTCTTTAAAGATTTTATTTACTTATTTGAAAGAGTGAGAGAGTACAAGTGGGAGGACAGGCTGAGGGACAAGCAGACTCCCTGCCGAGTGAGGAGCCAGATACAGCCTCATCCCAGGACCCTGAGATCATGACCTGAGCTGAAATCAGACACTCAACTGACTGAGTCACCCAGGTGCCCCCCATTCTGCATTTCTATGCCCCAGCCAGCTCTTCCCCCTGGGTCCTGGGCTCTCTGCTCTGGGGACCAGCAACTTCCTACTGAGCCTTCCTCCACCGAGTGCTCCCTCCCTCTGGCTTTCTCCTTATTCTTCTTATACTGAATTCTTCTATCTTGTACTTTCATGAAGTCTTGAGTGTTCTCTTCTCTGAGGCTGTGCTGCATCGTGGTACAAGGATTGGCTCAGGGGCCTGACATGTGGGGTTTAAGAACCCATTCTTCCACTGGCTACCTGTGTGATTCTTGGCAGCACTATCTCTGGCCTGTTTCATCCTCTGTAAATGGGGAGAATAGGATGTTTCTGGCAGATCCCGTGTCAGAATACACCAAATAGTGTCCCTAAAGTGTTTTGCCCATTTAAAAAAATATTTTATTTATTTATCCATGAGAGACACAGAGAGAGAGAGAGAGGCAGAGACACAGGCAGAGGGAGAAGCAGGCTCGCTGTGGGGAGCCCAGTGTGGGACTCAATCCCAGGACCCTGGGATCATGACTCGAGCCAAAGGCAGACACTCAACCACTGAGCCCCCCCAGGTGTCCCTGTGTTGCCCATTATAAGGGCACAGTAGATGATCCCTTTTCTCCTAGCATGTTGATTATCCAGGGTCTTATGCTCCTTCTACAACCTGCCTGAGTGCCCCAGGGGTCTGTGTGGGTGGTGCTAAGTCGAAGATGCCTTTCTGTGACTCAGAGGTCTGTCCTGGCACTTGCACATGGCATAGTGACCCTGCACATGGCATAGTGACCCTGCCGCAGCCTGATTCTACTGCACCATCTGTGTCGGGAGCCAGACTGGGCAGGCCTCCAAAGCCATCATCATTTCCAGGGTGTGATCATTCAGCAAAGCCCAAAGAGGCCCGCAGAAGCCCCAGAGGCAAGGACAGAGTGGAAAGGAAATGTGTCGTGGGAACTTGGATCTAACTTTCTGCCGTGTCCTTGGGCAAATCTTTTAGGTTCTCACTTATTCATTTTAGATTCAACTCCAACTCGAGTTAGAAATTCCTCCCTTTTTTTCCTCCTCTGGCCACACTTTTCTTCAACGAATACAAGTTGGACAGGTAGGCACTACGGATATAAAAGTGAATGGGAATAGGTGAAATCCTGCCATGATAGCATCACAGAGCCCGTCATCTGATGAGGGCACAGATGTGGTCATCAAATAAATAAATGCAGAATTCTGCCCCTGAGGAGGGGTTCATGGTGCCAGAGGGTGACCATGACCTAGTCAGAGAGGTCAGGGAGTGCTTTGGGATGAAGCTGTGATTGAATGGAGATTGTAGGATAAGGAGGCGGTCACTGGCCACCAGGGGCTGGAAGAGATTTCCAGGCAGAGGACAAAGTCAGTGGTAAAGACCCAGTAGCCGGAAGGGACAGAGATGTGGGAGGAATCTGAAGAAGGCCAGTGGGGAGGACTGCGGGAGTGCTAAGGATTTGGGCTCCAGTATCCTATGAGCCTTGCGGTGGTTTTCAAAGGAGGGCAGGAGGGCACGGATACTCCACAGGTGGATGTTGGAAGAATGATTGAGTCTATCGGCACCTCATCTCCCCATTCATTTCTCAAATTAACTGAAGAGTCCCTTAGTAAGAGCTTGAAAATTTGGGACATGGGAGACGATGTTTTGAGGGAGGATATCTTGACACACAAAAGGGATGGGAAAATCTGGAAAGTGAGGTGACGTCTCAGAGTGTAGGCCCAGACGCTGCATCACAGTGGGTTCCCTGGGCCCCTGGTGAGGAGCTCAGGGCA
Organism: Canis aureus; assembly: GCF_053574225.1. Lineage (NCBI taxonomy): Eukaryota > Metazoa > Chordata > Mammalia > Carnivora > Canidae > Canis > Canis aureus. The sequence goes on from NC_135622.1 coordinate 10,755,219, forward strand.
CTGGGCCGATGGCATCAGGAAGAGGTCAAGACAGGGGTCCTGAGGAAGGAAGGGAGCATATTCCAGTGTCTTTAACACCAAAGACCAAAGATATCTTGGCTACTTCATAATCAGGATCATGGCTAGCCATTCCTGAATATATTACGGGTAGAAAAAGAGAAAAACCTAGTGATTGTTAGGAGCTTTTACCAAGACAGTGGTGCCCCCTAAAACAATAGGAGGAGCCTGTCATCTGAGAAAGAAAAATGTGTATGTCCATAACTGTAATTCAGTTCAAGTGTGTGGCTCATAAAGACCATTTCTGTCCATGCAACCTGACTTTCTACTCTCTCAGGGAATTCAATCCACATCTGCCTGCCCGATCACAGCAGTTCATTGCACGGGGTAGATACTTGCTATCTGAGCACAGGCAGATGGCTTGGGGATGGTGAATCCCAGTTTCTGCATTGTGAGTTGGGAATAATGATACCTCCTTCATTGGGTTGGATGAGAGAACGTATGCACCGGATTCAGGATGGTGTCTGGTCCCGGGGCAGCAGCTACTATTACGGCAATTATTCTCTGTGCGGGATGTAGCTGTGAAGCTTCAACAGGGACCAGGAAGGCAATATAATCAACCATTACCCAAGAGACAATACAGGATGGTGGGCATCGTGTCAAAATGGAGAACCCTTGTCTGTCCGAAGGGGGAAGCAGCTCCTCAGCTTCAACCATTGGCTGCTGCGCAAGAATTCAGAACAAACGTGGTCTGACTTTTCCAGAAATGCTGGAAATCCCAGTTTATGACTTCGGTATTCATTCATTCATTCAAGACAACAACAACAACAACAACCACAACAACCACACAAACAATAACAACAAACAGAACTAACGATATTATGGGGGACACACACACACACACACACACACACACCCAGGTCCTGGAGCAAAGCTGGATTGAAGGAAGATGAAACAAAGCTTCACAGAGGCCAACTGTTCTCAAGAGTCAGATTTGCCCCAGAGATAAGACTAAAAGTGCAGGCAGGGCCCTGATGCGCTCCTGACATGTTTGGAGAAATGGCAGCATTGTAAAACATGCATACTGTCCCAACTTCCCTCGGGGAGGATTTCGGGGAGGACAGCTCTCATTCACCTGCTGGGACTGGGGCAGTTGCTCAATGACAATACCAGCGTTTTACGCTAGGGCAGAGGAGTGATGTGGGGGTCTAGGGTGGGCGTGTGTGGGGGGGGTGGGGGGGTTCTGGATGGTTCTACGAGGCTGCAATACCACCAATATCCACTGGGGGTCTCTCGCACACAACTGATGGGGTCAGCAGGGCGGCCCTGGCGCTAAGCGGGATGCCAGACCGGCCCAGGCCCCTGTGCAAGGATGGCCCCTGGCAATGTGACTACCTCTTTGTTATTTACAGGACCCAAACTTGGATTTCAAGGGACAGGTCTCCTGCCAGCCAGGCGGCCTGTCAAAGTCCTTCCTGTGTGCAGAAAGCCTCTGGAGATCATCTCTGCACACTGGGTTCTCAGGACAATCCCAAGAGTTTCCCTATAGATCAGCTCGGTGGCTTCCCGTGCCCAATCTCTCTCAGACGCTGGCACCAAGGCACCTGCTGTCTCCTTCCGCATTGGAGCTGAACAAGAAGTATAATTCCAGGTTTAAGAGAGATTGCCCTATTGGGAGTAGCGTAAAATTTGTTCAAAAATCTCAGGCCAAGAGGCTAAAAATCTGGGTTTGGGTTCTGGTGCTGCCATTTATTAGCCATGTGACTGTGGGCGGAGGGAGAAGCAGGCTCCATGCAGGGAACCCGACGTGGGACTCGATCTTGGGTCTCCAGGATTATGCCCCGGGCAGAAGGCAGGCGCTAAACCGCTGGGCCACCTGGGCGTCGGGCACTTTATAGAGGTTGGCTGAGCCCTGCTCTTGAGCGAGCGTCTCCGGCGCGTCTTGGCCATGAGACAGCAGCTCATCCTCTCTGGGCGTGGGACGACCTGGCTGGTACATCATGACAGAAGGGGCAGGAAGCAGGTGGCCCCCGGGCCGGTCACTCTCATGCAGCCGCAGGACAGCAGGGCCACGCAGCTTCCCAGCTCTCTCTTCCGATGCCTATTTTGGGATGGGCCATTCAAAAGAGGACCAGAAATTATTCCATCCGAAAAGGAACCAATAATCCAGTGCAAAGGGCTTTCATTTCCTCAATTGTTTCCAGGGTACAAAGTTGTTCTGAACCGGGGCACTGAGTCATGGAGATCCCAGGCCTTCCGCCCGCCTACAGAGCTAGGGGCTCTGACACAGAAACCAGAGAAGGGGCACTGTCAGGCTGGAGACTGGCCCCCAGAACCAAGATGATGCTTCTTTGTTCTGGATGTAGTCACACAAATGAGCAGAGGCAGCAGCCGCCTGGCCCAGAGAAACAGTCTGTGAAGAAAAGGGAGAGAAGACCTGGCCAAGGACAGCAAGTTGTGCAGGTGAAGTCATTGCACACAGCGCCGACGCCGCCTACGGAGAAGGCCTGGAAGCCTGGCCTCTCTGCAGCTGCTGTGTGGGTGTATCAGGCAGGGAGAGTCGGGGACAGCCACAGTTGTCATGGGTCTGGTTTGCCCCTCCGCCCCCTACTTTCCTCTTACTGACCCCAAGACAAGATGCTGTGAGGAAATGGGCTGCTTGGCCCCCATTGAGTCCTCTTGAATACCATCAGGAAACTGGGTGGCTCTTCCCAGTATTGTTATGAACCTGAGGAGCTCAGGATGGACCTGGTGCTGCTTAGACCTGGGGCAGGGCCAAGGTGGGGGTGGGGGCTGAAGTCATTTCATGGCAGCTCTGGGCCTCCCAAAGAATGGGTCTGGAAAAACAGACTTGTCTTTTTTTTTTTTAATTGCTTTTTTGTCCAACTGAATATCATAGTTCCTGCAGAAAATTTGGAAAATATAGACACAGGTAGAAAAGAAAATGTACAGAATGATTTTAGTCTGAAAAGCACCTGATTGATTCAGGAAACAATTATTTAATTGAGCACCTAGTATGTACCAGGCCCTGTTCTTGGTGCTGGGGATATTACAGGAACGAGCAAAGTCCCCACCCTCTCGAAGCCTCTGTTCTGAGCAGTAGGGCGGGGGAAGGAGCTTGAGGCTGATGGAACAGGGCACTGTTTTTGGCAGGGGGTCAGGGAACGAGGAAGCAACTTGGTGGGTATCTGGGGAAGAGTGTTTTAGGCAGAAGGAACAGAAGTGTGGCAGGAGCCTGCCTGGTGTGGTCAAGGGCGTGAAGGAAGCCAGCAGGGCTGGAACAGTCGCCCAAGGTGGGTTTGGAACGAGACAGGGGGCAGGGGCAGCTGGCTGAGGACATGTGGGGACTTATCTGCCATGGTAGACACTTCAGATTATTAGGGGGTGAAACAGAAGCCCAACATGGGCTGTTGAGCAGCAGAGCAACTGATCAGCCTTATGTTTTGAAATAATCACTCTGGGTGCTGGATGGGAAGGGGACAGGGATTAGGAGCCTAACAGAGATTAGGGGAGGGGTTGGCCTGGGTGGGGGCTGAGAAACCGGTTAGGCTGCTGCAGTGGTGCAGGGGAGAAAGTTTTCCTTGGCCCTCCTGGAGTTCCTGGCTGGGGCTGAAAATTAAACCCACAAAGGCAGATCAACAGGCGAAAAACACACGTTTTACTCAATTTTTACATGAAAGCTTTCGCAGGAGAATGAGGACTCAAAGTAGTGGTCAGAGCAGGAAGCTGTGATACCCTTCAGACAAACAAAAAATACGTTTTTGAAGAATTAACAAGATGGGGGTTGGGGCGGTGGATGGTAAGTGGTGAAGAGGCAGCAAGGTTTGTGTACACGGCCCTTTTGGCACCAAATTCCCTGTCACTGGTGCTAAGGATGTCTTCCTTCCTTGGGTGCCTTTCACATGGGAGATTTATCTCCTGCTTTCAGGAGGACAAAAAGCATCAAGGAGTCTTTCCTGCATCCCCTGTTGCCTAGGGGCCTCTGGTTGAAACAACAGCCCAGGTGGCATATCTTGGGGCAATGCGTTCTGCTGCTCTTGAATAGGATTACCGCGCTGTAGGGGCGCCTGGGGGGCTCAGTCAGTTAAGCGTCTGCCTTCAGCTCAGGTCCTGATCCTGGGGTCCCAGAATTAAGTCCTGCATCAGGCTCCTTGCAGGGAACCTGCTTCTCCTTCCCCCCACCCACACACCTCTCTCTTTCATAAATAAAATCTTAAAAAAAAAAGGGAACACAGTGCCATAGAAGTAGAGGGAGCTGCCCTGGTGGAGGCCAGAGCCCCTGCACTCTGGTACCCAGAATGCCTAGAAGAACAGTTTGAGAACCCCTGGACTGGAGGGTCTCCGAGGGCCCTTCGGGCTCTGGGCTCCTGTGACCCTGCAACCCGGCTTGCCAGGCTGTTTGAGGCCCTGCCCACTCCTGAGAGCCAACCTGGTCCTTTCTCCGGGCCTCTGAAAATGCTCACTTGAAAACTGGACAGTTTTCAGGGTTGTCCAGAAAGGGGAGAGATTTTGAAAATTAACTCCCACACACAGACCGTGGCCAACCCTGTTTAGGGATTGTAAAGATGGGTAAAGCCAAGCATCTGCCCCAAGGGACTTACGGCTGGGCTGGGGGATAGGAAGTCACACCAATGACCAAAGAACACGCGTGCAGGGGGCCTGTGACTTGCCTCGACTTTCTTCCACGGATCCAGGGCCCGGCCCAGGGCATCTGGAGAGCTTTCAACCACACCTGACTCCCAGAGGGTCCTCCGGGGATGCTCATTCAGTCGGCCCCAGTCCCCTCCGCGCCCCAACCCACGCTTGGGTAGCTCCTTAGTGTCTCAGAACCCGTCTGCTGTGCTGAGCTCTGGTCTGTGGGACCACGTAGTGCCCTGAAATAGCCTCAGCACACCCCCCCCGGGGGACGTGGTCTTCCAGAACACTGTTCTGTGTTCTTCCCACAGACCTCACGGAGGGAGAGCCTCGCAGGAGAGACGGGGCTTGCTGAACAGGTGGGACCCGCTCACTCCAGAACCTGACGACAACCAGGCGTCTCCAGAGGGAGACAGAGGGAGACAGAGGGAGACAGAGGGAGACAGAGGTGTGCAGGGGAGGGGTGGCCAGGGAAGGGGAGGCGAGAAAGAACCTTCTGAGGGAGCCGTAGGATTCTCACAATTACCAGGAAGGAAAACAAAATCGACCAAACCAGACTAAGAGCCGCCAACTAAAAAGACTTCTCTGAGTGAGACGGCTTTCCTGGAAGCTGTGACCTTTATCCTCCTGCAGCCGTTAATCTAATATTAAGGCCCTTAACCTTCTTGATCGCTCTTTCAGCATCGCTGGTTTCATATGAACCCCCCAGGCCTTCCCATAACGCAGCCCCAGCCAGGGGTGCCCTCCCCGCCGGGCCTCCCCGCGGCCTGGGGGAGGCTTCCTCCCTTGGCCCTTCCCTCAGGTGCGGGAGGGCACAGCCACCGCAGGCAGCCTCGGGGGACTCCTGTGGCTTCTCTGTCAGCTTTGTTTTCCTTCTCTCCTGAGGAAAACCCGTGGACGCCGTTTCTGGGGAAAAGACGAAGGCTCTGGCCCAGAGGCCGGAGGCCCAGCCGGGAGCCGCCTGTGTGCCCATCTCGGGGACCCCGCTGCGCCCTGTGGTGGGGACAGGCGAGGGAGCTGCCTGCCACCTCCAGAATGGCCAGCTCAGAAAGAGCTGTCACCCCCTGTGACGGGCCACCCGGCCCGCCTCTGTGTCCTGGCCTCTCCCCTCAGCGATGTGGCTGTTTTTGAAGAGAGCCCTGGGCCCTGGGTAATTGCTGAGTAGGTGGGAGCAGTGAGGGCGGGGGAGGGTCCCTGGTCCCCCCAGGGGAGGCCACTGGGGCACTTTCTCTTCTGTAGTCTGGGCAGAGCGACCAAGCACCTGAACATTCACTTTCCGAACCCTTGTTTCGCGGAGAGCGGAGGCCCTGCCTCGAGGGGGGCTGCAGAGTTCACCCAGAAGTAGAAGAGGTGAGGCCTGGAGACAGGGGCTTCCCACAGCCTCAGCCCAGCCACGCTGGGCAGGACAAGGACGGCCAAGATTGCTTCCTCGCACAGTACTGGGGTGGCCAGGCTGGGGCAAAGAGGGGGTGGCAGCAGCTTCTTCAAAGTCTGTTCCCACCAGAGGCCCCTCTTCCCAGGGAGTATGGACCCACGCCAGCTCCGCGCCGGCCCTCCTGCCCTCCTGCCCTCCTGCCCCGGGGGGCTCCAGGCTTGGTGTTGGTTTTGGGCTTTGGCCTGGTGAGGACACCCCCCCAGCACCTCCTCAGACCTTAGGCTGTGAAAAGGCAAGCCCCCCACATGTCCGGGTCTCCTCTCCCACGGGGCACATGCACACAGCTCACACCCGGATGGCTTCTCTGCTTTGTCACGCTTTCCAGGCACAGCTCCCTTTGCAAGAGTGAGCAGAGCCCGGGCTCAGTGTTGGGGGAGCTGAACCCTCTGCTTTTCCTCCCTTCACAGTGTCCTCTCTGAGCAGCTGAGTTCTTGCAGATCTTCTCCAATGTCGATTCCCACCTGGAGTCACCTTGAACCCCACCCCTTACCTGCCTAGAGCTGGATACCTGTACCAGTGTACTCCCACCTCAAGGGACTAGAGGATGGATCCCACAAGAAGGACGTTGGAGCCCCAACATGACATGGCCACCATCACCACGTGGTCCAAGGCAGCTGTTTGCCTACAGCCACACACAGCACGAGGGGTGTCCCCCAGCCATGCACTCCCAGGCTTTGGGTATAGGGAAGGTCCCAAACTTACACCCAATGTTTGTAAGCTTAGCCTTGGCCTAAATAGCACTCTGGAAGGGATCCAGGTTCTCCTAGCTACGAGTAGATGCCACTAGGTTGGGCAGTCATCCACAGGCTTTCACGTGAAAATACAGAAGAGGGTCTCTGGCCATGTGAACCCAAGGGGGTCACGAGCCCTGGAGGTGGACATGTCCCTGGATTTGCGCCATGTGACAGGCAAATGGAGCTAAACAAAACAAAACAAAACAAAAACCAAAAACCTTAAACATGGTCTAATAACTACAAAAACACTTCTAAATAACAAAGCACTGTCTTTTCATTCTTCTGTATTTTATACAGCTGAAGCTTTAGGGTTTTTTTCCCCCTTTTATCAGGTTGCCAATGTTCAGAGCTGTCTAAATGGCCTATCACCCCCAGCTTACTGATCTCAAGAAGTAAGATGAGTAGGTTTAACAGAACAGGATTGGGGCAGAGTCGGGGGTATCTCTTGGAGTCAGGGAGCAGCATTTACCAAGGACCTGTGGTCAGCAGAGCCCTGACTGGGATCGGTGTGAGGCTACAACCAACTTGCTCAGATGTGCTCTCTTGGGACCTGGATACTATTGGGAAGATGAAAGTCTATAAGCCTGATAGAAAAAAAAAAAATCACAAGGCAAGGAACAAAGCATGCTAGTGCACTCAAATGAATTAAGTGCAAACTCGCTAGGAGTGGAGGGTTGGGGTTGGAGAAGGGCTTAGCCAGGTGTGGTTAACCACGAATCAAAAAGGCAAGCCCTAAAAAAAAAAAAAAAAAAAAAAGGGTAGGGTGGTTAGTGAGGGGGTGGGGGCAAGGGTGTGGGTAAGTGAGGAGGAAGAGAGGCAGAGGGGTCAAGGTGGCCTAGAGAAATCAGTCAGTGGTCTAGGAAGTCACACTCAGGATATTGCAACACCTCCTCGGGCCCCCACCCATGCGTACAGCACCCCTGCCACTCTCAAGTGCAGGCCTCCTGCCTGGGGCGGTACAGTCATCGCCATAGCAACCAATTGTTCTGTCACAGAGACATGACTCTGACTCTAGGTAGGGGATGAACAGAAAACACATAGAAAACTGCTAAGTGACAGAGATCTAGTTTTCCAGCAAGTGCCCCTGCTAAGAAAGACGAGAAAACGTACAGACCAGAAGATAAATAGACCAGGGATGAGCAAAGGCTACATTTTGCATGAGGCACCAGCTGTCTGCTGCAAACAATAGCAATCTGATAGGTTCAACAGGAATGATGCTTGGGACCCCTGGGTGGCTCAGCGGTTGAGCGTCTGCCTTCAGCCCAGGGTGTGATCCTGGAGACCTGGGATCGAGTCTCGCATGCTTCTCTCTCTGTCTGTATCTCTGCCTCTCTCTGTGTGTCTCTCATGAATAAATAAATAAAATCTTAAAAAAGCAAAACAAAAAACCAGGAATGATGCAAGGCCACAGGGGAGCCTCCATCAGCCTGCAGGGCTGGGCATGTGCAATGCGAGGTTTATGAGACAGAAAGGGGGATGCCTTCAACGTGTCCTCCCAATCTTGCATGTATTCCTGATGCTTTTACTGGGAACAGCTTGCTCTGCTGCCCCTAACAGGATCCTAGCTTTCCTGCATGCATGCGTGTGTGTGAATTCTCTCAAGGAGGACTCCTCCGTGCTGCTCAGGTGTTAGCAGCCCAAGTACAAACCTTACTAATTAGCAATCATTGGGGAAAAGTTAAGTCTGAGCTACCAAGCTTAGGGGCGAAGCATATTATTGCTCTGAAGGCATGACTGACACTGTGCCTTTGTCAGTCACATCAGCCCAGTCTGCCATTTGCACCGTATGACCAAGGGCAAGCCCCTTGCCCATCCTGGTCCTCGACTTGTAGAGGGGACCGCCGGACTCCCCGAGCTCCGGAGGCAATGCTTGCACTCATCCTTGTTTCCAGTTTCTAATACAGAGGCCCGCTCTGAGGGACGCACCTGCAAATGCCAGGTTGACTTCACGTGCTGAGTGTTTTCATAACGCAGAATCAAGGGGCAGAGTCGGGTGTCTCTGGGAGTTAGGGAGCAGCATTTACCAAGGACCTGTGGTCGGCAGAGTCCCGCCTGGGATCGGTGTGAGGCTACAACCAATTTGCCCAGATGTGCTCTCATGGGGCCTGTATACTGTTGGGAAGATAAAGTATACAAGCCTGATAGGAAAAAAAAAATCACAAGGCGAGGAACAAAGCATGTGATTGCACTCAAATGAATTAAGTGCAAACTCGCTAGGAGTGGAGGGTTGGGGTTGGAGAAGGGCTTAGCCAGGTGTGGTTACTGTACTCATCTGCTGTTCCATTCTGGCTTCAGTTAACACCCATTAACCACCTCCTAGGTGGCAGTCTCAGGGCCAGATATGTGGAGTCAAGGTAAGAGGTGATGGTGCCTTGGGGAGACACGCAGGTGCATGTCAAAGCCACGAGGTACAGGCTGGCATCCACACGTGGACGAGCACACCAAAGCGCGGAGAAGGGGCCTCTGGGTGCAGACGCAGAGCTTCCTCCACACCCCTGGGGTGGTGGGAGGCAGCCTGGGGGGGAGGAAAGCAAGTCGCATGGAGGGGCAGTGCTAGGGAGACCCCGAAAGGACCCGGGAACCTCAGAGTGACAGGAGGGGTGGAAATTGAGAGCAAACATGCCAGGCTGATGCTGGTGCTCTGACATCTTTGTTCTTCTCAAAGGGCTAGAAAGAAGCAGACCACTCAGAGAGGAAAGGCAGTAAGTTAAGGGAAAAGAAAACAGTTCGAATCCCAGGAGGGAAGAGGATGAGATCCGGGGTTTGCTCAGGCAGATATGGCCTTAGGGGAGACTCAGGTGTTGTACGTGGCCTTCATCACCAAGGCCCTGGGGAGGTGCTGGGAGTGGGCGCCCAGACTTGGGAAAAGATGGAACAGGTAAGGTTGCCAGGAAGCCTCCTGGACACGGCATGCAGGCAGGGTGTTGTCTCCCTCCCCGTCAGGACTGGCAGATGGCTGGAGGCATGGGTTTAGTGCAGGGCAGTCTCCCTGGAACCCCCTGGAAAGATGGGGAGACCATTACAGACCAAGGTGCAACGGTGAGTCTTTGACCGGGGAGACAGCGACCACCTGTCTGAGATTTCTGTGCTTCTCGACTTCTAAGAATCAGAGACCCGCGCAGCCTCTCTCTAAAAATCCATCGGTTAATCATTCAGTGCATGCTTACCAGCACCCCTCGGTAGTATGTTATGCTAAGCATTCTTGGGGCTCCAGGCGTTGCCCATGCCCTCGAGGTACAGAGCAGCTGGAAGTTTGCAGGTGCATGCACACGTGTGTGAGCAGAGCCATATTCTCTGTGAAGGCTAAGCAAGGGGCACGGGCAGAGAGTCTCCAGAGAGAAAGAGCAATCTCCTGGGATTTCCTCCTTGGGAAATCTTCACTGGAAAGTGGAATTTGCGAGGTGAGAATAAAAAGTGTGTGGGGGGGGGGGAGAAACCCAGCGTGCAGAAGTGCCCTGCCAGTAGCTGCCACCAGGAAGCGCTGGTCTCAGAGGCCCGCCGGGCACCCGCTGGGAAGGGGAACATTTTCTGATGCTGGACTTAACACTTGACGTTTGAATCCTGGGTCTGCTATTGAATAGCTGGCGAGGCCTGGCCAGACTTCTTAACTTCCTAAATGTCCTCATCTGTAAAGTGGGAAAGGGAATAATGCTTCTCTCCGGGTTGACAACGGCAAGGCCCCCAACACTTAGTGGGCCTCCAGGGATGCTGGTCCCTTCCCTTGCTGGCCAGCGAGAAGGCTGCGTTCGAGACTGAAGGGAATAAATATTCCAGAAGTCCTCTGACTGCCCTTGCAGGGGTAAATACACAGATTGATCGGTGGGGGGGAAAATGTTCTCTTCCAGCCTGTGGGGTGAGTTGACCATGCACGCCTGTCTCCGGATGTTTGACTTCCTGAAGCTTCCCCGAACAATGCCATCTCTGTCTTGGCACCACTGGCAAGCAGTCCCATGAGATCCAGGTTCTTGTCACATGTCCTTTTCCTGGAGTGAGTCACTAGAGAATTGGGCTGTCGTTATAACCTTCACCAGCTCGGGGAGGTGAAAGTGGATTGGAATGAACACAAACACAGTACAACTTGGTGGTTAATGTTCCTTTCCATCAGCATTTTGCCCCAGGCCTTAACCTTGCCACTTGAGAAAGTAGGGTCGCATAATGAATGAGATAAACCCAGTGACCCCTTGTGATCCACTAACAAAAGGCCTTTCAGTAGCCCCAGGTCCAAAGTCTCATCTATTGTAATAAAACCTAGCCAGTTACAAACTGGAGCCAGAGTGGGTGATCCTGGTGAGACTTCTTAGCCCCAACAATCAGAAAAAGCCGTTTTGGTACTTCCCCGAGGAAAAAAGGTGATAATGACCAGAGAAGGGGAAAATTGAAGTAACTGATAGAAAGACATACAGAATTTAAACTTTGAAAATTGAATGCATGTGTTCCTCGTTTGGATGAATAAACAGAAAATCATTTTACGACGGCAAGCATGAAAGTGAACACACCAACCTACGTAGGCCTTGCATTTCCCCCAAGCTTCATATAAGCTTGGGAGTCATGGTGTGTTTAACCTGGGCAGCTGACACGGTGGAACCAAAAAGTAGTAGCTGGGAATCTGGAAGGTTTAAGTGCCACCTTCCACTCTGGTCATGTGACCCTGGGCAGGCCCCTTGCTTCTCTGGGATCGAGGGTCCTCAACTGAAAAATGGTTTGTCTAAGTAATTGGCAGTTTCCTTGACTGCCTCTCCCCCACACAAAAGGCTTTGATTTTCATAGCTACTCCTGTGAGCTAAAAAAAGAAAAAAAGAAAAAAAGAAAAGAGGAAGGGGAATGACCTTAATCGCTACCAGTCCTGAGCATCACTCCCCGTGAAGCCCCTCAAACACAAGCCCAGGAAGGCAGAAGGGGCTCCTCTTTTGTGAAAACCGTGGACCTACATTTGTATATTCTGACAGAGCCCAAATGTTTGCTCCCAGAGGGCTGTAAATGGTCGCCCAGCTTTGTGACTCGCCATGGGCTCACAGGTCATTGCATGAGCTGTTGGAACTCACACCCAGTTTCCATGCAACTCTAGCTCAACTTTGCCAGTCAGTCTACAAACCTCTGGGTCACGGCCATGGTGGGTGCTAATGCCAGCCGCTGGCCAGGTGACCAAGACCAGCAAGGAAGCATGGCCCCCCAGCCCTGTGACAGCTGACATTCTAGAAGGGAATGCAGAAGGATGCGTGGTGCAAGCCTAACAGAAGCCTAAAGTGCTGTGACAGCACTGGGGAGGTGAGAGCAGTCCCAGCTTGGGTTAGGCTTCGTGGAGGAGGAAGACTTTTACCTGGATCTACAGGACAGGCAGGATGGAGACAGGCTGAGGCCGGGGGAGCATGCCAGCAGATGAAAGTGCAGCAGGAAACGCAGTGGCTGGAGAGCACGGGTCATACTCAGGGGTGGCTGGCAGCCCTTTCTTGCTGGAGCTTCAAGTGTGAGGGAGACAGCTTAGAAATTCAGGCATAGGCTGATTCATAGAAAGTGTTCCGAATTCCAAGGAATTTGGACTTTGGGGCAGGACCTGGGGTATCATGACCATTCTTTTTTTTTTTTTTAAGACTTTATTTATTCATTTGATTGATAGAGGAAGCATGAGCAGAGAGAGCAGCAGAAGGAGAGGGAGAAGTGGACTCCCCACTGAGCAGGGAGCCCAATGCAGGGCTCAACCCCAGGACTCCAGATCACGACTTAAGCCCTAGCAGACACTGAACCGACTGAGCCACCCAGGCGCCCCTATCGTGGGCATTCTCGAGTAGGGATGTGTCCTGGCAAGACTTGTACCTGGAAGAGAAATCTGCCAGCAGGACACCTTGAAGGGGAGCCAGACGGGGGCAGAAGGAACAATGAGGGAATTATTTCCATAACCCAGACTGGTGGTGGTAGAGCTGCAGTGGGGACACCCAGGTTGGGAAAGGAGGGAAATTTTGGAAAGATGCTGTGGAGGCAACAGAGTGGGGTTCTGTGCCTCATGAGATGTGGAGGCCGAGAGGATGTAGCAGAGGAAATCCTCTGCTGGGCCCCCCCTGGACTCACAGGACAGCTTATCTCAGGGCTGGGGGGGCGGGGTATAGAGGATGGTCTAGAAGTACCTTAGGCCATGAAGTGAACAGGCTTAGGGAAAGGCACTGCTCTAGTGACTGTGAGTTATCCCTCCAACATTTTACAAAGAGAAGCCCTCATTTTTAGCCTCCTACTCCCACTCTGAATAAAGGCACTTTCTACCTTAAGTCTTGCAATCAGTCGGTCATGTGATCATATGACTTTATCTGGCCAGTGAATTTGTAACTTGAAGTGTCAGAATTTTGGCAAATACAGTTTTCCTGCTGGTTAGAAGGCAATATGACTTAGGAAGATTTAGGTCTTGCAGTTATAATCAAATTTGAGTCTTTTCTGAACTTATATATTGGATGTTGTGTGTGTGCTTATTTATTTTATAACTGGATACTTCTACCTCTTAAACCCTATACACGGATATGGGGATGTTCCATATCCTGAACATCTTAAGTGGCCAGGAACACATTTACAGAAAATCTGGGTCGCTTCTGCGGGTGTCCACTGTTTCCCTAATGCTTTTACGTTCAGGGAGCCACCTTATTGCTCTGTGTGTTCTAGGAGATACTTTGTTCTGGGTACTGACTGCAGAAGACAAGCACAAAAAAGTAGCCAAAAGGAAGCTGATGTCAAAGTTTAGCTGCTGGGGAGGACAGAGGGGCCAATTCCCACCTCCTAGCCCTGGGTAGGACACCCAGAGGTGCAATTGGTTTTAGGAGGGAAATGGCAAGATCACCTCCCTGCCTACTAAGGTTGTGGTTCTAACCAATAACTGGGAGTAGTTGAGCACTTACTTTGTGCCTGGAAATATTCTAAGATTTAAGTGCATCACCTCAAAAAATAAATAAATAAATAAATGCATCACCTCACAACTCCGTTCAAGGTAGCTACTACTATTACCCCCACTTGCAGACAGGGAACCCAGGAATGAGGAGGTGAAGCTCATTGCCAGCCAGTTAGTAAGCACAGGAACTGTCACTCAAACCCAGACGTTTCTGATGCAGAGCCCATAATACGACATTAGTTCTTCTAGGGGAGTTCCCCACGAATTCCTCGACAAATTCCCTTTTACCTGAATGTCTCTCTTCTTAGTGACACTGATTGCATATTTAGTGGTTTATCTGAGACAATCCTTACTAAACAGTCTCCTTTCTCTCTCTCCCGGACTACAGTGTTTGAAGTTTGACAGGGGCTTTGCCATGCTGTGGCGACAAATCCACTAGAGGCGGCTGGGGTGGAGGGACCTCTAATTTGTAGCATTCGCCAATTTCCATGGTGAAAATGCTCCCACCATGATCGACTTGAAGTTGCCATTGCAGCTTGTAAAAAGATGCCGGAATATTTAAGAATCGGCTCTGGTACAGCCTGTTCCAGCACGCCACTGCGGTCCACGGGATTGCAGGCCCCTAGAAGAGGGCCTTTGCTAGCTGGGAATTTGAGAAACATATGGTGGGACTGAGTACAGGCACTGGAGAGCTTCTGGTGCTCTTCCAGATGTGCCTTTGAGGGGTTCCCCAGGAGCTGCCCAATGGGGGTCTGGCCCAGGGCCCTCTGGGAGGCCAGACTGTGGCCTGTGCTCAACAGTACCTGGGCTCACCCCTCACCGGCTGTCCTGAGGCCTCCGCACACCGCCTGAAAACAGCTCCCAACCGCCGGCAGGTGGCAGCACACTCGCACCCAACTCTCCCCGTCCAGGCAAATTGAGGAGCCTTTGTTCTGAGCCAGAGGCGGTGTCACGAAGAGAAAGGCCCAAAGGGGCAAGCTAATCAGCCTGTCCTTAGCTGACCTATGCCTACTGAGCCAGTGGACGAGCTCCCGCAGCTTGATATAATGAAAGCAACCTTAACCAACATGAGACAGTGATCCCAGCTCCACCGCCTGCCTGTCCATCCCAAGGGCTTAGGCTTGGCCTGGGGTGGCACCATGGAAACTGGCACTGGGTCCTCTCAAGAACAGAGCTAGGTGCCAAGAATGTGCTTCTAGTTCTGAGGAGGGAAACCTTTTACTCCTACCTGCTACTACCACCCACAAGCCACCCGGTGCTGCTGCTTATTTTCTAAACTGCTAATTCCATTGGATGGTCAACACCCTTCCAGGGTGAAGGGCATTCCAGGTGGTTTGCCTGGGATCATCCTGATTGGGGCACTGGACTTCCAGTTCTTAGGACATGAACCCCCAGTCCCTGGCAAATAGGACAAAAAGCTGCCATACCCCTAATCAGAGTGCCTGCCTAGCGCACAGTAGGGGCTTTCTGTGATGGTGGCATGAAGGGCATAGCAGAAGCCACGTGGGATCACAGAGCTGACCAAATCCATCAGGCAAGATTTGATTCCATTCATTCCTATCTGCTCCCTCTGTTTTGTCAGAGGTGGGGGGCCAGAATCTGAGGGGGATCTGGGGAGCAGTCCTTCTGCCCTGCTCACTTTCTATCTTTGACCTCTCTCCTGGCTTTCTGCCCTCATACCTGCCACCTGCACAGCATGACCTTGCAGGTAGTCTGGGGCCCTCCCAGAGTCCGGCAGCAGAGAACTCCATGTTCCCGGGCAGGGTGGGGCAGCTTAGGGGGGAAGCTGGTGAGGGTGGTGGAGAGGCAGGGGTGAGGCAGATGGGAGGCTCTTCAGCCATCAGCAGGATGAAAGCTGCCCAAAGGAGTCCTCAGCTTGACCCCCAACACCAAGCAGAAACGTGTATTCCCCTCTCCTCCTGTCGCTCAGGCCCCATTGTGATGTGACTTGTGTGCTTTTGTGGCTGTTAAGTCCTCAAATGATTCCTTCTAAGCCAAGTGCTTAGCTCCGGAGAGTCAGGCTCAGCAAGCACTAACCTGCAGTGTGGCTTGAATCAGGGCAGAAAGCTTTGCCTAAACCAATGGAAGCAATCTGCAAATTCTCCTCCCTGCTCTGGACACTGGGATAAAAAGCAAACTCACACTGTAGCCCCTAAATTCTGGACGGGCAGGTTCTCATCATCTCTCCAACCTTAACCTGTGTTGCTGCTCCCAGAACTCACTGTGGCGGTCACCCTGGCCTTCCGCCAGACCCTAGAGATGCCATGCTCTCTCTTGCCTCTGAGTCTCTGCCATCACCTCCGTGTGGGTGAGACTGCAGTGGGCTCTGGCTCAGGTGGGCTGGGCATAGAAGCATGTGAGAAGATCAAATTGAAGCTTTGGGGATCCCTGGGTGGCGCAGCGGTTTGGCGCCTGCCTTTGGCCCAGGGCGCAATCCTGGAGACCTGGGATCGAGTCCCACGTCGGGCTCCCGGTGCATGGAGCCTGCTTCTCCCTCTCCCTCTGCCTGTGTCTCTGCCTCTCTCTCTGTGTGTGTGACTGTCATAAATAAATAAAAAAATTTTTTTAAAAATTGAAGCTTTGACCTGAAGGATGAAAGGGATCATATATCACCAAATGGGGAGCGGGTATGGATCTAAGAATACTTTCAGTGTAGCAGGTGTCAGTTCTTCTCCAGTCATCCTGTTAGGCAGGAGTTATTGGTGCTTAGGAATAGACTTCTCATGGGCTTTATGTTGTTAATTTTCTGAATAACCTACCACTCCTCGTGTCACAATCTATCATGCTCAGTGGGTTCATATTTACATTCCACTGGTAACAAATCAATGCAAGCATAGCCCTGTTCTAGATAAAAAGGGGTCATGCAGGTAAAAGCCTACTGACTCCCATCTTCCAGCCAACATTTGGACATGTGGGAGCCAGCACTAACCCTAGGTCCTCAATAGAGATTCGCGGGGCTTGGTGATTTGTATTAATAGGCATAGTCTTTCACCTGTGAAAGAACAACTACCAGGCACTTAAGCTATTTGTGGCCACCAGATAATGGTCAATGAACTTGGAGTTTATTGAAGAAATGCTGAGTTTGTGACATGGAGTTTTCTGGGGAAACCAAATCCTAGATAGAATGAGCAGCAACTCTGGTTATGAAGACATGGATATCTCCAAAGCTTTGAAGGGATGTGAGAGTCATCACTGGTAGCAGAAAAGGGCCTCCACTCCATCTCCTGACTAGAGGAATCTTCACGCTTCCATAGAGGCCACAGCTGACACTCAACGTAAGCTCCACGAAGGACCCCGGGAGGGGATGTGTGCACAGAGATGCGGCTCCCAGGTCCTTGCCGACTCTTTATTGAGCTCTGAAACGGCTCTCCTGGAAGTTGGTGTGTCTTGCCCATCTATGACCAGTCACCTTTGGGATCCTGAAGGTGGGCCAATCTCTTGGGTTGAAGCAACCTTTGTTCTTTTCAAAGAGCTCACTCATGTCTACAGTCGTGTCCTGTCCGTGTTACTTCCAGCCATATTCTCCTTATTCTGCTCAGAGGAGGGAGCCAAGCATCTGGAAGGAGTCCCAAGATCTGGGGTCTCAAGGTAGTATCAGGGATGGTGGGGCATGACTGCTCCTTGCCTCCATCTATTATCTAGAAATGCCAACTCTTCAGGCTCCCCATGGAAGGAATCCAAGGCTGGGAAGTGAAGGTGTGGACACAGGGAGGGAAAGCTTCCTAATTTCCTGTGCCTTGTTTTGTTTTGTTTTTTTTCTAGGCAGCTTTGGCCCTGCTCCTTCTCATCTGTGCCTGAACTCTCTGCTGCCACCCTACCCAGCGTGCATTTTTCACGTCCCCTGCCACTTGCCTGGAGGTAAGAGGCCCCACCCCACTCAGAACATGGAGTTCTGTCCCAGAGCCTGGGAGGCAGACGGTGGTGTGAGGGGAGGAGGGGCAAGGCCAGTCAGAGCCAGGAGTGAGGAGGAAAAAGGGACTGTTTGATTGTTTCTCCCTGACTCCCACCTGTTGTCAAAAAGCCAAGGTGGCAGGTTTTTTTAAATTAAATGGGATGATGTCCTGCTCACCAGATTTGGAGATCCTTTGTAATCCCCTCTTGACTTGGCCCCTCTATTTCAATACCACCACCATCTGCAGCAAACTTCTTTGAGTACCAATGGGTGCCAGGAACTGGGCTTGGCATTGGGGCTGGGAGCTTATGTCATATTGAGGTTGACAGTCAAGAAAATGGCCACAGGCTGCAGTGGGTGGTAGAAATACACAAGCTCCCTTCTGAGAATTGGAACCATCATTTTTTTTAAACTATTTTTTTAAAAAATATTTTATTTATGTATTTATGAGAGACAGAGAGAGAAAGGCAGAGACATAGGCAGAGGGAGAAGAGGGGAGCCAGATGTGGGACTCAATCCCAGAACCCCAGGATCACAACCTGAGCCAAAGACAGATGCCCAACCACTGACCCAACCAGGTGCCCCGGAACCATCATGTTTTTTGAACAATGGCTTGACCTTCCATTTTAGAGGAGTCCCAGCTGCCTGTCACATGATGCCACCCAGACAATCTCAGCACTTTTGGTGGGAAAAGAGAAGTCTGGAGACTGTGCCAGTTCTGGTGACTGATGGCGCCCATTGAATCATCCTGCCTGTCTACTTGGGTCCCCACAGGTGAAGGACAACAGGCCAAAGAGCTTGCCCTACAAGACCTCTTTCTTTAAGGAAAAACAGCGTATGGCCCAAAGGCTCTTGTGTGAGTGGACACATGGGATACGCTAGTGAGCCCCTGGGATGGCCACATTGGAATCAAGTCCACTTAACTAATGGTCTTAATGTGGACAAGGAATTGAGTAGTTAATTTGTTAATATTATGGCTAAAAATATAATCAGAACTTTGCATCCACATCATGGCGTACTATTCCAAGATAAAAGTAACTAACTATAAATACAGACCACAAGTTGGATGGGTCTCAAGGCAATTATGCTGAGCGAAGAAAACAATCTCAAAAGGTCACATACTATATGATTTCATCTATGTAACATTCTTGAAATGAAAAATTATGGAGATGGAGAGCAGTTTTGTGGTCGCCAGGAGTTAGGGGTTGGTGGAGGGAGAGCGGGTGTGGCTGTAAAGGGATAGCACAAAGGAGCCCTGTGGGGATAACATCCTTATGGACCCTGAATGCGGTGGTGCTGGCTATGTAGGAGAGAAAATTGCACAGAACTACATGCACGCACGTTCACACACAAGTGCTTGTAAAACTGGTAAAGTCTGAATTGACTCTCTCACCCAGTGTGCATTTCCTGGTTTGGATAGTGTGTAATAGCCGTGCCAAGTGTGACCATTGGAAAGGCTAGGTAAAGGGTATGCACATTTGGTGGGAGTGGGGGTAAGATACAATAACGCAATTTCTACTTCAAATTACTTTCATGTAGTGTGCATAGTGACATATAGTTCAGTGGCATTAAGTACATTCCCATGGCTGTCAACCATCACCACCATCTCCAGATCTTTCCTTTTTTTTTTTTTTTAAAGATTTTATTTATTTATTCATGAGCAACACAGTGAGAGGCAGAGACACAGGCAGAGGGAGAATCAGGCTCCCTGTGGGGAACCTGATGCAGGACTCTATTCTGGAACTCTGGGATCACGACCTGAGCCAAAGGCAGACACTCAACCACTGAGCTACCCAGGTGCCAATCTCCAGATCTTTCCATACTGAAACACCATGTCCGGTAAACAGTAACTCCCCATATGCCCAATGGCATAGCCAGTGGTAACCACTTTGTGTCTCTAGGACTTGCCTATTCTAGGTATTTCACGTAAAGAGAGCTGGACAACATTTCTTCTTTTGTGTCTGGCTTGTTTCGCTTAGCACAATGTCTTCACAGCTCATCCATGTCATAGTATGTGCTGGAATTTCCTTCCTTTTTAAGGCTGCATAATAGTCTATTGTACGTGTACACTACATTTCATTTATCCAGTCTTTTGTCAATAGACATTTGGGTTGTTTCTCCCTTTTGGCTATTGTGATCCTAGCATATGTGTATTTTTTGCAACTTTCTTTGAATTTATAGTTATCTCAAAATGTCAAAAAAAATATAGTCAGAAATAAAATCTGTGAATTAGTTAATTCTTTCCTGTGCTGAATATGTAAAGCAGTGTTTGCTGTTGAGGTTTGCACCATTTTTCAACCACAGAAGTAATTTAACCCTTATAGGGCATCTAGAACTTGATCTTCCCCCTCCGCTTTTAGGGATTCAACAACGATGTGTGGTGGTCCACAGGATAGTGCATGGGGGTCTGTGACCGTTAATCACTCTGGCCCATAATATTATTTTGTTTGTTTTTGTTTTAAAGATTTTATTTACTTATTGATGAGAGATGCAGAGACACAGGCAGAGGGAGAAGCAGGCTCTCTGCGGGGAGCCAGATGTGGGACTTGATCCCAGGACCCCAGGATCTTGCCCTGAGCCAAAGGCAGAGGCTCAACCACTGAGCCACCCAGGTGCCCCCCATAACATTGTTTACAGGTGTGGATCGAGAAATAGGAAAGAAAATTTCTAGTCCTATTGAAACTGACACATGATTTCAATAAGGGCAATGACATTTGTACAGAGCCAGCTTTTGATTATACGGAATATGAAATCATTATGATACAACCTGATAAAAATAATCACCAAGATTCGGAAAACTTGGCTCTGGAAGAATCATTTGTGTCACAACTGTTTTTTTTCCATCGGTGGTTTGGCCATCATCCCTTGGTCCATCTGTGCACTGGTCTCAAAGACTCAGAGCAAGTTTGTGTGCAGAGTGGACACCATTTCTTGCAGGGGCAACTGGATGGCCTGGAGTGGGCGAGGGGACCCTGCGGGCATGGGCCGGAGGGTGGGAGAGATGGTTGCCTTCTTAGAGGGCGAGACAGGATCGGCCGAGAGGCCGCACATGGCCGATGCCATTGTCATCTTCCCAAACCTGTGTCTGGAAGGCTCACCTTGCAGAAAGGGGCTGATGGAGGTGACACAGTCCCTGCTGCTGAAACACGGTCATCTGAACACAGGATTGTTTTGTTCTGTTTTTATGAAGATCTAGGGACTTGGTGGACTTCCTGACTCTTGGTGCAAAATTTCTCTCTGTTTTTCTCAGGAGAAAGCCCATGTCTTACCTCCAATCCTCGAGGGTCCATAACCCCCATAACATACACAGAACCTTCTGCTAATAACTGCTTCTGGGAGTCCTCTGCTTAGGAACCGACTCATCTAACTTTCCACTAATGTGGCGCAGGGCAGGAGAGGACCCCTCCGTGCGCTTGGGCTCATCTGATCCAGCACAGCCTTTGGGAAAAGGATGGCCACCTGCCCACTGTCCCTCCCTTCTGTTTCTACCCACTTCTCTGCTTTGTTCTTTTATTTGTTTTGTTTCTTAAAGATTGTATTTATTTATTCATGAGAGACAAACACAGAGAGAGGCAGAGACACAGGCAGAGGGAGAAGCAGGCTCCCTGCGGGGAGCCCAATGTGGGACTGGATCCCAGGACCCTGGGATCACATCCTGAGCCGAAGGCAGACACTCAACCCCTGAGCCACCCAGGCGCCCCTCCTTCTCTTCTTTATGTTCTCACTTCCCTTCCCACTTTTCCTCTACCCCCTCCTCTGCTGGCCCTTGTATCACTTTCCTGTTTGCTTCTCCTGCCGAATTGATTAGATGTATTAATCATTACAGTAACAGCTAAAAGTTTCACTGCGCTTCATTAATCCAGAGAAAAATAATGTGTCAGCCAGTGAGTGCTATAGGGCACACTCACACATTCTCTCTGGGATCCAGGATAGTGGAAATTTCTCAGTTTCCATTCGTAAAGACGAAACAGGAGACCGTTCCAGGAGGCCACAGTGAGCCTGGTGGGGGCTGGGCAGGGGGAGGGTGGGAATGTGGGTAGGCCACCTCCCAACATGATCACATTAGTCACCCATCACAGACCCTGACAGACCTTGGGCTATTCAAGGATTCCAGCTGTAAAATCCCATTAGGGTTGCCAAGACTAGAACAGTGTGACTTTAATAAGGTTAAAGTTTGGCATTTTTACAGCTTTAATAATGATAAGGTTCTTAGTACCCACGAGAGGGAAAGAACTAGAGAAGGTCTGTCCACTCCTGGCTGGTTGGTGCTGGGGGACATGGTCAGGTCCAGCCTCTTGCCAGGCCCCTGTGGAGTGTCTTTGGGTTCCAGGTGCAAATTTTACCCTGCTTCTCAAAAATCCTATTCACCCATGTCTGGACTCTGGGATTGATAAGTGAATCTGGGCATTGATTTCCAAGAAGAGTCCATGAAACTAGGTGAGTTTATTAGAAATAAAATGCCCTGTTCCCCACTCACATGTGTCACCCATAGTAGTTGCATTCTCAAAGCACAGCTATATTTCAAAACCTTTGTTAAGCTCCTCTGGACTAGAACACTCTATTGTCCATCTGTGTCTGTATCTCCTTCTAATGGCCTTCCGGATGACCTTCGTCCTCCCTTCCTTATCCTGGGAGGAATTCATCTACTCTCTTCTTACTCCCAGGGCACTTAGACCATCTTTCTAAAGCAGCGCCTATCTGTGTGGTGGAACGAGTTGGTTGTGGACGTAACCTCACCCCATCAGACTAGACTGTAAGCCCTTCGTGCAGGGTCAGCTTGGGCTCCTGGAATACTCAATAAGCACACAGTAGACACCCATAAATGTCAAAGGAAGGAAGGGATGATTTAGCAGGAGGCCCATGCCTTCCACTGGGAAGACCATTGAAATCCCATGCCTTCACATGCATGACTCATCTTTGCTCACAAAGAAGAGGAAAAAGTATAATTTCTAAAGTAGGTCACTCGTTTCTTGAAGGTGGAATTTATCTCTCAGTCCATGTGTCCACAGCATCTGCCGCCCTACATCTGTTAGTGTAAGCTTCAAATGCATCAGATGGCCTTGTCTATGGCCATTATGTCATGCGTTGAATCATTTACAAAGACTTTCCTTCCAATGGGACAAGTCAAATGCACAGCACTGATGACGTACCTACCCTGTGTCACAGCTGGCGCTAGGTCCTGCAGAAATGCAGAGACGAGAAGTCTCTGCCTACAAGGAGCCAAGTCTAAGTGCCAAAAGGATGTGGTAAGTGCATCTGAAGTCCTTGTTTCCGTGCCAGCTGTGAGCCGCTGTGTCGGGGCACAAGGGTATAGGTATAGCCCGGACCCTTCAGAAGCTTATGGCCCAGCTGGGGAGCTGAGCCATTCATGGCTGGATGAGCTTTCAAAATGTACCTTAGTATTTACTAGGGCCAGAGCCCCCTTGACCACACCCCCCAGGGGGCCACAAGGTTATGGGAGCAGAAGAGAAGAATAGAGCGTAGGGAAGGGAGACCTAGCGCCTTCCTGACACTTGTAGTCTGATGGGCTCCAAGTGCCGCTTGGTTTCAGGGGCAGAGCTGGAGTTTTTCCCTGGACCTGAGATAGATGGGAAATATCAGGGCCACTGTGGGGCGAAGCCAACTCTCCAGATAGTCTCTGGGAGCCCCCTCTTATGGATCCTTGGACGAGGGGGGCCCAAGCCTGGGCCGGGCCTCCCAAGGCTACTTTGCACCACAGTGAACTCAGTTTCCGGCATACTCTTGAATCAGACCAGACCAGAACTATGCTTAACTGCGCAGCAGGAGGGAGGACTGGTAGGTGGCATCTCCCAGGGAGGCCGGTTTCGGGCGTGGGGAAGAAAGGCCCACAACCTGGGCCCTTCGGTCGGCAGCACATGACCTTGTGATGCACTGTGGCCAAGGAACAGGTGCAGCAGGGTGAGCAACATGGTGCCATCTGGGAGCTGCGCTCCCGTGGTGCTCCCATCGGCTTTCCCACCTGGGAAACCGTTCCAGGGCAGCCTAAGCCACCAGCAGGCTAGACTCCAGTGTTTGCCCAGGAGCCTGGATGAAGGGGAAATTACAAAGGGTTGGAGGAGGCACCGGATGGAGAAGAATCAGGCTGGCATCACTAACGAATGCTCTCTCCTGATCCGAAGCCCTTTCAGCCCGGGGAAGGAAGTGTCCTTGGAAATGCCAGTCCTTGGCCCCACAGTTCCCTCAGCTGGCACAGAGAGGCAATTCCCCTTTGCCCCAGGCCACCCCTTGCCTGTGAATGAGGAGCGTGACTCACAGCAGCGGGGACGGCAGCGTGTTAGGTGAGGCTAATTCAAATGCCAGGCAGGTACAAATAGCATACTTTCCTCTGAACAGCCGCCCCAGCTGTTGTGCAGGAGGCTGGCCGGTTCTTATCCAAAGTACATTTGTTCTTATTTATGAGCCACATTGGGCACCACTGGCGGCCTACCTTTGGCCCCTCAAGGCCAGCTCTGTGTTCTTTGTTCCCTAAAGTCTCACCAAAGTGAAACATTAACTGGTGGTGGGACAGAAGGGCCTGGGAGCCTCTGAAGGCAGGGCTGATGAAGAAGGATACCTGGGGGGGGGAGGGGGGGGCGGCTGTGACTCACTGATCTGGAAGGGCCTCCTGTGACCGGGCAGTGTTTTCTTTAAGCCACACAGATGGGTGCCAGGGTGGCATGTCCTAAATGACTGGTTGGTGGGTGACCACAGATGCTTTTTACCACCACGGTCACTGGTGATACTAACCTTAACCATAAAGGGTGGTGGAAATTATTAGGCCTGAGAGCCAGGAGACCCTTGGCTTGGCCATGGCTCTGCTTCTAGAACATTCTGAGGCCCTGTGGAAAGCCATTAGAGGTCTCAGGACTTCTGTTTCCTCAGCTGTCCAGGAAGGGCTGGGTGAGAACACAAAGGTCCTGTCTGGCTAGAACATTTTCTACTGTAGATGCTGACACCAATCAACTCCATTTATAGCCGGTGGTAGTAACTGTCTCTCCTTATCACCCAGGAAAAGTTACTAGGGCCCGCCCTCTGCTACCTTTGCTTCTCTTCTCTCCCTCGTCTCTATCTGCCTCACTGCTTCTTAGCCACATTCCCTTTATCTCACTTCTTTATCTTTATCTTAGGGCTGAGGATGTCCCCTTCAAAGCCAGCATGCAAGTCAATCATGTGATGTTTGAGTCACGGGGACTCTCATTTGCCACTTTCTACCAAAGCCACTTCCTGACCATGTGATCTTGGCCAAATTATTTTCTTTCTCTGGTTAGCCATTTCCCCATCTATCACAAAGGAATCATATTAGGGTTTCTGTAAGAATTATGTAATATGCCTTATACATGAAGGCTTCACAAGTATAAGCCATTATACGCTTATAACCTAAAAGTTGGCACACACAGAAAATTCATTCCTCTTCCCCAAAACTTTTCCTTTAATCTCTGTTTCTGTTCACAGGGACACTGGGCTTTGGGTTTGATGTCACCTTGACTTTTCTTCTCACTTGTTCTGTGCAATAGTATCTATCCCTTGAAGCCTTCCTTTCAGCTTCCCTGGGGTATGACATTTTTGGAGAGAAGGCCTACAGGTCCAGGGCGGAGCTAGGGCTGAACCCTCTGCTGAGATAGAAGTATTATCTTTGGGAATTCTGGGAAATTCTACTTATCAAGGTACTTTTTTTTTTTGGTGGAGGGAGGATTTGTTTTGAATCATAATTGATTGGCCAAGATTTCCTGAAAGTGGGTGTGGTCCTTATTGGTTGCGGTCAAATGGACCAAGCTACATTTTCTTGATTTTGCTGTTGACCTCCTTACTCTGCAGAATCTGCCCTGGTACAGATTCACGTTCCCTGGGCACTGTAGGTACTCACAAAGATCACCCAGAGTGCCATTGGCTTAAAAAGTATAGGGGAGGTGGGCACTTCTAC
This sequence comes from Canis aureus, assembly GCF_053574225.1. Lineage (NCBI taxonomy): Eukaryota > Metazoa > Chordata > Mammalia > Carnivora > Canidae > Canis > Canis aureus. Next base: position 10,780,698 of record NC_135622.1, read on the forward strand.
ATAGCCCATATAATGCTTTGGGAAGTTTTTTAAAAAATTGCTTCTTCTGGAGGATGTGATTCTGTGGGCACATGGCTTAGTAGGATATGAGCTGAGTTTTAGTTTTTACTTGGCCAGGAGCCTTTGTGTAGGACCCAAACTACCCAGCCTTAAGAGGCAACCTTGGTACTCACTGATTAGATGCCAAGTTCCATGAAGACATGGTTCATGTCTCTCTCACTAAGGAAGGCTTGGTGCCAAGCAAAAGGCCTGGCACAGTCTCACTAGGTGTTGTTGAGTGTTGAATGAGTGAATGAAAGGTGACATCTAGCGGGGGATGCCTGCTGTAATTGGTGCTCAAGAGCTTGATGTCAACAGAGTGGGATAGTTAAGAGGATGTGCTATGGAGTCAGACAGAACTGTTTGGATTTTGCACCCCCCCTACTTAATAGATGCATGATCTTGACTTCTCTGAATCTTACCTTCTCCATCTTGAAAGTAGGGGTATAATGATACCAGCTCCGTTGATGTCATGGTGTGGATAATCTGAGATGACTTCTGTGAAGCGCCTGTATCAGTGTTTGACAGAAGGTTATGTTGTAACAGGTGAGCCCCAGAGAGCACTGAGGATGGGCATGCTCTACCTCCCTAATCTGAATTGCTTTTAGGGTTGCCATATCATGGAGTCTTTACAGTCATTCCCATTGGGGATCTCAGATATGCATTGAGGTGGCCTGTGGCCACAATGATTCATTTGGTCTTGGCATTCACTCCCAGACACTTACCAAGGCCTCCAAACCCATTAGGCATTCAAACATTCAAGACTTCAATTTCCCAGAAAAGGCACAACTTCTGTTGGCTAGATCACAAATGTCTTCTACGGTTTACCGCTTCCCATTACTGTACCTCCAGTGGCTCTTTTGCTTGGTCTTGGAGATCTGCCATCGTTATTGAGCTGATCTCATGCTATCAGCAAAGGCAAGGAAAACAATGGCCTCTCTGCAGGCCTTTGCCCTCCCACAAGCTCCAGGATCACAAAGCCTGCATGCCGGGGTAGAAAACCCATGTCCCTAGCTTCTGAGGATGTTCAGCTGAGAAACATAATACACACACATACTCACTGGTGTTGTGTCTGTGTTTTTAAAGCGCACAGCAGTCCGTCACAGAGGCCGTATTGGTGCATTTCATCCTTTGGCAGCGCTGTGAGTGGAAATTTGTAAAAGGCTCTGCAAGGGGCTGCAAAGAAGTTGCTGAATAAATTCATGTGCCAGAGAAAAAGTGAGAGAGTTTTCTCTCAGTGGTTGCCTGTGTCTACGGGGACCTACAGAATCTCTTGACCATTTTAAACCTAAAAGTTTGCTTTTTAGAAACATCAGTCTTAGCCCATGCTAATCTGATCCAACCATAACGTGATTTCCTGGGGGAGGTTGTGGGGGTTTGGAGGTGGTAGAGGGAAGAGCTCATGGGGTCATGGAATGGACACAGGACTGAGGGTCAGAAAACTTAGGTTTAAATCTTTGTTCTGTCCTTGATTGGTTATGGGATTGACTGGAGTAACTTTATCTGCCAGTGCCTCTGGTGCTCTGTCGTATGAGAGCAGCACAGGGATGTGTGGAAATCCTCAGAGGTTGTGGGTTGGAGTGTGCACCCCGCACGTGGTGGGTAGGAAGCCATGAGAGATGGGGACTGCCCCACTGCAGTTAGCCCATATTCTCATTCTACAACCACTTTGTGGAAGTCCAGAGGATACTTCTAAGGGAAGGAAACAGAAGAGAGATCTGTAGAGGATATGGAGCACTTTTCTGTGGGGGAGATGTTTTGACTTAACAAATGAACCTGTCCCTTTCCTGCCCAAATGACAGATTCAGAGCAGACAGGCATTTAAAAACTTCTTCTATTAAAAATAAGTTTGTTGTAAGTGGAAGGGAGGGGAGAGGTGGATAGAGCAGAGTGCAGAGACCACAGCTTGAGTGTGGCAGGAGAGGTGTGATGGTGTGAAGGGGAGAGAGTGAGTTTGGGGAGAGAGAGCTGAAAGAGCAATATGCAATATGCTCAGACTCCTGGAGGGGAGAGGAGGCAAATCTGCAAGAGCAGGAGAGCCAGGGAAGCAGCGGGGAGGCTTTAGGACTGGCAGCGTAGTTCAGGTGATAGCCGACATCAGGCTCCTGCACAAGGAGTAGTAGCTCCTGCCACATGTGTCCTAGAAGACAGACCTCATGAGGCATCTGGCTGGAAAAATTTAAGGGGAGAGGCATAAACAAACAAACAAACAAACAAATAAATAAATAAATTAAATTAAATTAAAAAAGACTCAATAAGCAAAACAAATGCTATCTGAATGCAATATTTTTATTGCAGCAATATTTTTAATTAGGCTTTATTTTTAGAGCAGTTTTAGGTTCACAGCAAAACAGAATGGAAGGAAGAGATTTCCCATATATTCCCCTTCGCCTTGCATGCTCAGCCTCCCCCACTATCAAAACCCTAGCCAAAGTGGGAGGTGCACAATCGTTACAACTGAACCTGCCCTGACATATCCTTATCACCCTCAGTCTGTAGTTTACATTAGGATTCAATCTTGTGGTTGCACAATCTGTGGGTTTGGACAAATGTATGATGACATGTATCCACCATTGTAGAATCACATGGGGTAGCTTCTTCACTGCCCTAAAAATCCTCTGTGCTTTGCCTCTTTGTCCCTCCCACCCCCTAGTTCCTGGCAACCACTGATCTTTTTTACTTTCTCCATAGCTTTGCTTTTCTAGGATGCCGTAGAGTTGGAATCCTACAGTCTGCTGCCTTTTCAGATTGGCTCCTTTCACCTAGCCATATGCACTCAAGTTTCCTCTAGGTATCTTGGAAAGTTATGGCTCATTCCTTTTTGGTGCCGAGTAACATTCCACTGTCCGATGAACCACGGTTTATTTATCCACTCACCCACAAAAGGACATCTTGGTTGCCTCTAGGTTTTGCTAATTATCAATAAAGCTGCTGTAAATAACTGCATGCAGGTTGTTGTGTGACATGTGACATAAATTTTCAACTCTTTTGGGTAAATACCAAAGACAGCAATTGCTGCGTTAACGTAGCATTAAAAAAAAAAATCAAAATCAATGAAAACACTGTGAAGGACAAGCTATCTGAAATTTTTAAAAAGATGGAATCTGATCTGGCACTATGACTTGGGGTCCCTCCTGTCCCTCTAATCCTGGCCTTGTTGGGTTTTACTCCTGCCTCTGAGCAGCTTTTTTCATGGAAATTTTCTGAGTCAACCCACATTTCTGATAGATTCCACCCATAGGTGCTCCTAAATAATGTAGCCTCTATCGGGGTGGGGTAATACCATTAGTGATTCCAGGTGATTCCCAGACAGCTTCCTTATTAGAGATGAACCATCCACAGCATGTGAGAGCGGTCTGTACCCCTCCAGAATGTGTGTGCTTGGGTGAGAGGTACACCAGCAACACTTGGGAAGGTATGGTCCTATACATTAAGATATGAACTTGTGCCTAATTGTTGGCAAATGGTTCCCTCTGTATATGTTCAGCTTCTCACCTCAAACTAGATATTGAGGGTTAGAAGTACCCATTAATTTATGCATTCAACATAACATTTATTGAGCTCCTACTACATGGTAGGCATTTACTTGTGCAGGGAGCACAGAGGTAAGTGACCCAAGCCCTGACCTACAAGTGCTCACAGCCTGCTGGGGAGATGACCTGTGAGGGACGATGAAGGATGAGGATGTGCACGGAGTGCTGCCATGCACAGCAGCGGACTGTCTAACATGCCCCTGGTACAGTGAGGGTTGGAGACCTGTGGACAATATTTGGCTAATGGGGGAGGGGAAGAAAATGTTTCAGGCAGGCTGAAGTATAAGTGCAAAACAATGGCTTCCTACTGCCCTCAGTGTGCCAAGGGGTATGAGGGCCAGGCCTTCAGCACACTCCCTGCAGGCAACCCCAAATCCATTTTCAATCCACGTAAGAGCAATGGGCCCACGATGCAAATACAGCTTCCTGGCAAGGGCCACTCAGTCCTGGCTGGCCGGATGCCCCTTGCGAGTGCACATATGACACCCTGCCCATCCCTCTTACTGCATCACACTGCCTGAATTGTGTGACGCAGTAAGGGGGATACGTGCATATATGTCATATGTGCACTCACACACCCCCCACTGTGCCAGTAGCTTCATGATGCAAGGATGGGTCTATCTTGTCCACTGTGGTAGCTCCAGTAACCAGTAATGTGTGTGGTTCACAGTAAGTGCTCAATAAAATATTTAGTCTATGAATGACTCAATGATGGTAAAGAATAACAAGTTCAAAGACCTGCAAGTCGATTAGCACATGGATTCTCTTATATTGCTTTTATATTGTTTTAACATCGAATATGTGAGCTTGAGATACAGCCAGTGTCCAATAAATACTTTTCTATGTGTGTGAGCTCCGTGCCCACTGTGGGCCTTGAACTCACAACCCTGAAAACGAGAGTTGCATGCTCTACTGACTGAGTCAGGCTGGTGCCGTCCAATAAATACTTTTAATTAATTATGGTCCATTGATAGTAGCCTGGGAAAATTGTTTCTATGGCCTAGGCCTTATCCAGAAACTGGGACCTCCCCTTTTCTTCCCTCTTCCTGCCAGTGGGGTCCATCCAACAAAGCATTCCTCAAGCCCATTCCAAAGGGTGGGCTGAACCCTTGAGGCTAATAAGTATATTCTTTGCAACATGATAAACTGCTACTGCCTTTTAGTTTAGTTTTCAAAATAAAACCTAGACTATTCCATAATTGTGGGCAACATCAATGCAGTGAATAAATGGTAGGTTAAAAATACCCTCCTTGAATATGTCCTGTGCATTCCAAACAGCTATGCTGAGTAACAGATACCTTAATGAAGCAAACATATTATTTACTAATCAGCAACATTCAAAGAGTATAGATTTGATAATACAACAGTCTGGAAAAGTGTGATCATGAGGTAGAGGTGGCGAAAAAATCTGCCATTGTAAGCACTGGGTCCTCTGTTTCCTTTTTATTAATCCTTAGACAAATTACTTATTCTCTCTGAGCATTTTCCCTAGAAAATGGAAACAGTGATGCCTAGCCCACTTACCACACCAAGCTGTTGTGAAGATCAGATGAAATCATGGGAGTTAGGTATTTTGTGAAGCATAATGTACTGTACTAACACAAAGAAATATGAACAGGAGTTATATTCTTATAAAAACAGAAACAGAAAACAGTACCCCTACAGGATTTCTAGAAATATGGAGGTGGCTGTGAAATCCACCCTCTACAACCCTCGCTGTGCCCCCACCACCATCCCAACCCAGAACCTGAAGAGCAGGGAAGTGGGAGAGCCTTCTAGAAGTGAAACTGGCCAAATCTCTCTAATGGACATGCTTGGCAATCTGTAGTCATAAACCAAGACCATGTGAGTATTTGACTGAAAGGTCTGGGAGCACTGAAACTCTGATCGAGGTGGTCTTAATGTAATATTAGGAAGATAGTCCTGAGCGTGATTGCAAATTGGAAAGCAGGAACCTAATGGCTTATATTCACTTTACCATACCAACTGTGTTGGGACATTGTGCCTCCAGGGGTGGTCTGCAGGGACCCTCAGCACAGTCACCTGGGGATAGTGCATGTACGGGTGTGGGTTGCTGGGGACTATGAATCAGAATCAATGGTGATGACGTCAGGGAATCTGTGCTTTTCACACACATACCTCAGGTTCCAGAACAACTCCTTTGTAAAGTCTATTTGATAATAATCCACCTAGGGGCATCTCTCCATCTTAAGGCAAAAGCAACTCTGGAATGATTCCAGAAGAGGAAATAAATGATTTAAGGGGAATTGGACTTGTTGTTTATAAAGGAAGATTAAATATGTATAGGGTTGACTATGTGAAGTCATGACTATGGTTTATAAATATTTGAAAGGTACAAATCCAAGTGGAGGAATAGAGACGTTTTGTTTCGGTACAAGATGGCACAAGTAGCAATAATGGAATGATATAAGCAAAGAGAACCTGAGGCAGACATTAAGGAAATCATCCTGATGGTGTAAAAAAAAAAAAAAAGTTATAGAATAATTTCACATGGTTAAGTCAGCCAAAATATCAGCCTATTTGGTGGAAAAAAACAGCTGGGCAGCATTTGAAAAAACAACCAATTGTGTGGTTCAATCTCCTCCCTCTTTCTTTAAAAACTGTTGTTTTGATGTCTGAAGCTTTGTTATCCTAAGTCCCAGGAATCAGGATAATCCTTAATAAATGAAACTGTGGCTCCTGAAAAATGTTGAGGACAGGAAGTGCCCACTGGTTCTGGCTGAGGTCTAGGACAAGGAAAGAGAAGCAGAAAGTTAGGCATCAAATTGCCTCGAGCATCATGATTTTGCCTTGGACCCCACCCTGGATGGGGGTTGAGCCACCAAAGACACTGACCCATTTTGAGAACTATGTACCAGGCCCTGTCTCGTATAATCCTTGTGGTCTTGTCAGGTAGGTGGTATTCTGTTTCAAGGAAGTGGAACTCAGGCTTAAGAGTATAAAGTACTATGGGACGCCTGGGTGGCTCAGTGGTTGAGCGTCTGCCTTCGGCTCAGGAAGTGATCCTGGGGTTGTGGGATCGAGTCCCACATCAGGCTCCCTGCGGGAGGCCTGCTTCTCCCTCTGCCTGTGTCTCTGCCTCTCTCTCTCTCTCTCTGTCTCTTATGAATAAATAAATTAAATCTAAAAAAAAAAAAAAAAGAGTATAAAGTACTAGGAAATGAAAAGCCTGGAGTTTGAACTCTCATATACGACTCTAAAGTCCATGCTTTTTCTCAAGTAGGTCCTAGGTACAAAGTACGATAGTCCTCATTGGTGCTTCTTTCTGTATCGAAGGATTGCTAAGGTGAGCTAATAGGTAATGACACATGCAGATGATCAATTTCTCCCCAAGCGACCTTGACGACCGAGAAGCTCTGTGAGAAAGGCCTGCCTTCTGCTCGTTTCAGGTCCTGCGCTGTCCACAAAAACTCAGTGTTTCCGAGAGTTAGTCAAATCGGAGTTAATGGAGTACCAAGGGCAAGGTGATGCCATTTGGGCGATTTTGGGGGTCTAAGAGGAGGTCACAGAACGAAGAGCAATAATGTTGGAAATGTTATCTCTCTCTCTGCCGCTCCTCCCCCCGCTCCTCCTCATCTTTCTCTCCCTCCACCACCCACCTCATCCCTGTCATCCCAACCGCTGCTGCCATCACGTGTTCATGAAGAGAAATGTGGTATCATATATTCGGTGTTCGTCAACATTCCTTGCCACCATTTCCAACTTTAATACCCAGTGTATTAAATGTTGGCAACGTCCTGGGCCCGAGAGCTCTCCCTTTCATCCCAGTCCCACTTGGGGAACAGGAGGTAGATCGGTTATGGCAACACATGAACAAAATCAGGCCCCATCATTCCTTCCTCCAACCTTCGCAAAAGGACAGTCACGTTATTCAACATGGCTTCGGGATCCCTTGAAAATGAAACTGGGTCTCCAGCAGGCAAAAGGGGGGCTCAGCTTTCTTCCCACACCTCCTGCGGCCGCCGGCCCCCCGAGCTACAGAATCCCTGGGTCGAAAGGAAGGAGTGTCTGGGAGGCCCAGACCTCACGGTGCCCGCGTGTGTCTCTCTTCACATGTGGCCCTGCCCGGGAGCTCAGAGACGTGGCCTGAGAGGGCGCCTCGGAATCCGCCTCACGCGTAAACACACCACAACAGAGCTCTGCAGAGAAGGCTGGAGTCCGCCGGGAGATCTCGGGCTCCGCAACCCGCTGACATAAACAAGCAGGAAGGCTGGGTATGGAGCCGGAGGCTTGTTTTTGGAAGCCGAGAGCTGACTTGGGCCGCGATGGCTCTCCACAGCGCCCTCATTGTGCCCTTGCTGGGCCTCCCTCTTGGGGCCCCTGGGGCTTGGAACCAGCTCTGCTGAGGTAAGAGCTCTGTGCAAATGAGCCCCCTTGGGCCTGCAGACACGTAAACAGCTCTCCACAGACCTTCAGACACAAAGTCGGCATTCAGGGGAGCAGCTTGCAGACCCGGGAGGGCGCTGGGGCCTGAGGAGTGGGGCCAGGCTTCCAGCCGAGGCTGCACCACAGGGGACACCAGAACCAGCTCTGACAGGACTTCCAACAGGATATATAATTGATGTAAGGCTTGGGATTGCCCCGGTAAAGACAGGTTTTGCTGACACAGTAGAAGGAGAGGCAAAGGAAAGAGCTGGAGAGAAGAGACGGGTGGTTTCCAAGGAACTCAACTGTTATGAGGGGGCCAGGGTGAAGGTACTTCTTTGTCCGCGTGATCCAAAATTACAATAGCAAACTAAGTGGAATTAGGGAACAACCCCCCAATCCTGGGATGTTTTGATTAATATCAAAGTATGAAAAGTTGAGGGGCACTCGGGTAGTTCAGTGGTTGAAGGTCTGTCTTCGGCTCAGGGCGTGGTCCCGGGGTCCTGGGATCGAGTCCTGCACTGGGCTTCTCCCTCTGCCTGTGTCTATGCCTCTCTCAGTGTGTCTCATGAATATATAAAAATCTTAAAAAAAAAAAAAAAAGATAAGTAAAGTTGAAGGTCAAGTGTGACTGGGAAAGCATATGCCGAGAACACTTGGCCATCACCGGGGCCATGTCTCCACATTTCGACATTTTAGACAAGTAAACAGGTTAGTGGAGGGAGAAGCATTTGAGGTATGAGTGATGGGACAGTCTCTCTCGTGTAGCCTGGGTTGGCTTTGTGTCTTGACTTCCGATCCTGGTTGGGAATGACACTGGCTTCTATGCCTTGTGCCAGGTTTCCCTGATCCCTTCACTCCTGTGGGATTATGGTTCCCTCCAAAGGGAGGATTCCGCCTTCCTGGAGGGACCCTTAGTGGGATCCTTGTGTGGCAAAAAAATCAAAACTGACCTCTAAGTGTGACCCTCTGGACAATCTCTTTTTGCAGGACAGCTGCCTTCCTGCCCCACATTCTACATTCTGGGCTTAGGGTTCAAGCCTGTAAAGGGGAAAGGAGCAACAGACCCTCCCACTTCCATGAAAAAAATGGGGAGGGGTGTGTGTGAAGACAGAATGGAACATGAGAGAGACCATAAAGAATCCACACTTACCATCTAACATCCTGCCAGCTGCCTGTAGGGATTTGGCATTTTCTTATTCTAGAATTTTACCATGATCTGTCACTTAATGCAAAACAGGTATATTAGCGAGGTTGACAGGAAACTGAGATCAAAAATTTAAAATCCACTTTCCCACTGACTTCCTCATGAGACCACAGCCGTGTTCCTATAGGAAAAAGAAATCCCCCCAATAATTGAGGATGAAAACTCTTCAGGTGAAGAGGTTAGTTTGGAGGCAAACAGGATAATCTGCTGTTCTAGCAGGATCATCTCTGCCTGGAATCCAGTGAGGGTGGCAGGATGATACTGTGAAAAGAGCACAGGGCTTGGGGTTAAGCGAGTTTGAACCCTAGCTCTGCCTCCTACAGGTAATGGAACATTACGTAAACTCCTTAAATTCTCTGAGCTTCAGTTTCCATAGCCAAGAAAAGATGGTGATATACCTATTTTGTAGGATTATTACAAGGCTTATCTAAAATAATAGTATAAAGTACTTAGTATATAGTAGGTGCTCATAAATGATGCTCCTTCTTACCTAATGGCTTTCTTCCCTCGAGTGGTAAGAATTGACTCATATTGAGGACCTACTGTGTGCTGCCCACTGGCTACAGGTGCGTCAGTAATATATCAGTAACAGCTACTATGTCCTGGGTGCATAAAATGTGGCGGTTAGGTACCTCATGACTTCACTGAGAGCTCTGCACAGTAAAGTACCATTCTCCTCATTCTACACATCAAGAAACAGAGGCCCGAGTTTTCACAGAACACCCTTGGGACACTTGAGCCACTCATCTGCTGTTCCCCAGCTACTCTCCAGATCGTGAGGATTACTTGCATATCTTGGATTTAGGGTTGCCAGATTTAGCACCTGAAAATACAGGATGCCTCATTATATTGGAATTTCAGATGAGCAACGAATCAAGTTTTAGTACAGGTGTATCCCATGCAATATCTGAGACATACTAAGAAGAGGCTCCGGCATCCCTACGAGTTGCATGTACAGCGTTTCTCCTTGCTTTAGTAAGAAGGAGCACAAATAGAAACACTGGGCTGTGCTCTTCCGCATACTGACAAATGGTGCTTCCCCTACATTCTGTGCTCCCGGCGCATTCTCTAACTTGGAAGCATCAAGCAACCACCAGGGTGGATCTGAAATGACCATATGTGCATTCTCCCTAAGAATGAGCCCCTATGCATTTATTTCTGCTGAGACCTGTAAATATTTTGTTCGCTGCTGCTACTCCATTAAAACCCCCTTTATCATGCTTGTGTTGGCAAATGCTTGAAATGTTCGATTTCAAAACAGTTCCAGTTCACTTTTAATTAGATATTTAACTTAATTGGCTGCTAGCCAATGATTTGAGGATATATGTTTCCAGCTTGATGAGAATGGCAAAGGGATCATTTGTGCACAAAATAGCTCACTAGTTGTCTTTGTTTTCAGTGACGCTTCTGCTCTTACTGTTCATCCCTAATGCCAAGGATGTTAGCTCTCCAGCAAGTTAAATATCTATCCCCACTGGGAGAAGTTCTGAGGCTCCCTTTCTATATTGAAAATGCCCACAGAAATACCAAACATGAGAGAACAGAGGACAAAACAGGCTGGGGAATTCAAGAAATCTGAGACCAAGTGTAGAATGACCATACTTGAAAACTTGACAATCTCAGAGCAGGTGCATCCTGTGCTGCCTTGGGGAAGTGGGAGGTCAGAGAGGAGGGTCAGGCTGGCCCTTTGCCTGTGCCTGGAGAGGAGGTATGGAGAGTTTTAGCCCAAATTGCTCCAAAGAGCCCAAAGAGATTTCTGCATCCAAACTCCCACCAACTATTAAGGTTCAGTAGAACAGATCCTTTGCATTCATGAGGCTTACATCCCAGATCTTGGTAAATTCTCATGACTGCAAAAACATCCAGAGAATATTATTTCTGTCATGTCCCCTGTTCTCTTTACATTTTCTCACAGCTCAAGACTATGCCTTTTCAGCTTTTGCACAGTGTTCTAGATAGGACTTTGGAGAGATCCACAAACTGCTTGTTCTTAGGTTTGTACAGAGCCTATGGTAGACCTGTTCATGGCACAGATCTGAGTTACTGCCAGCTTGATATCCTCCATAATTTGTTTATGACTCCTATTTTGAGGAATGAATGATTTTTTCCTAAATCTCTTTGCTTCCATCATTGGCACCAGCAGTTGTTACTCTTGTGGCGTTCGTGTTTCATAGAGAAACGTGAGTTTTTGTCATTCGTGAGAGGGTCTATGTGAACAACAAAAAATAGAGGGTAACAGAGCCGGGATGTGATGCAGGTACCTCGCAGCCAGCTTGGCTCACTCACCAACCAAGGGACCAGTGCTTGTAGATAAGCTTCTGGTTTGCGCACATGACTCAGATTTGTGCTTCAGCAAAATTAGAAATCACAATCTGTTATAGATCTCCAGACAAACCAGCTCCTATGAAGTCCAGGAAAGCCATAGCTCAGGGACTCAGGATTACTTTGCATAGTTCTATTCCCTCAACTTGGCTAGAACTGGCTGTTTATGAAACAACGGCTCTAGCATAGCCCAGTGTTGCACAGTGGAAAGGCAGAAGAGGTGAGACTATGATGGAGGTGATAATACTTCACTCTAGGGCCACCTGCCACGCACCTGTCGCTTGCCAGGGGCCGTCCATTAGACTCTGCATCGTGCTCAGGGTGAAACTTCTGGGATTTGAACCCTGACTCTGCAACTGACCAGCTGGATGACCCTGGGAAAATTATTTAATGTTTCCGTGACTCAATGTCCTCCTCTATAAACTAAGCATATGAGCAGAGTCTACTTCATAGGGTTGTTATGGGGATTAAAGGAGCTAATATTTGTCAAGTGCTCACAACAGAGCCTGGCGCAGAGTGGCCACTAAGTGTCCGGTACTGAGTGCTCACAGCCAGTTCTGTTATCCAGGTGGGGGCCGTGGGTGGCTTGCCTGAAGAGAAAAGGCTGAGGTACCTTATGGGATGATGTCTCTCTTATAGGGAGTCTCAGCGGCTCTGTTACTTTCTGCCCTTTTGTCAAGCAGACAGCAGGCATGGGCTTAATTAGGGACTGAGACGCCAAGTTGGATCTTCAGTGGAGTAACTATAGAGAGCTTTGCTGAAGTTTGTTGACTCATCGTGGACACCTAGCAGAGCCAGGTCCAGGGCAGTCACTCAGAGGCTGGTCAGGTTTCCTGGGTCCGTTTGGGCCTCAGTGTTCCTGAGCCCCTGAAATGCAACCACTCTACCGAGGAATCGGGGGAGACAGACAGGGCTGGAGGGTGGCTTAGAGGGGTGCCATTACTGGCATCAACAGGCTGGAATCTGGCAATTTGCCAAATCAAAGGAGCCAGAGGCTCTGTACCCAGATAAAGATCCTGGGTACAAAATCAGGAATTGAGAACAGGAGATGAGAGAAAGCGCCAAGTGGGCTAGGAGTCAAGAGAGAGCTTGCTCTTCCAGGCCTGTGTGGCTCACGGATGGGTCAGCGGAGTTCTTGGCCAAGAACCTCAGGCCAGCAATCTGAGCTCAGACCCTCCACTTTCTTGTACTGTGCTCTTCTGCCCACATGGCCTCGCCTGACAGGAGACAGATGGTCACGTGGGATTTCAAGCCCAACTGTAACTACTAGAATCCTCAAGCCAGGTCTGTCTCCAGAGGCTCTTGCACCTGAAGGAATGGCGGTTTTAAATGCCCTGTTCCCTCCCCAGGCTGTAGCCATGATCACATTTGGCAGAGGAGCTAACATTGCCGGCCAAGTGCAGGTGCTGGGATGGTGTCTTCAAACCCTTTCTTGTCAGTGACATGCCGAAAGCCTCCCTACCTAAGTGGTTCCTCTCGGGCAAGCAGGAAGAACAGAACCTTCTGGAAGGTTCTGCCCTTTCTTCACAGCTCCCAGACTGATTGCAAGCGCCTGAGGGTCAGAGAAAGCTGCTGGCTGCCCGAGTTCATTCAGATGGGTACACCTAGAACAAGGGGCCTGACTGCTCAGAACAGTTTGTCTTTTTTTACAGTGGAGCATGAGCTTCACAATTTAAAAACAACAGCATGGTCCTGGAAATAGCAGAACCAGTGATACAGCATGGGTGTAAAATTGGTCTTGTGAGTGTTTTCGAGTTAGAGGCATAGTCTGAAGCACCCTCTCTGCTTCTGACAGAGCTCACCCATGCACTTCTGTGCCAGAGTGGGAATTCGCTCCCTGCTGCACCCCCTGTGCTATGCTGGCCTTGAAAATGAGCCTCACATTGTTACAGACTCTGACAGGGACTGGGGTCCTTGCTGGGGATACCCCAGGGCCATCTGTATCCCCATGCACTGCAGACTGTGGTCGCGGAACTGTTCTTTATTCTCTCAGGAACACATACGGTGACCTCCAGGGACTGTCCCGGCATCAGACTGTTCCTGGAAGGGATGGGGTGGCAGAGGGTTGGGATTCCAGCAGCCCTGCCCCAGCTGCACCCTGAATGCCATCAGCTCAAGTGCCTGACCAGTGCTGACGGGAACCCAGCAGATGACATGCAGCTGTGAGGCATTTGTTGTGGAAACAGAGTCACAGATGGCTGCACGGTCCATCCCGCTGGGCTGTTCTCTTCACACAAGTTTTACAGAGGTGAGGGGAGAGTAGTTTGTGCTATAAATAAGCTAAGTCCTGAGCAGCTATTGTACAGATTACTGGCTTTGTTTGTGAGCATGAGCATATGGGCTCAGAGGAATGGCCAGGTGTCCCTGAAGAGAATGGCTGAGGCCCTTTCTTTCTGGCCCTGGGGCCTTGAGGCCCTGTTCCCTCCTCCTTTGGGCTTGTAGAGGCACATCTGGTATAGCCACTAGCCTTACCCTTTCTCCTCAGCCACATTTATTGTGCAAATTATTTTTAAAAATATTTTATTTGTTTATTTAAGGGAGAGAGCATGCAAGAGCTGGGGGAAGGGCAGACGCAGAGAGAGAGAGAATCTCAAGCAGACTCTGTGCTGAGCCAAACTAGGGGCTGGATCTCATGCCTAAGATCATGAGCCAAAATCAAGAGTCAGCCACTCCACTGACTGAGCCACCCAGGCGCCCCTATTGTTTAATATTGATATCATTACGAAACATCTCCCAACTCAGAGATCATAAAGTCCTACTGACGCCAGGCAGCCTTGCATGGGAGGGTGGGTATGTTGGTTTCCCAAATGCTCCTACATTCTAGATATTCTCAGGGCCCTTTTGATCCTGCCATCATGTGACCCTGCAATGTTCCCTCTTTTTCAACTTGTCGCTTAGGTACTGGCAATTCCGGGGTGAGTCATTGGGCTGTGCTTCCAGGCAGTGCTCGACAAAGCAGCAGGTGGGAGGAGAGGCTGGTATTGAGAATCCTGAGCAACCACTCCTATGGCAAAGAACTTGATAATATCTAACAAAATTAGAGATACGTTGAGCCTTTGACTCCGCAATCTCGCTTCTAAAACTATCTCAAAGATATATTGGCAAGAATATAAAAGGATGATACTCAAGGCTGTTCATTGAATCATTATGTAGAAAGCAAAAGACTGAAAAGTAATCAAATGTCCATCAGTAGGGAACTGATTGAATGAACTCTGGTATTTTCATACAACAGAGTATTATACAGCTGTAAAAAGGCATAAAGGGCAATTCTATATACTGTGACATAGTAATCTCCGGGATCCAGTGTTAGCTTAAGTTGGAAAAAGATATATTACATTTTATTCTTTATCCAAGGGGGGATATGAATATTTACACATGCGTGCTTGTTTTTTAAATGGCATACATCATGAAATAAAATTTAAAAATTACCAATGGAGGAGAGAGTGGACAGGGGAGAGGAGATTTTGAACTGCAGGTAGACTGACTATAAAGGTTTTAAAGCTTAAGCTTCAGGACCCCTTGGATGTACAGATCTTTTTCAAGGCCCTAGGAGAATTCCTAGTCATTTCATACTCTTTTTCTTGAGAAGGCATAGAAGTTTACATATGGTTCTTTAGATGGCTTCTATTGTGCCTCATTCACCTGAGATACCCAAAAAGCACTTGTTGAGTATATGCACAGAATAGAATATGTTGATGAGAAATCAGCTCCGCCATGATTATTTCAGTCTTGACCCTAGTCTAATGGCCTGCAGAAATGCAGAGCAAGCTCTCCTCCTCTTCTCTGTACCCTCTCCCTAGCCTTCAAATATATGAACACAGAATATTCTCTTCTCTGGGTCCCCATACTCATTCCTCATGATAAGTACTGAGACGTCCTCTCAATCCTTCTGATTTCCTCTGAACAAGCTCCAGCTTTTCTAGAACTGATAAGGAAGGCACAATTTAAAATGAGACTGTTACTTCAGAGCTGTCTCCAGAATACACATATGTAAGGATGTTATCTGAGACTAACCTTTTAATTTATGGTCATCATCATATCCATTTCTCTTCTCCATCCATCCATCCATCCATCCATCCATCCATCCACTCATTTATTCAATAGCATGTATTTGGCACCTGTACCTTGCCAGGGACTAGACTAGCTCTTGGGCATACAAAAGTAAATAAAGCCTGCTCCGTTTAACATGGTATGGTTGTTAGGAAACCTTTAAACCTTGGAGAAGCCAAATAAAAAAGTTTTGAAAGATATTGGCACAGGTACTTTTTTCCAGTATAAGCATGCTATTTAACTTCTCTGAGCTTCAGGTTCTTACTTACAAAATGGTAGTATCAACGACTACTCCAAAGGGTTGTTGTAAGGATTGATGATAGAACATTTGTAAAGTGCTTATTGTAATGGCTGGAATGTACTAGTTACTCAGTTAATATTTTTTCCCTTCTCAAGAGCTTTCAGTTGGGCTGTCAGAATATGAGTTGTGGGAGTAGGGGTGGGGAAGCTTGGATTAATTTTGGTAGGAGTGGGTAGGGGTTTGGAAAATCTGGAACATGGGGGGACTGTGTAGGGTAGAGCATCTTGGGTGGCTGGAGCAGTGTGTGGCTTTTGGGCAGTCACCAGTGTGAAGGTAGAGAGTGAACGCTGCCAAGGGTGGGTTGGTGTGTGGAGGTTAGGTGGGAGGGAACAAGGCTGAGGACAACATTCAACCATGTTGCTTAAGACCATACTGTGGTCCGTGAGCAGTAAACAAGGATTGTTTGTTTTGACTAAAATAACCAACCACGGGAACTCTGGGTCTCTGTTTTTGTTTGTTTGCTTTCACATAACTTCAGAATTTATTTTATTTCTGTTTGAGCATGGATATGAGATAAAGTATGAGATCTAAAATACACATACTCCTACTAGTGAGTAGCCCTGTAGGCATGGCCCTAAATGTCCCTTTGGGACAGGCCAGTTTAGGGAGGTGTCACAAGCAGGCTCTGGGGATCTGAGAGTCCACTGTAGGCCGGGGCCCAGAGAAGGATCCTCTCTGTGACATTTCTGCAGAATGGATGGAGAGTAATGGAGTGTGCTCCTCCTTCAGTTCCTGGAGAAAAGAATTGGGGGCTCTTTGGCCTGGGGCCTCCAATGGACCCACTCTAAGGAGCAGTTGGCAGGAGCAGGAGGAGGCCATGAGAGAAGCTGCTGGCTTCTCCTCAGGGCACAACACTGCCCAGGCCCGTGTTCCACAGGAAGACCTTCTCAGGGAAGTTCTGTGCTTTGGCCTTGCTTCTTCACCATGTTCCAACCTCCTCACACAAAGGCTCTCAGCATCTGGACCCTCCCAGCTTTGAACCTGGGCTTGAGACTCTCATCCTTCTCTGTTTGGGCCTGGAGCCTGGTCTAAGGCCTGCCAATTCCATTTCTGACTATATGAAAGACTCATCCCTCTGGAATTGCTTGGTGTGGTTATGGTGGTGGTGGCAGGAGGTATGCTGGGGTGGCTCAGCAGTTGAGCATCTGCCTTTCACTCAGGGTGTGATCCCAGGGTCCTAGGATCAAGTCTGGCATCGAGCTCCCCATGGGGAGCCCGCTCCTCCCTCTGCCTATGTCTCTGCCTCTTTCTTTGTGCCTCTCATGAATAAATAAATAAAACCTTTAAAAAAATAATGGAATAGAAGGAAAGGTAAATGGTTTTCTCTCACTAGGAGTTGGAGGTGGAAATCAATCATGCCTACCCATCCTGGGCTTCAGAGATACATGGCAGGCCCAGACTCTGACCCTGTCTAGACACACAGATCAGACATCTGCATATGGCTTCTGGTTTTGCTTCCTGACCTTCCTTCCTTCCTGTCTCCTCCCCCACTTCAGTGCTTCTTGCCCTGTTTGTCCACACCGAGGGCTGAGCCCAAACAAGCATCCAAGTAGAGTGAGTGCAGTGGCCCACGCCCAGGGCTCTTCAGGAAGCAGTGAGGGGTGCCCTGGGGCAGCCTGGCCTGAGAGGCCAGCAGGATGGTTCTCACAACAAGCCCCACGTGGAATCTCAGGACTCTGCTGAGTGAGTGAATCTGTCATGATGGAGAGATGCTTCCATGGCCTCAAAGCAGGCTGTGAGGCCTCCGTGTCTACTTAGCCATGATTGATTCCGGCCCACTCCCAGATGGGAGAAAACCACTTATCTTTCCTTCTCTTCCATTCCTCTCCCGACACTGCTAGCCCCACACTAGGTCAGGGGAATTGGAATTCAGCTCGTCTCAAAGCAATTTGAAAAGACAGATGCAAGTTCAAGATATTCTGCAGGCTGCCCTCGATGAGTTTCCAGAAACCAGCTCCCTTCCATGGTTACGATTATGGACACGGGTTGGGCCTCCAAGGCAACGTTTACATAATTCACACGCTCAGGTCTCTAGAAAAAGGAGCAGAGTCAAGCAGAGTCACGTGGCTTCACAGTGTAGAACTTGGAAAGTGGAACATTTATCTCTATTGATCTGTTTGCACATTTGCCATGTTGGGGTAAGTTTTACAGTGGAATAAACAGGCTAAATGAGATGAGGGCTAAGTATTGAGCATAGGGAGCATCTGCTCCATACCGGTGGCTGCTGGAATGGTAATTACTATTATGGCCTGTGGCTGGTGTAGCATTGTGCCATGGTATCAATAAAAGGACTGGACGCTATAAGCTTAAAGTTTAGTTTCTCCACTCGTCCTCTGGTGAGGGTCCTTTAGAATTCTATTCTCTAGGGTCTAAGACAGTCACACTGTTTCAAAATTAGCCAACTTCCTGGTCGGTTATTTTCAGAACCAATGTCAGCCCTGAGGAAGGGTTAGCTCTGGGTTCAAATCCTGTCTCTGCCTCTAACTGTGTGACCAATTTGGGCAAATTACTTCCCTCTCTGACTCTACTTCTTTTTCTATAAAACTCCTATCTCATAGGAATGTTGTGAGCATTCCATGAAATAGAAACCATAAAGAGGTTAAAACAGAGCTAGTCTGGCACAGAGCGAGTGCTCGAAAAGTAGCTAATAGAATTAATTATTGTTTTAGAGAGCTGGAAGTCTTATGAGATGGAGAATATTCAACTCAAAAAAAAAAAAAAAAGAAGAAGAAGAAGGAGAAAGAAAAAAGCAGATGTGTGTTAACCCTATTCTTGATTTGTGGTCTTTGACCTACAAATTCACTATAATCTAAACGTCCTTATGCTGATTTCTGTTTTTTGGAAAATAATTTCATGGGTGTTAAATATTTGGCCCGTGTTGTCAAACTAGATATGAATACCCCCCATTTTTAAGACAGGAAAACTGAGATTCACAAAGGTCGAGTGATTTGTCTGAGGCTCTGTTTCCAGTGACGGGAGAGCCAGGATCTCGGTCCTCCCTCTGCCACTGATGGTGCTGCATGGGCTGCTGCACCCTCGCCATCTCCTGGACCACTCCTGTGCCCTGACCCAGAGCAGCCTCCAGGCTATTGAGGTCGCATCTTCCAAAGGCTCCACCTTGCCATCAGGCTAACATTTGGGGAACTGCAGAACTGACAAGTCAAAGACATTATGATTATGAAAAATTGCAGGATCCCACTGGGATTTCATTGTATTAAGTCATCAAGCCGTTCCGTTTGTTCAACAGGGAACTTGTCAACTGCTGGGCACTTCTATGTCTCTTGACAAGATTCTTGACGCCGCTATATATCTCATTCCTTCATCTTTTGCCCTCTGGTCTCTCTCTCTCTCTCTCTCTCTCTCTCCTACTTCCTAGGCAGAACAAACGAAGCTTTCAAACTGACAAGATCCTCATCTAATAAATGGTGGAGGAGATTCATCACAACAGGGCTCAGAAGGGAACTGATTTTCCTGCAGGCTGCAACTCCTGCCAAAGATCCACTGGGGGTTGCTCACTGAGCCCATAAGATGCCAGCTTTGCAGAATGGTCTGACATGTTGGCACTGCAGAAATATCAGTGCTTGGCAGATATTCTCTGAATTCAGCAGAGAGAGGCAGGACCGAGAATGCTGGGGGAGCAGAGAGGGGTACCCGATTCTCACACCTGGCTTGCTTCAGGGCAGAGCCCACTGCACCGCCTCAGGCATCAGGCAGGCAGAGGGGGCACAGCTGTGGAGTGGGCCAACAGAGCCTGCTTGCAGACCCTGTCTGGGGACCCAGCATGTCACCTTCACGTATCCACATTGGGTGTTTCCTGTGCCGGGCAACCTCTCTCTCTGAACACACCACAACAATTGGCCTGCAGCTTATCGTAAGCACCCATTGCATTCTTCCTGCTATGAGAGCCAGCTTTTCATAATCTTCCACTGGGTTTTAAGTTTATTCAGATCAGGGACTGTTTTACTCATCTCTGGCCTTTGAGCCTTGCAGAAATAAGTAATTTGCATACATTTTCTGAATAAATGAATTAATAATGCAATGAATTGCATACATTTTCTGAATTAATTAATGTAATTAATTAATTACATTTTCTGAATAAATGCATACATTTTCTGAATAAATAAATATTTACTAAGCCACTATGAACCAGTCAGTGGCTTAGTAAATATTTATGGACTATGTACTATAATAGAGGTTCTTGCAGGATAATCCCTCTTCTGGGCTGGAAGCTCCTTAGCCATGCCCACTTTATAAAAACACTGTCCTTCTTTATTATCTGTTGCTTAAAGTGTTTGAAACTTGTAGACATAATACTAATAGGCTGATGCAAAGTGATTATAATTTGGTAGGTGGAATTAGGTGCCTATGTTGTGGTTGAAATATAAATGCCCAATTTTCTCTCTTTTTAAAATATTTATTTATTTATTTTGTAAAGAGAGCAGAGGAAGGGACAGAGGGAGAGAAAATTCCCAGGAAAACTCCTCACTGAGTGCAGAGCACCACTTGGGGCTCGATCCCACCACTCTGGGATCATGACCTGAGCTGAAATCATGAGTTGGACACTTAACCAACTGAGCCACTTAGGTGCCTCACAAAGCCCGATGTTCCTTTAGCTAAATGTTTTTGAAGTTTGGAGAGTCGTTTGTGTGTGGGCAGCCCAGTGTCTGAATGACTGGTCATTCTCCGTAAGAATCCAGATGAAACCCAATGAGAGATGAGCATTGTGACCATTTCATGAGACGGTTGAAATTTCAGACACCTCTCTATCTGGTGTAGGTGACTTAGGTGGGGTCAATCTTTAGAAGTTCTGTTCTTTCCCCTCGGAAGAATCTGGTATTTCTGGGTGAGACTCATTAGGCTATTGGGAAGAACCCCCATAAATACTTTTCACCTTCAGCTTGTGCACAACCCTGAATGGAGTGTTAAGAGCCCACATCTCGGGCAGCCCTAGTGGCTTAGCAGTTTAGCGCCGCCTTCAGCCTGGGGTGTGATCCTGGAGACCGAGGATCAAATCCCACATCGGGGTCCCTGCATGGAGCCTGCTTCTCACTCTGCCTGTGTCTCTACCCCTCTCTCTCTCCCTGTGTCTCTCATGAATAAATAAAATCTTAAAAAAAAAAAGAACCCACATCTCTTCAATCAGCTTTCGCCTGGATATCCTCCCTCTCTCCTAGTGGATCTTGGAAGGAAGGAAATGGAATTTAACTATACTTGTATTTTACCAACGTCTGGCTCTTTGTGTAAAGAACCATTTGCTGGAAAATTAATTCTGAAGCAGAATTTTAGAATCACTACCATTTACTGAGTTTTCCCCTGTCAGCCACAGGGAAACACTTTGCATGCATCGTCTTCCTTTACTTCACAAAGTGCCACTACGAGGTAAGTGTTTCAATTCCTATTTTGCAGATGAAGAAACAGTATGCGGAAACGGACTTGTCGATTTTCCCAGGGTCACATGGTAATAAGTGACAGAACCAGGACCCCATCCTAAGCCCATCAAACACCAAAGCTTCCGATTGTAGCTGCTGTCCTATAACTGGGCTGTCACTGGGACAATGGTTATGAGCATCCAAGGATAAACATCTCCAGCTTCCCCGAATGCTTAAGGGACAAGCAGGGCCATGTCACAGGAATGTATCCCAGTCCTCCCACCATCTGATATTCTTAGGCAATTACATTGCGAGTTCATCTGGGATTCCCTGCGCGCACCCTATATACACCATATAGGGGTTCACTCTGACAGAGGTGCAGAGCATCTTGTGTTGAACCTGTCAAAATTAGGTGCTAGGTTTCTTTGGGGTTATTGTTTGCTTGTTTCTTTTTCGTTTTGTTCTCTCTGATGAGAGGAAGGTCCTTAGCTTTGAGAAGTCCTGCGGCTTCTCAAAACTCAGTTTCGCCATTCAGCCCCAGTGATGTCAGGTATTGATAGAGTTGTGCGTGTTTGCCTGCCCACCTGGCTTGGGTCCAGCCACCTATGTTATAGATACTTACAGGAAATCACACAATCTCCCAAAGGGACAGCCGGCAGAGATGGGCCACCAGTGGTGTCCACTAAATGAGACTGGAGCCTCAGTCAGTTTTGGGGAATAGGCCTTCATACATAGGGAAGGGGTCCTGTGCCCTCAGGTCTGAGCATGTCAAAAATCAGTGAGGCAGGATGCTCAGGGCGTGGAAATACAGCCCCTCTGATAGGGCGCGCTCCTACCAGAAAGCCGCCTGACCTACATGTCCCTCTACCTTGCTTGGTCAGTGATATTTGAAATTCTTTTAAGGATAAGGTTTACAGTGCAACTACTCCTGGAAAAGTTGGGCTTTAGTTCATATTTCCTGAACACTTCTTACATTTGCATGGAGCTTTTTAGTGTGTATGTCATCTGCATCACCTTATCTCATCCTGAATGCTCTGGGGTATGTCCTGTTCATATCTTGGTTTAAATATAAAGAGACTGAGGGCAGGAGAGTTACAATGACTTGTCCAAGGACAGGGGCGACAGAGAGAGAACCAAACCCCAAATTTTATGGTTCCAAGTCCAGAGCTCTTTCTCTATGGCAGAACCACTCTGACTTACCCAGATGCATACACTGAGCTCAAAGTGGCCATTATTCCCAAACCTAGTCCTGCTGGTATGAAAAAGGGCCTAGGACCTAGGATTCTTGCCAAGGGGTGAGTCTACTGGTAGCTCATAAGTGGCTACAGGAACCCCTCCTAGTCCTAAAAGCCTTTGAAAAAATTTTGTTGTTGTTGTTGTTGTTGTTGTTTTATGACATTCCTAGGCAGCAGAATGTTTTCTCCAGCTAAGCAATAATGGAAGACAGTGAGCAAATGCCAACTCAGTAATCCCATGGGAACCTTTGTGGGCTGTGCTGTTTATACAGGATGAGATCAGAAAGGTTGCTGCTGGCTTGGGAGCCCTGAATGTCCAGAGAGCACCACAGTGGAAACTGGAGCCCCGACAGTGAGTCCTTCTGACAGAGACCCTGAGGTGTGGCTAGAGATCACTTACCTTTCTTGGCCTGGTTGGTCAGCACAGACTGATAGAAGAGCATTGCATCTTCTCAATAGGAAGAAACATAAAAGGAGTAAACATACCAAAGCTTGTTTTTTCTTTATCTGTTCATTCTTCCAGCCTGTATCCCTTCACTGGGCCCTGGCTGAGAGTGTTGGAAAGGTGCTGGGGACTCTCAGATCTTGTCCTCTACTAGCTCACAGTCTAGCTGGAGAGATAGATATGTCAATAAAGGATTGATTGTCCAGATGTTAAATACCAGAAAAGCAGATTGAACTAGGCCAAGTGACCACAGGAAAGGTGCAGGATTAGCTCAAAGGGAGGATATCCATAGAGGCTTCCTGGAGGAAGGAAGCATCATGTGAGCTGAGCTGATTCGGCCTACAAAGAACTGCATGTGTCATAACTGTACAGGTTAATTGGTTTTCACAAATTGGAATAAACCTGTGTAACCAGCACCCAAATCAGGAAACATGATAACACCTCAGAAGGCCTGCTTTTATCTCCTGGTCACCAGCCTCTCTCTCTCCCTGGGTTCAAGGGGTTGCCACTCTCTCACTCTCCTGATTCCTAAAGCATTGGCCTGTTCGAGCTAAAATTTTTATAAACCTGTGTAACCGTTCAATAAATGGAACCATTCTGCCTAAACTCCTTGGTGACTGAGATAAAGCTGTGAGAATAGATAGGAATCCATCAGCAGCAGGCAGGGAAGGGCACTGTGGGAAGGAGGGGATAGTATGCTCAAAGCAGAGAGATGGAACAACATCGTGTGGGAAAACTGTCAGCCTTTAGCACTGTTACAGCATAAAATTCAAGGGGCAGAGAGGCATGGAGAGGAAGGCATGTTGACATAGACCATGGAGGGCCTTCCCTACCATGCAGAGGAGTTGGGATTTTCGTCTGAGAATCTGTGATCCCGAATCTGGCTGCCCAGCAAAGTCTCCTGGGCAACTTTTAAAGCATACGTATCCTAGAACCCACCATCAGGGATTTGAGATTTTTAAAGTTCCTCCTGGATGATTCTCATAATTAGCTAAGTTTGGAGGCCACTTTATAGAGTATGGGGAGCCACTGTAGG
This sequence comes from Canis aureus, assembly GCF_053574225.1. NCBI lineage: Eukaryota > Metazoa > Chordata > Mammalia > Carnivora > Canidae > Canis > Canis aureus. The sequence goes on from NC_135622.1 coordinate 10,804,621, forward strand.
GGTTTCAGTAAGATAGTGGGAGTTGAGTTTTGAAGGGTGATGTACATTGTCTTGCCATTTGACAATGCCAGATGGTAAGAGATGCCTTGGCTTGCTCCGGGATATGGGAAAGGGGTTTAGAGTGGAAAGAGCAACCTTAAGAGATAGTTAGGAAGCAGAATGAACCAGATATGTTGATCAACTGTACATGGAAGGTGAGTGGGAAGACCCAAGAAGTTACCAGATTTCTGGTTTGCAGCTACTCCATGGACATGAACAAATTTGGGGGGCAGAAAAAAAACAATAATATCATGTTTTTTTCTGATTCATTCATCTATAACTTCACCCAATTTCTCTACCTACCTTCTTAAACCATTTATTCATTCAGCAAATATGTTTTAAATGCCAAACATATATCTGACATGTTCCAAGCACTGAGTCACATTTAAAAGACAGAATCAAAAGGATACAAAATATTGAGAGTTCACTGTTAGTGTTTCGGAAAAAAATATGGGAACTGTGTTTTCCTTTCAATTCACTAAATATATGCCAGGAAACAGTCATATGTTAGGTTAGATCCCAGACGAGTACATATGAGTTAGCTATGTGGCAGGGAGAAGGGGGAGGGACAGAAGAACCATCCAGTGATAGGTAATAAGGATTATTTTAACCTTATGTTAAGAGCCTCCAGTGCTACTCCATTCCTCATAGCAACTCTGTATTTATTGTATTTATTATCTATATTTGTACACATAAGGAAAGGTATTCTCACAGGAAGTGAATAATTCACCTTCAGGCACACAGCAGCTAATAATTATAATGTGAAGATTCAAGCTGGATCATGTGACTCGCTGTGACCCCAAATTTAGAAAGATAGATTCCCTCATTTTCACATGGAGAAACTGAGGCTCTGAGTGGTTTGTTATTTGGCTCAAGGTTGAATAGCAAGCAAACAGCAAAGCCAGCTGAGTAGAAATAAGCCTTTCTCTATGGCCCTGGCCTGTGACCACATGCAGCTCAGCCACTGAAGGAAGCTCTGCCTATCCCAAGCATGACCCATGGTTCTGTAAGCTGCCTCTGAATATTCTATTGTTGGAATTGGGCTGCAGGTGAGGTTTAGGATCTGACTGAGTTTGGGTGTTGCATTGCTGGAGAGTCTCCTACAGGCCAAGGACAGGCCACGTTGACAGGAAAGCACTGCCTAGCTTTTCTAGAATTTTTGCTCAGATATGCCTCAGGTTGTTAGGAGCAGATATGTTGAAGTCATATGTTGAGTTCTCCTTCATGTGTTGATTTAGACTGTGCAAATCTAGAAATGGAGTCAAGAATTAGCATATATTTCCTTATCCACATGCAATCTGCAAAGTAAGAGAGATCACTTTGAGGTGGGAAGAAGGGAAAATCAAAGAAAATCTCAGCATCCACATTACCGGCAGGCACACAGAGTAATTTTTAATAATGAGTGCTGACCTTCTGTTTTCAAAAGGGCCAGGACTCTTTATCCAAACTTATAGCCTGGGGGCCACCTTGCAGAGGAGCAGAAAGACATGATGGCCCCATAGAAAGGGTACCCTTTCTTGCCTCTGTCCCCTTCCAGACAAAATCTCCTGCTGGTCCCCATCACAGCAGGCCACTGAGGATACACTTCCCCAGCCCCCACTCACACTGACTCCTGGAAAAAGGATTTCTCTCAGCACACTCTGAAAAGTTAGGATGCTTAAATGGAACATATCCTAAAGAAAAGCCTAATGAGATGATCAGAAGATCAAAGGATGGCAGTACAAATGTTTGCATCATCTGAACTAGACAAATCTGACATCAAGCCATGAGGCTGGGGCAGCTGTAACTTCTACTTTGAAATAGTTGTTGTGAACAGTGACTCAGGAAAACAATGGGGAATGGAGGGAGAAAGAGGTAAGCCAGACAGGATCTGATCTGCTGGCATGTTGTGTCCTTTCTCTGCACAAATCCAAAACCAAGGTAACATCAGTGGGGCTGAACTGGGCCTAGACTGGGCCTAAGACTGGGGCTGGCTCATTATCTCGATTATATCTGAACCGAAGTATTAGCATCTGGGTGGGTTGGGGAGCACAATCTGAATCTCATCATGGGCTCCCACATCCTCTGGCCCTTCCAGGAGACCCAAAGTAGAACTATGCCCCCAACTTCACCTTGAGTTATATGGAGCTCTCACCTAGGGGTAGGCCTGGACACCTAGAAAATACCTGGCACCCAGTAGGAACTCAACAAATAGGTATTGAATGAGTAGATGAACAGCAGATTTTAAGATGGTTTTTCTCCAAAGTCAATCGCAGTCAACATGACTAGAGAATTTTGTGGAATATGTGTCTTTAGAGCAGCGGGTGTCAGTGATATGGTGCCAAAGGGAGTTAATTTACTCACTTAACAAATATATTTTTAACATCCACTATGTCCCTGTACCAGGCATTATGTTAGGAGTTAAGAATATACTAGTGGCTAAAAAGTTTATTTCCTACCTGACCCTAAGGGACTATGAGAATTAAGGGCAATAATGTAGACACTTGGCACAAGAAGTACTCAGTGAATGTTAACTGTTGTTATCATTATTGGAAGAAATTAACAAACAAATAATTACTAAAAGTTGTGGTAATGCTATGAAGGAAAAGAATAGCATAGTAGGAGGACCTAATACAGTTTGGGAAGTTGAGGTGGAGGAACTTCCCAGATGCAATGATATTCAAGAGTCCCATGGGATGAGTGAGAGCAGGGAGCCAGAGAGGCTGTGTAGTTCCCCTTCTTCAGAATAATCATGGAAGGTTCCCAAGCATACAAAAGTGTCAAGCAGCTGCTTGAGAAAGTTGGGAATGAGTTTAGAGAAGAAGAAAGTAAGACAGTCCAGGACCATGGCACTGGATAAAGTTCAGAGGGGGCTGCAGAATATTTGGGGAAGGATTTGCCAAAATGCCAAGGAAGTTTGCCTGCCAAGAACAAATGGTTGGAGAACAGCACAGACAATGGAGTGGAGGTGACCTGAAGAGCCCAGAGGATGGCTCTGAGGCAGAGGGCAGACATGGTGGGCCTGACCTTGAATATATGCAGTAGAATGAACACTTGACCAGAAGGCTTGGGTCCTAACTTCTAGGGCTATTTGATCTTGAGGAAGTCAGTTCTCTTCTCTGCAACCCTATTTTCTCAATAAAATGAAGATAATAGTGATTTCCTTGTCTTGTCTACAGGGCTGTTATGATCAAATGAGATAATGTATGTTAAATGTCTCTGTAAACTCCAGAGTGCTAGACAGTGATGCGAATTCTGATTATCATCTCCTTACTATTCTCTTGCAAGAAAATTGAATGGAAGTATGCAGCACTCTCTAGATACCTGGATGAATTAATGAATTCACTCATTTACCACACATTTATTTGGTGTATGGGGGATTCAGAGGTGAATAAGCAATGGCCAGACCCTCTAGCTTGAAGCCAGTTAGAAAAACAAACTTGTAAAATGATAAGATGTGTGTGTGTGTGTGTGTGTGTGTGTGTAATGTACAATTGGTAAATTAGGCTGGGAGATTTCAGGGAGTCTTTCAGAGAAAGTGGTACTTGGTGGTATTTGAGGTGAGTCTTGAAGGATGAATGATTTGGCCAGACAGATCAAGATGGAAGTCATTTCAGACTGAGAAAAAGTTTCAGAGACATGAAAAGAGCATTCCATATTCAATAAACCCAAAGTAGTTCTGTTTAACTGAAATACCAAGAATGTCTGGATCTGAGAATGGAAGAGGTATCTGGGTTTGGATAGCTCTGAAAGCAGAACCAGAGATAAGGACTTGGATTTTATTGGAGATGTGATCACAGGAAGCAGGGACCATCTAAGCAATTGTGTAGAATGTCCCACCAGAGGACAGAGAGGCTGTGGCATTTACCCAAGGATGTCTGTAGCCCAGTAGTGGAGGAGTGCCCAGAGGGTATTAAATGCCTAAACTTTCAAGTTGCTCGTGTGTGCAATGAGAGAGCTTCTACAGCTTTGGGGAGAGCAGAGAACACTATGCGTGAGATTCTGGCAACATACAAGGAAGCATCCAGAATTCAAAAAGAGAAGAAAAAGAATGGGCAAGTACATTGATCAATGAAACAATGGTGCATTATTTTTCAGTACTAATGGAAAAAATAAGTGAAATGATTGAGACAAAGAATGGTTGGATTGGAGAGACAGAATGTGGAGGACAATCATGAGTGCTAAATGGCTCAGGACCTGCTTACTTGGAAGGATAAGAATGGGATCGTGTCCCTGTCATGAGGACTCTGAAATGTGATTGGTGACAAGTGGTCTAGTTCCAGGAGTCTCATTAGCAGAACTTCAGTTGAAACAGAAATGCAGAAGCTCTTTGGGGACGGGAAAATATGGATGTCACTGAACACAATTGAGCCCATGAGCATGGATGACACGGCCTGTCTTTGGGAGTTCACGGCAGTCTGGGGAGCCCCACGCACTGGGCTTGCTGCAGAACTAGCAGGAAATATTTAACTATGGAGGAAGATGGAAACTCTATAAATCTCCCAGAAGCCAGGGGCCAAGAGGGCTGGTGCTAACGGAATACTGCCAAGCATGTGAATTTTCTTGGGTCATTTTCTCATTCCTTAGTTGTTTTCTCTCTTGGCCCTGTCTCCTAGCTCCTCCACATATTTAACCTGGGTCAAATTAATGTTGTGCTTCACTCTTCTCTGTTACCTCGTCAAGGTTGTAAATCAGTCTGATAAACAAAAATCCCCAGGAGTTAGGTAATCATGGTCTTGGAGCATATTTCAGCTGAGAACCCATCAGACAAAACAGGTTCAAAATCCAGCTCTACTACCTACTACCTACATAGTCTTTGGGAAGATGTTAACTTTTTTTGGTGTTTGTATTCTCAATCAATGAGCATTGACTCTTCCTGAGAGCTTAGAAGCAGTTACATCTCCCCAACATATTTGTGAGCTAGAGAAATGAATCTTTAATGTGACATTTCAGCTATGAGTAGGGAATAATTTACATACCACATTTCTTCACAAGGTAAGGTTTATGGGCACAAATATGATTAATTTCATAATCTTTCCCCCAAATATGATTAATTTCATAATCTTTCCCCCTATATGTATAGTCTGGACAAGGTCAAGCATTTATCTCCAGGAAACAAACTAGCCAACCTTTACAGAGGCAGCATAAGGAGGTAGTTCAACCTGAGTGTTTGGCTGGGTTTCTGGAAAACTTGTATTAACCATTTAAAAGCAATTTGTAGATTTTATGCCCTTATATTCATAAATGCTTTTCTATGTACTTTCAAAGAACAAGGACTTCCTATAGCATAATGTTTTAATGCTTTTTTAAATTTTGTTATTTTTCTGGTTTTTTTAATAAATTTATTTTTTATTGGTGTTCAATTTGCCAACATATAGCATAACACCCAGTGCTCATCCCGTCAAGCGCCCCCCTCAGTGCCCGTCACCCAGTCATCCCCAACCCCCACCCACTTCCCGTTCCACCACCCCTAGTTTGTTTCCCAGAGTTAGGAGTCTCTCATGTTGTCTCCCTTTCTGATATTTCCCACTCATTTTTCTCCTTTCCCCTTTATTCCCTTTCACTATTTTTTTTTTTATTCATGATAGGCACACAGTGAGAGAGAGAGAGGCAGAGACACAGGCAGAGGGAGAAGCAGGCTCCATGCACCGGGAGCCCGACGTGGGATTCGATCCCGGGTCTCCAGGATCGCGCCCTGGGCCAAAGGCAGGTGCCAAACCGCTGCGCCACCCAGGGATCCCCCTTTCACTATTTTTTATATTCCCCAAATGAATGAGACCATATAATGTTTGTCCTTCTCCAATTGACTTATTTCACTCAGCATTAATACCCTCCAGTTAATGTTATATGCAGTGATGATGTATTGCAAAATCTATAGCCCATACATTCAGTTTTCATAATTATTCAAATAATGGCATTTAAAGCCATTTTTCCCCTGGTCTAGGTGCCAATCTAGGGTCATACATTGTATTTTTTATGTCTTTTTCATCGCCATGATTTTGGAATGATTTCCCAGCCTCTCATTGTCTTAGTTGCCTCACTTGGTAATATGAAAGGAAAGTCAGAGATAACCGGACATTTGAGCAAATACTAAGACATGAAAAAAAAAAAAAAAAAAAGACCAAAACAAACAAGAAAACAAAAGGGACTTGGAAGAAATTACTACAATTTAAAATGGTTAAGTTTAGATTTCTCAGGGGAATTAGAGGTTTATAACCATGAAACAAGAGAAAGATGATAGGGGGCAGCCCCGGTGGTGCAGTGGTTTGGCGCAGTCTGCAGCCCAGGGCGTGATCCTGGAGAACCTGGATCGAGTCCCACATCAGGCTCTCTGTATGGTGCCTGCTTCTCCCTCTGCCTGTGTCTCTGCCTCTCTCTCTCTCTCTCTGTCTCTATGAATAAATAAATACAATCTTTAAAAAAAAAGAGAAAGATGATAGAATTAAAGTCTCTTACAAATTAAAAACATGACATTAAAAGATTTGCTTGAAAGATTAGAAGATAGGGGCACCTGGGTGGCTCAGTGGTTGAGTGTTTGCCTTCGGCTCAGGTCATGATCCCAGGGTCCAGGGATCGGTCCCGCATCAGGCTCCCTTCAGAGAGCCTGTTCTCCCTCTGCCTGTGTCTCTGCCTCTCTGTGTGTGTGTCTCCAATGAATAAATAAAACTTTAAAAAGAAAAAAGGATTAGAAGATAAAGTTAAATAAATCTCATAGAAACTCAAATGAACAAAAGGACAAGAAAAATAGAAAACAGGAGAAAAATAACAAATTTAGAGAATTAGCCCCAAAGGTCCAATATCAGGCCAATAGGACTTTCTGAAAGAGAACAAGATTAAACTAGAGGAGAGGTCATAAAAAGTATCACAAGAATATTTCCCCAAACTCAAGCACATGTCTTCAGAATGAAATGACATAGACTGTGTTACAGTAAATGAACAAAATCCCATGTCAAGGCACTTCATGTTGCTAAATTTCAGAACACTGTGGATAAAGAAGTCCTATATTTTCTGGAGAGAAAGAGAAGTCCACACAAAAGATCAAGAATCAGAAAATTATCAGACTTCTCAACAGCAACACTAGAGTCTAGACTATAATGAAAAAAATGCATTAAAAACCTGAGGGGAAAATTATTTTTAATCTAGAATTCCACATCCGGCTAAACTATTAATCAAATATGAGAATACAGTAATTCATTTTGGGACATGCATGTATTTAAAAATAACTTCACATATCCTTTTTGAAGAAGGTACTAGAGAATGCACTTCAAAAAAAATGAGTCAATTAAAAAGAATAGAATTTGACATCTAAGAACTTGGGCTATAACATAGGGGAGCATTGAAAGGAAGTCCTAGGGAAACAACCATGCCATAGTCCTGGAGAACTAGTACAGTTTGGAAAAACATACAGAGGACTTCCAAAAGGACTAGGAAGTATCCAAGGGGAAAAAATGGAATAGATTTTTTTGAGCACATGAAAAATATTGATAGGAATTTGGTAGAATTATTAGAGGATTTAATTGAAAGAAGCAATAGTGGAAATAGGCTAAATTTTTTTAAAAAAGCAATCAACTCCATAAAGAACATTTATAACACAAAAGGAAATGAAAAAATAAGCATGGCTTGGGCAACTACTGTATTCTTGGCTCTATTCTGTAAATGCCATGAGTCCACAAACAACTTCTGTTTTATTCATCATTGTATTCTCAGGACTGAGTGCAGTGCCTGGCACATACTAGGAACTAAATAAATATTTTTTAATGAATGCATAAAAGATCTAGGTCCTAGGGGGAAAAACCCAAAATGAAGTATACATAGTCCTTGCTATCTAGATCACAACTGAAAACAAATACCTTTCAAATACCTAAGCCAGTGTTCTACTTTATTGGATTATTCAAGACATGGAGAGAATGGAGAGAGGGAAGAGATTCTGCTTTTAGGAGCCCAAGCTTTAAGTGGTCTGTGACTTTTTTTGGCAGAAGATTGTAGTTCCAATGTGGTCAACGTTGTGTGTTTGAATCTCAGAAGTACTCAACAAGCAGATTGCTATGGAGTAACAGCTGATTGTATTATATTGGTTTATTCCTCTCTTCTTTCTCTATCTTTACTTGAGTTTTATAATATGAAAAAGTTGTTTATGCATCCAGAGTATATAAAGAATACTCAAAGTTCAACAGGAAGAAAAACCAGCCAATTTAAAAAATGGACAAAAGATTTGAACAGACAATTCATTGAAGAGGACATATAGATTGCAATTAAGCACATGAGGAGGTGTTAACATCATTAGCTATTAGAGAAATGAAAATTAAATTACAAAGAGATATCAGCATACACCTATTAGAATGGCTAAAATAAAAAATACTAAAATTACCAAGGGTGGGAGAGGATGTGGAGTAACAGGAACTGTCATCACTACTGATGAAAATGCAAGATGACACAGCTATTCTGGAAAAGAGTTAAGCCATTTCTTATAAAGTTTAAACATACACTTATCATATAATCTGGGAATTCTACCTCTGGGTGTTTGCTATAGAGAATTAAAAATATAAGTTTCTGCAAAAACCTGTACATAAATGTTTATAGCAGCTCTACTTATAGTCCCCCAAACTAGAAAAAAACCCCAAAATTTTCTCAAACAGATGATTATATAAACAAACATACATTTAATGGAATATTCAGCAGTAAAAAGGAACAAGCTACTGATACACACTATAGCATAGATGAATCTTGAAGGCATTATGTTGAGTGGAAGAAGCCAATCTCAAAGGTTACATAGGGACTTTCACATCTAGAAAGAGTAGATATATTTTTTCCTATTCCTCTAGGGAATTAACCTGGAAATTATAAAAACAAACATAAGAAGACTCTGAGAGTTGAAAGAAGCAAACCAGCTATGGACCTTGAGACGACAAACAAGTTGAACACTCTAGGATTTTTTTGGGGGGGGTGGGGGGCTCAAATATCCAAGAATAGATATTGGAGAAGCTGGCAATCTAGAAATGTCAATGGGTGTAGGATCCAAAAATCCTAACAAAAGCCTGCAATTTCTAGCCAAATGGTCAGGTAAAAGGAAACCTCATGAAATAGAAAATTTAACTGCTCTACTTTAGACAAGGACTATGGGGAAAACTAGAGCTCCTACACCAGTGAAGGTCAGATGGGGAGCCTAAAATCTCATGTCCAACAGGCTATAACAAAGTTCCCCTCCTGATTTTCATTGGATCAGAAATAGTGCAGTCAGGATTTTCATCACTAACCGATGGTAAAGAGTCATCCATCCCCATGATGTCTATGGTGGCCACACGGGAGCAGTCATGAAGCAACTCTATTCTTCCCAGCCAGGAAAGTATCTGTGGAGGCATAGTTGGGAGCTAGAACCCCTACCTCTGCTCTACAGTAATGAAAAGCATTCCACTTCGGCCAAGGCAAAATGGGAAACTAGTTTTCTATTTCTACCTAACTATAATGCAGTGGAGCCCCTTCTCTCTTTCCACTCCTTTCCATCCTGGAGCAGTGTCAGAGAAAACCAGGTAAAAACAGAAGGCTTAAATAAGGTCCTGAATTTTATAACTTAATGCCTCAAGTGTCTAGGTTTCAACAGAAAGTTATTCATTATACCAAGAACCATGAGAATTTCAAATTGAATGACAAAAGACAATCAGTAGATGCCAACACTAAGATGAAAGAAATTTTGAATTATCAAAAAAAGATTTTAAAGCAGCCATCAGGGACATCTGGGTGGCTCAGTGGTTGAGCGTCTGCCTTTGGCTCAGGTTGTGATCCCAGGGTCCTGGGATCGAGTTCTGTATCAGGCTCTCCAGGGGAACCCCTTCTTCTCCCTCTGCCTATATCTTTGCCCCTCTCTCTATGTTTCTCATGAATATATAAATAAAATATTTAAAAGAAAAGGATTGTTTAAAAAATATAAAGCAGCTCTCACAAATAGGCAATTGTGAACATGCATTAAAACAAATGAAAATATAGAGTCTCAGAAAAAAATAGAAAATCTCAGTGAAGAAATAGAAGGTTTAAAGATGAATCAAATGGTAATTTTAGAATTAAGAAATACAATAATTAAAACTAAATACTCAATAAATGAATTCAAGGAGAAAATAGAAGGGAAAGAGAAAAGAACCAGTGAGCTTGAAAATAAAGTAGAAACTATCCAAATTACCATCTGTCTAAACAACAGAGGGAAAATACACTGAAAAAAAATGAACAGAACCTCAGGATTAGTGGGACCATAACAGAGGATGCAACTTGTGTCATTGGCATCTCAGATGGAGAGGAGGAAAAGGGCAAGGCTGAAAAAGTACTCAAAGAAATAATGGCTGAAAATTTCCCAAATTTGGCAAAATACAAAAACCTACAGATTTGAGAAGCTGAGTAAGCCCCAAACAGGATAAAAAGTTGAGGCATCTGGATGGTGCAATGGGTTAAGTGTCTGACTCTTGGTTTTGGTTCAGGTTGTGATCTCAAGGTTGTGAGATTAAGCCCAGGTGGAGTATGCTTGACTCTCTCTCCCTTTCCCCTTACCCCTCCCTCCAGTTCATGCTCTCTCTTGCTCTGCTTTCTCCCTCTTAAATAAATACATAAATAAATAAAATCTTTTTTTAAAAAACCCACAAAACCAAAACCAAACAAACAAAATACCAAACAGCAGTATGGGTAAATAAAGGTAGAATTCTAAAAAATGCTTAAGTAATGCACAGGAATGCAGGAAAAAGAAAACAGAGAAATGAAAAACAGAACAAACAGAAAACAAAAAGTAAAATGGAATACTGAATTCCTTACACATTAGTAATTACAATGAACAGCTATATGCAAAAGAATGAAATCACACCACTTTCTTATATCATACAAAAAAAATAAACTAAAATGGATCAAAGACCTAAATGTGAGACTTGAAACCATGAAACACCTAAAAGAGAACATTGGTAGTAATACCTTGAAAATCACCCTTAGCAACCTATTTATGGATATGTTTCCTCAGGCAAGGGAAACAAAAGCAAAAATAAACTATCGGGATTACACCAAAATAAAAAGCTTTATTTTATTTGCGCAGCAAAGGAAACCATCAACAAAACAAAAAGCACCCCAGTAAATACCATTTTCATTTTTGCAAGTGATATATCTGATAAGGGGTTAATATCCAGAATCTATAAAGAACTTGTATAACTCTACACCAAAACCCCCCAGGTAATCCAGTTAAACATGGGCAGGTCTTGAATAGACATTTTTCCAAAGAAGACATAGAGATGACTAATTGACACATGAAAAAATGCTCAACATCATAATCATCAGGGAACTGTAGATCAAAACCACCATGAGATACCACCTCACACCAGTCAGAATAGTCAGTATCAAAAAGGCAAGAAATAACAAGTGTTAGCAAGGGTGTGGAAGAAAAGTAACCCTCATGTGCTATTAGCAGGAATGTAAATTGGTGCCACCATTGTGGAAAGTAATATGGAGTTTCCTCAGAAATTAAAAATAGAAATACCATATGATCCAGTAATTCTATCACTGAGTATTTACCCAAAGAAAACAAATCACTAATTCAAAAAGATACATGAACCACTATGTTTATTGCGACATTATTTACAATAGCCAAGCTATAGAAGCAACCCAAGACTCCACTGATAGATGAATGGACAAAAAAAGTGTGATACACACACACAACACACACTTAATGGCATTTACTAAGCCATTAAAAAGAATGAGATCTTGCTACTTACAACAACATGGATGAACCTAGAGGGTATCATGCTAAGTGGAATAAGTCAGACAGAGAAAGACAAATGCCATATGACCTTACTTATATGTGGAATCTAAAAAACAAAACAAACAAACTCCCCAAAACCCAGACTCTGAAATACAGAAATCAAACTGATGGTGTGGGGGATGGGTAAAATAAAAGGGTATGAAAAGCTATTAACTTCCAGTTATAAAATAAATAAGTCATGGGGATGAAAAGTACAGCATAGGGAATACAGTCAATAATATTGTAATACTGTCGTACAGTGACAGATGGTAACTACACTTTATTGTGGTGAGCATTAAGATGTAAAATTGTTGAATCAATATGTTGTATGCCTGAAACTAACACAACACTGTATGTTAATTATACTTCAATTTTAAAGATAGGCAAAAAATAATTACATTAAACATACATGGAGTGAAAAAGAGCCAATTATATGCTGTCTACAAGAAACCCACTTCAAATATAGCAATACAATACAAGCAGGCTGAAAACAAAACTGTGAGAAAGATATTTGTCATGCAAGTATGCGTTAAAAAAGCAGATTCAGAGAGGCACATTGCCCAATGAGAAGAGGGTCAATCTATCAAGAAGACAAAAAAATCCTAAACGTATATACACCAAACAACCTAGCTAGAAACTACATGAAGCAAGAATTGATAGAATTGAAAGAAGAAATGAACAAATTCACACTTAGAGTTGAAGATTTCAATAGCCTTCTCTCAAGAATTGAGAAAACAACTAGATGTAAAAATCAGCAGAGATATAAAACTCACCACCACCCCACAAAAAACAGAATCTAATCAGCATTTATAACACTCCACACAACAACATCAGAATACATGTTCTTCTTGAGCATTTGTGAAACATATACCAAGATACGTTGTATTCTGGGCTGGAAAACAAATCTCAAAAAATTTAAAATAATTGAGTGTATATTCTCTAATCACAATTCATTCAAACTAGTTATCAATACCAAAAGATATGAGGAGAATGCCTGAACACTAGGAAATTAAACTATATAATCCATAAGTCAGAGAGAAATTTCCAAGGGAAATTAAAAAAAAATATGTCAAACTAAATGTAAATTGAAATGCAACAAAACAATTTGTAGGATATAGCTAAAGCAGTGTTGAGAGGGAAATTTTTAGCTCTAATGCATACATTAGAAAAGAGCAAAATCTCAAATCAGTAATCTAAGGTCCCATCTCAAGAACGTAGAAAAAGAACAAAATAAATCCAAAGCAAGTAGTAGGAAATAATAAAGTTAACAACATTTATCAGTGAAGTTTAAAACAAACAAAAATTAGTAGAGAAAATCAATGAAACAAAGAGCTGGTTCTTTGAAAAGATCAATAAAGTCAACAAACCTCTAGCAAGACTCACCAAAAAACAGGAAAGAAGACACAAATGACCAGTATTAGGTATCAAACAGAGGTTATTACTACAGACCCTGCAGACATCAAAAGGATTATAAGGGAATACTATGAGTAAGTCTACATAAATGAATTTGATAACTTAAACAGAATGGATCAATTCATCAAAAAACACAAGCTATCACAACTCATCCAATATGAAACAGGTAATTTAAATAGCTTCAGAACTATTAATTGAATGGATAGTGAAAAAAAAATCCAACAAAGAAATATCCATGCCCAGATGGCATCTTTGGAGAATTTTATCAAATAATTAAAGAAGAATTAATACTAATTCTACAAAATCTTCTCCAGAAAAAAATAGAATTTAAAAAGACATATGTATCAGTCAACATAGAAAACACATTCAACAAAATTCAATACCTATTCATGATAAAAACTTGGAAAATTGAAATAGAGGGGAACTTCCTTAACTTGATAAGGAGCATCTATAAAAAACCTGGAGTTAATATTATACTTATTTATGAAAGACTGAATGCTTTCTTGCTAATATCAGGAACTAGACAAGGATGTCTCTATCATCACTCTTTTTCAATATAGTGCTGGAGTTCTGCCAAGTGCAATAAGGCAGGAAAAAGGAAAGTCATACAAACCATAAAGGAATAAATAAAGCAGTCCTTATTTTCAGGTGACTTGTTTTTCTACACAAAAATTCCAAGTGATCTACAAAAACCCTCCCTGAACTAATGAGTAAATACAGCAAGGTCACAGGATATAACATAAACATACAAAAATCAATTGTATATCTAGCAATGAATGCTTGAATGCTGAAATTAGAAGTGCAATACCATTCACAATTGCTTTACAAAAATACATAGGTTCTATTCTATATCAATGGAATATTACTCAGCCATTAGAAATGACAAATACCCACATTTGCTTCAACGTGGATAGAACTGGAGGGTATTATGCTCAGTGAAGTAAACCAGTCAGAGAAGGACAAACATTATATGGTCTCATTCATTCGGGGAATATAAAAAATAGTGAAAGGGAATAAAGGGGAAAGGAGAGAAAATGAGTGGGAAATATCAGAGAGGGTGACAGAACCTGAGAGACTCCTAACTCTGGGAAACGAACAAGGGATAGTGGAAAGTGAGGTGGGCGGGGGTTGGGGTGACTGGGTGACGGGCCCTAAGGGGGCGCTTGACGGGATGAGCACTAGGTGTTATGCTAAATGTTGGCAAATCGAACTCCACTAAAAAATATATATAAAAAAAAGAAAAATACATAGGTGTAAATTTAACAAAAGGTGTATTGGACTTGTATTCAGAAAAACCACATGATGTTAATGAAAGAAATCAAGCAAGATCTAAATAAACGGAGAGACATACCATGCTCATAAATTGTAAAATTCAATATAGTAAAGATGTCCATTCTCCCTAAATTGATACAATTTATATATTTTACAAATACTATATAGATATATATAAACAATCTATATACTGCTATATATAATACAATACCTGTTAAAATCCCTGTAAGATTTATTCTGTACATATAAACAGGATTATTCTAAAAACTCTGTAGAAAGGCAAAGGAACTTGACTAGCTAAAACAATTTTGAAAAAGAAAAATAAAGTGGGAGGAATACATCTGCCCAAATTCAGGGCATATTATATTCTTACACTTAGCATGACTATCTAGTATTAATAAGGGAATATACACCTAGATAAAGGGAGAATAGAGAATTCAAAAATTGGCCCACACAAATATGTCCAGTTGATTTTTTGTATAATAACTTTATTGGGATATAGTTAACATACTATACAATTAACTTACTTAAAATGTAAAATTGAAGAGTTTTCAGTATATTCTCGGAGTTGGGCTATCATCACCACAGTCAATATTAGATCACTCTTATCATTTCCAAAAACCCCTGTATCCTTTATCAGTCACCCCCATATTTCCCCAACTCCCCTCAATACCCCCTGCTAGTACTACCTGCTAGTACTATGTGCTAAATTTGCCTGTTTTGGACATATCATGCCCACCTGATTAATGACAAGGTGCAAGAACAATTCAATGGAAGAAGGAAATTTTTTGTAACAAATGATTCTGGCACAAAAGGACATCTGTAGGCAAAAATAGAAAAAAAAAAGGAAAAAAGGAACCTCAATGTTAAGTCTCACACCTTTTGAGGAAATTAAAATGGATCATGGAGGGCACCTGGGTGGTTCAGTGGTTGAGTGTCTGCCTTCAGCTCAGGTCATGATCCCGTGGTCCTGGGATTGAGCCCCTCATAGGGCTCCCTGCAGGGAGCCTGCTTCTCCGCCTGCCTATGTCTCTGCCTCTCTCTGTGTCTCTCATGGATAAATAAAAAAATATTTTTAAAAAATGGATCATGGACTTAAATGTACAGCATTAAATTACAGAAGTTTGACACAAAAAAATACAAAATCTTTAAGGTTTACAAATAGGCACAGAGTTCTTAGACTTGACACCAAAAGCCGAACCCATGGAGGGAAAACTCGATAAGTAGAACTTAATAACAATTTAAAATGGTTGCTTTGCTCCTGTTAAGAAGCTAAAAAGACAAGCTATAGAATGGGACGGGATATTTGCTAACTAGATATCCAACAAAGAACTAGCATCTAAAATGTATAAAGAACTCTCAACACTCAGTGGTGAAAATGAAAGCAATCTAATTAGACCATAGGCAGAAGACACACAAATATATATTTACTGAAGAAGAAATACAAATGGCAAATAAGCACATGAAAATTTGCTCAACATCATCAACTATTAGATTTCTTTAATATAACATTCTTCAAATGACAAAATTTTAGAAATGGAGAACAGATTGGTGGTTGTCACATGGTGGGAGAGAAGCGGGTGTGGCTATAAGGGGTAATAGGAGAGATTTCTGTGGTTTTGGAAATGTCTATAACTTGACTCTATCATGTCAGTATTCTTTCTGGCTGTGGTATTGTACTATGGTTTTGCAAGCTATTACCATTAATGGAAAGTAGAAAAAGGGTACACAGGATCTCTGTGTTAATCTTTACCACTGCATGAATCCACATTTATCTCAAAATAAAAAATTTAATGTAAAACAAGTTTACATATTGTCTCGCTCCATTTATAGGACATTCTGGAAGAGACAAAGCCATGGAGATTGAAAACAGCTCAGTAGTTGTCAGGAGCTAGAAGAAGGTGAGGGGGTGACTATGAAGGCAAAGTACCAGGGAGTTTTTTTGGGTGATGGGACCATTTGGCACTCTGCTTGTGGTGGAGGTTACGTGAATCTATATACGTATTAAAGTTCATAGACTTATACACCAAAAAGGAGAGGCAATTTTAAACATATATAATCAAAGAATATAATCAAGAAAAAATTAATAACATATGCAGCTCATTTGTTCTTTACAGAGTTTAGGTGAGTTTAGTTGGATAATAACAGCAGTTTAGATTTGCTTCACCCTATCAGTTTGGAAGGTGTTCAATGTAGCACAGGGGGAAGAACATAAAATGTGGAGCCAGACAGTAGGGTATTGTGTCTTGGCTCCACCATTTATTAGGTGTGTGATCTTGCTGATCCTCATTATTTTATTTATAAAGTGGGACTACTACCCACATCACAGGGTTATTTTGAGGCTGAAATGGAATGAGAGAACCTAGACTTATTGTAGGAGGCCTAGCAATCTAGAAGGAATGCAAGCATTTTCTGTAGAAAATAAACTGTAGGCTTTGAACATGGTTGTATAACTGCTTAAAAATGTGTGTAAACATGTCGTGACCCATAGAATAAAAATATGTAATTGAAAATTAGCTTGTAGATATTTTCAAGTATAAAGAACTTTTATACTTGAAAGTAATATACTAGTATATACTTGAAGTCCTTTATATTTGCAAGTATTAGAAATAACTGAGACAATATCTGGTACATCAAGTAGCTGCTTGGCATTTGACAACTGTTAAGTAGTAGTTGTGGAAGTAGAAGTAGTAGGGGTAGAATAGTAGTAGTACTAGTAGTAGTAATAGTAGTAGTAGTAGAAGTAGTAGAGTAGAAGTAGAAGGAGTGGCAAAAGTAGTAGTGGTAGTAGTAGAGGAAGAAAATAATGAGACAAAGAAGAAATAGTAGTGGTAGTAACAGCAGCAATAGTAACCATAGAAGTAACAGTAGCCATAGTCATAATGGTAGTAGTAGTAATAGTAGTAATAACAACGGCAATAGTGATAGTAGCCATAGTGGCAATAGTCATGGTAGTAATAATAGTAGTGGTAATAACAGCCGCAGTAGCGATAGTAGTAGTAATAGTAGCCATAACGGTAGTAGTAGTAATAGCAGTAGTAATAATAGCAGCAGTAGTAACTGTCGTAGTAATAGTAGCCACCATGGTAATAGTGGCAGCAGTAGTAATAGTAGTAGTGACAGTGGCAGTTGCAACTGTAATAGTGGTAGTTATCGTCATTGGAGTAGTATTTCACATGATTGTTTTATTTGGTCCTCCTAGTGGTCTGTGAGGGGCAAGGGCAGAGTTTGTAAGCCCCACTTTACAGGGACAACACCAAGGGTGAGGGAGGGTGCCTCCTTTTCCAAGACCTTGCGGTTTGAACTCTCCATACCTGGGAGGAGACCCCAGGTCTTCTTCCTTAGAAAGCATGGCCTAGAGAAGCCAGGGGAGGTGACTCTTAGTCCACTTGGGCTGCTACAGCCCGAGACCGCAGACTGGACCGTAAACAACAGATGTTTCTTTCTCTCGGTTCTGGAGGCTGGATGGCTGACACCAAGGTGCCCGCAGATTCAGGGTGAAGAGTCTTCCTGACTTGCAGGTGGCCGCCTTCCAGCTGCATCCTCATATGGTGGAGAGAGAGGGCACTCCTGTCTCCTCTTCTTATAAGGGTACTGACCCTATCACGGGAACCCCACCTCATGACCTATTCTAAGCCTCATCACCTCCCACAGGCCCAACCTCCAAAATCATGAGGTTGGGAATTAGGGCTTCAGTAGAAGAACCTGGGAGGAACACATTCAGTCCACAGTAGTGGTCCTATTATAGTATTTGAGGGATGTCTTCTACATCCAGAAAGACTGGCTCCTCACTTGGCACTGATGCCTCACGGTCCCAGAGTGTGGTACAGCAGAACAAGTGGCATCACAGGGAGCTTCCTGTCTCCTGCCTTGGCCGGGGCAAATAAACCATTTGTTTTGGAAACCAATCAGGCAGGACAGGGAGTCAACCTAATGGGAGACAAGCATGTCTTCAGGAAGAACTCTTCCCCCTCAGGCTGTTCTGGGAGGTGGTCTGGGCCTTGTGACAGCCAGATCCCTGAGGTCACAGCTCTGAGGGCAGGAGCCCTGGATCCTAGTGATGGCTGCACCACTGACTCTCTGGGAAAACGCATGGGCTGGGCTGGCTCTTACCATGTCTACCTCCCATGTTTTGAGGTTTCTACCTCCCTCCCCACCCTGCAAGATTATGACACATCTATCTGTCCTGGGGAGTGGGGGCACCATAAGCAGCCCAAGAGCAGGGCTGGGGTCAGCCACCGCTCTGTGCCCAAAGACAGCAAAGAGAAGGCAAAGAGAGGGTAGCAGAGGGAATGCCGTGTCATCTGATCCATAGCTGATTAATCCTTTGCAAATGTGCTCTGGGGACATGTCCACGAAGGACGTCACCGAGGTGGGGGAAGAATGCGGCCTGTTGTCTGGGCCCAGGACACAAAGGCCTATCTGTGCACACGTGGGCACTCCGATCCAGGCCGGATCAGCTGCTCTTGTTTCCTCCTTTGCCATCACAATACGACTACAGAGTTCCAGTCTGCCCTTCTACCCCCACCCCAGGAGAGCGGGGCAATGGGATTTCTGCCCACTGGGTGCCTGCTGAGCACAGCCAGCAGCACCAGCCTCCCGGCCCACTTGGCTCTGGGCAAGTCTAGAATTTCAATAGCCTGCGTCTCCCTGCCCTCATTTACTGCCCTCTCTCGTCTTCCCTTTCTCTCGCCCTCCCCGGCACATGTGTGAGTGGCAGATCCAGGGTGATCTGGACCCAGCTGATCACCAGGGAGCCAAGCCTGGAAGCCTGAGAGATACCCAGCTGGGTAGTGGCCAGCCCGGGCGGAGGGTCACTCAAAAAACACTTTGCTTAAGCGGTGGAGCAGCAGCTGCCCTGGCCCACCACCCCAATCCCTAGGAAACCGGACAAGAGATGCTCTCTTCTGGATGGAGTCCCTGCCAACACCCCAGCAGGGAGCCAGTGTGGCATCAGAGTCAGAAAGCCGGGGTTACAGTAGCATAGATGAGGTTCCTAACCTCTGTGTGACTTTCCTCATTTATGTAAAATAAGGATCATGTGGTGTGGAGAGCATTCTACAGGTGTCAAGCATTGCTGAGCATGGGGGGACATATTAGTAAGCCCTGAAACACATACCCACCCACCCCCACAGCCACCCACCATGCATCAGCCACTCAAGGTCATTTTATTTGTGTATTTATAGTTTTGAATGACTTCTGTGTGCCAGGCACTATGCCAGACAATTAGGGAGAACCAATGAACAAGAGACTAAACCCCC
The DNA here is from genome assembly GCF_053574225.1 of Canis aureus. NCBI lineage: Eukaryota > Metazoa > Chordata > Mammalia > Carnivora > Canidae > Canis > Canis aureus. The sequence continues at coordinate 10,824,346 of NC_135622.1, forward strand.
TGCCTGGTAGATTGCAATTTCTCATGGGGGGAGACAGACAAGAAGACAAGAAGCAATAAAACTAATAGGTAGGGAGAGCCCATAGTACGTTAGAAGGTGGTCAGAGCTATGGGACAGATAGAGCAGAGTAAGAGGAACAGAAGGTGCAAGGCAGGGGAAGGTTTCAGTTGTTCACAAGATGGCAAGGAAAGGCTACATCCGGAGGGCCACACTTCTGGAGAGACTGGAGGGAGGTGAGAAAGGGAGCCAGGCAGATTCCCCAGGGGAAGAGCATTCCAAGCAGAGGCAACAGCTCTGCAAAGCCCATGAACGGGAGGGGTACCTGGTGAATCTGTAGGAGGGAAGGGGTGTCTGTGCTAGGGAGGGTGGGGGGGGGAGAGCCATGTTCCAGGGCCCTCTCTTGGCTCCTGCAGTTCCTTGGCTTCCTCTGTCCTCATAGGGCATTCTCTCTGTTCATGTGTCTATGTCCAAATCCACCCCCAACCCGCCTACCCCCGCCCTGGCCGCCCTTTATTAGGGCCTACTCTAATGACCTTATTTTATTTTATTTTATTTTATTTTATTTTATTTTATTTATTTTATTTTATTGTAATGACCTCATTTTAACTAATGACCTCTATAAGGACCCTGTCTCCAAATAAAGCCACATTCTGAGGTACTGGGTAGGGGGTTAGGACTTCAGCTTATCTTTTTTTGAGGGATACAGTTTAACCCATAGCAACCCTGAGGGCCACTAAAAAGACCTCAGCTTTTTGTCTGAGTGATGTGGGAGTCATCTGAGGGCCTTGGGTGGAGAAGATGGGAACTCTGGGACTTAGATTTTAAAAGGATGACCTGTCTCTCCAGAGGTGAGTTTTCTTCTCATGTGGGTGTCCTCCCTGAGTTGTACTCCTGGCTGCTGCTCCCTGCTCTGTCACAGGCCAAAGCCCTCCCTGCCTCTGCTCACAGCACTGGCCCTGGCCACATTGCTGGGGAGGGCAGAGCTGGCCCTATGGAGTCCAGGGGGCCCAGTGCCAGGAGCCTCCCTCCCCCTGGCTGCCTTACCATTCTTCACTGCACTGTCACCATGTGCAGAAAACCCAGAAGGGGTTGCAGTGTACTGGGGGAAATTTCTGAACTGCCACCAAGTGCAGTTTCCCCCTTAGAGCTGAGCACACCCCCCAAGACTTAAAACCCTGCCCAAGAATTTCATGTGTCCACCCCAGCTCCTTGCCTCACTCCCCTGGGGCACCTTCTTCTCGCTTCTGCCGTCCCCTCCCCTTGAGGAAGCCCATGCTCTTGGAGGTAGCTATGTACCGCCCTTCTTCCTCCTTCTCCAAGCCCTTGAGTGTGAGCACTCCCTCGGAGGTCCTCCCGTAGCTGGGAGATTGCTGGAAAGCACGCGTGCACCCGTGCATGCACATGCACACACAGGTATCGGCACCGGATTTCTTTAGGAGTGATCATTCTCAGAGTAAGTACAGCTGAAACCCACAGCAGGCAGAGGTATGTTTCCCTGACTGCCATAGAGTCTGGCAAGCCTGTCATTACCCCCTAGTGTGGCTGGAAGCTCACCCAATCTGCCCATCTGTGCCAGGGACAGTGGTTGGCATTGATGCAATAAGCACACAGGATGGCCTGTCACATACAAAAGGAACAGTTTCCCTAAATTGCTTTCATGTGTGGTTGAGAAAACATCCGTTGTCTGTATTGTCATGTAGAGTGATAGAGGAAGAGGCTATGGAGATTGTGACCCTCCAATGCCCACCTGTTCCTGGGGCCCAGTTACCTGGCAGGTGGGGGAAGGGGAAGGAATGTGTGAGATGGGCCAAGGCTCAAGCTCTATCTTCCCAGAGCTCCTCCTGTGAGTTTGGGAAAGTTGTATCTTTATCTGAGGGCCTGAGGTTATCCATCCAGGTGGATAACCTGGAGAGCCCTCTCATCATTCTGGGGGTGTCCCAGGAATATAGAACGTCCCTCCTACAGGCTTCCCAGGGCCTGTCACCAGAGCACGCCTACCCCCTAGTTGACCCTTTCAACTCAAGGGCTCAGGGCCATATGATAGAAATAACATGATCTGTTATACCATGGGCCTCCTTTATACAGGTCAAGCCACCTAAAGCCTTCTGCAAAGGTGGCCCGTTCTCTGACCTGGTAGTATCCACAGGGCACATATTTTAGGAGGAATGTTTTGGCCCATCGTGTTAGTGCAGGTCCTCTGAGAAGCAGATGGCAAGACAGGGTTACATTGCAAGCAATGTACCAGGGGAAATGCCTATCTATGGGAACTAAAATGGGTTGGGAGTCCGATGAGGCTGGGGAGGTATCAGATTCTTCTCATGCCTGACCCAAGTGAAGGTGAGGGAGAAGGGAGCATCCTAGACAGTTTTACAGTCTAAGGAAGGTTCAGTACAGCCCCTAGGGTGTCCTCCGACCAGTCAGCAGTCAGAGAAGTCTGGGTTTCCCCGGACTGGGTCTGCCTTAGTACTCCTGCCATGTTCAGTCACTACATGGGAGTAGTTGGGAAGAGGGTAGCTTGGTGCACTCACAGCTATGGGTTTCAAGTGTGGTAGCTGTGACCCTTGGTTAATTATGCTCTCTGTAGCTGGAAGACTACAAGCTACATTCTTAGGGCCAGCTATAGACATGGCCTCTTCAAATCACCTATGGCCCTGATTCTTTGGAAATGGCCATGTCCCCACCCTGGGAGCTCTATGCCAGGTTTGTGTGAGTGTCAAACTCAGGTTTTAGGGTTACCAGACTATTTAGAGATCTCACAGAGACCAAACACACCACCCCAGAACACAGATGACTCTCAAAGTATAGCCCATTGACCACTTGCAGCAGAAGTGGTCACCTCCTGATGAGGAATGTTTGTTCAAAATACAGCTCTCTGGACTCCATCTCAGACCTACCCAAACTCAATCTCTGATGGACGGCCTAAGAATTGGCATTTAACCCACCAAGACACTTTAACACGCATACACACGCACACAAACACATACACACACTATTCTTGGGCACTCCGATTTTTGAATTTCAAATAGCTTGCATCATTCTGCTGGGAATGAACCTGTATATCAGAGTTTGTGTCTCAGAGTCTGGATTAAAAATGATGGAGTGAGGACCACAGACTTTCATACTGAGCTCTGAGAGACCTGGTCTAGCCAAGCACAGGTGCTTACATGTCACCTTTCTCCAAAAGAATACACCAGGTGTAGAATTTCTTGGAACCCACTCACCTAGGAATTTCAGTGTTTTCCTTTCTGTCTCTGAACAGTGTACAACACCACATCTCTCCAGTCCTGGAATAGTGCTTCCTTATGAGGATGTAGGGACTCTGAATCTCCCAACAGATTTCTTTTCCTCATTATCCTATGGGAAGGTGTGCTTGGGGACCTTTCCTTTAATCACTTTTACATGCACCTATTGCCAGTTTCCATGGGCCGGGCTCCCATGAACCTTTCCCACCTGTCATCTGTCCTTCCTTTCTTCTCCTAGCACCAGATACTCAGGGATTTCTTGTCTTATCTGTGCTTATCTGCAGCATTCCTGGAGGGTCAATGTACATCCTGCAGCCCCATTCCTTCTAGCCATGAGCAACTGGAAACATTCATGCCTTTGTTGGTTTCCTTATCTCTGCCTTCCTCCACCTTACCTTAGAGGCCCTTTTCTGCCTTTGGGTTCATTCCAGCTCAGTTGCTTGGCCCTCCCTGTTCTCAGCCAAACCCAGATCACTCTTTCTCTGGATGGATATTTGCAGAAGCATCAACTCTAAAGATCAATTTAATTATTATAAAAACCAATAATTCCCAGCACTAGTAATGATACTGAAAATCTGGTTTTCTTGTTGCTGGTCATGGAGGCTTTGTTACAGTTCTTTAGGAACATCGTTTGGTAATATTTATGAAATATGAAGATATCTAAGTATAGAAGATTCAAGAGCTCTTTGATTTGGGAATTTCACTTTTGGGAACCTAGTTAAAGGAAATAAACCTGAAAAGGAAAACATTTCATATAAATGACAACGTACATCACAGAAATTTGTAATATGGAGAAGTTGGAAGTACTAGCAAATGGCTAATATTCATTATGTGTTTATTAGGTACTGAGCATAATTAAATTCTTTATCATTTCATCTAATCCTCACCATGTCTCTATAAGATAAGAACAACTATTTTCAGCAGTAAGAACTGTAATTATCCCCATATAACCTCTATAATTTCCTCTGGGCACCTAGTAAGTGAGAAATATGTGGTAGTTTGGACAGCTGGCCCAGGCTCTTCCCTAAGGTGAGGTTCATTCCCTACACTTTGAATACAACCACTTCCTGCCCCTCCCTCTTCTCAGTAATTAGCATACAATAGGGTAAGTGCCCTAGCACAGCCAATTGACTACAGGAATCACTACTGAACCAGTTCTCCCCTCCCTCCTTAGAAAGTTGGGTTTATGAATCTGTCAAGTCTTTAAATGAATTGGCTCAATATTTTTAATTGAATAAGTTGGGAGGAGCACCTCATTTATAGTCTGGCTCCTCATTTAAACCTTCAAGATCATCTGGATCCTGATCCTTTCCTTTAGTAGAACTACCTCTTTCAAGTTTTCTTACTACAGATCCCACAGTACATGCTCTAAGTCTTCACTGCAGGTGTTGATTTGCTTAGGACCAAGCAAGGTAGTGCCAAGAGACCCTCTCTAGATCAAGATAATCCTGCTAAAACCCAGCCACTGCCACTTCAAAAAAAAAAAAAAAAAAAGATTTGAAATTACGTATGAACTCCCTATACGTAAAGTCATAAACTGAATTTTAATCAGCTATCTGTGAGCTCCAAAGCATAATTTGAGTACTGAGTTGGTTTTCTGGCAAACTGCCCCAGTGTCCTCACCTTGATCCTTCCATCTCCACAATGATGGAAGAGAAACAGATGACAGTGCCTCCCACAGTACTTGGCACATGGATAGCCCTCACTACATATTCATACATTCACTTATTCATTTATGCCCACTTCTCTTCCATCATTCATTCAACATGTCTCTCGAGGGATGTAAATGTGGTCCTGAGCCCTCCCCACCCCATGGGAAGCTCCTGGTTCTAGTGGGAGAGCCAGCAGGGTGGTAGAACACAAGCCCCTGACTTTTCTCTCTGGGGAGGCAGGCCCCTCTATACACCTCATCCTGTCACAGCTGGCTGCTTTCTGCTGGAGGTATAGGTGAGGCAGGCAGCCCTGGATAGGAGGTGAAGAAAGGCATGTAGAAGGAAGCCCTATCCTAAGAAAGAGAATGCCTTGGCCTGTACTGGGCCACAATGTGATTTCTGGCTTTAAGTTTGTTGATAACCTCTCTTCTCTTCTCCTTTCTTTTTTTCTTCTATCCTCCCTTCCTTCCTGATTAGGGGTGAGAAAATCATCTTTACTGAGTATATACACTTGAAAGGCAAGGAGTGTCTTCTAATCAAATTAATGGTCTCCTTTAGGAGCAATTACTGCCTATTGGGACTTAGAATATGCTAGAATCATAATGTCTTCACCAGTTACATTTTTTTTGCAAAAAGATCTGTGGAAGTCATTTCCTAGAGGAAGACGCTATTATGTTCATGTAGGTAAATTCTTTTTCCACTGGTGCTCCCTCCTTTCCCCTCCTGCCACCCCTGATTTGTCACCTTGTTCCAGGTATTAAGCTGTCCTTCAAGTGGTTGGAGGGATGAAGCAGAATGCCTAGACATGGCGTCCCAAGGGAATGTCAGATTCACTCATTCATTTGTCAAAGCCTTTTGGAAATGAGACTCTTCTATTCCTTAACAGTGAACAAGACTGAATATAGCTCTGCACCCACAAAGTTTACATTCTAGTAGAGAGAAGCTGACAACAAACACACATGATAAAGAGGATACTCTCAGAGAGTCAAAGGTGCTGTGAGGAGGAGAAAATGAGGCTGGAAAGGATTGAATCATGTGCCCAAGGTCACAAAGGGGACAAAGCCAGGGCTTGATACCATACTTATCTTCACCAAAGCTCACCTTCCTGACTCTGTGCTAGGCAGACTCTCATAGCTGGTGTCTTTATCACGGCGGAGTGAGGGTTAGACCTCACCTTTGCATAGCACTTTATGCTCTTCAAGCTATTTCTGGCATATAGCCTCATTTCACCTTGGGACATGATTATTTCCAGCTTCTCCTCTGAGGCCTGCCACGAATGCAAAAGAAAATGGCAGGAGCAGATCCTCTAGCAACGGAGCCAATTAAGCTTCCGACGAATGTAGAGCAGTTAAAGTCCCATGACGTGAAGAACCAAGAAAAACCTTGAGGTGGCTGTGTCTAGAGCAAAATCTTATGGGCCAGAATTTAAATAGCAGAAGACCTTTCTTTCCTTCTTCTGCAACTCACAGAAATAAGTTCTTATGCCATCTCCTCAGTTTTGAAAGAATGTGCCAATGGGCAGCTGCTGTGTTCTTAGGTACTGTGGGAATAGGAGGGAATGACTGTAGTGCTCTATTTTTCTGGGATCTCCAGGGAAAGATACCTCCCACTGAGGAGAACAGTACTTACTCCTTCAAGTGCTCAGTCTCAGAAGTCAGGCGGCACTTGATTGTCAAGTATAGTGACAAACTTTATCTTGTTGGTGCTTATGTGAACCCCATTGGGTAGGTCCTCATAGTCTTAATTTTTTTTTTTTTTTTACACAAACTTGACCAATGTGTGACCATTTTTTTCCCTAAGACTTTATTTATTCATGAGAGATGCAGAGAGAGGCAGACACAGGCAGAGGGAGAAACAGGCTCTCCACAGGGAGCCCAATGTAGGACTTGATCCCACAACTCCAGGATCATGACCTGAGCCAAAGGCAGACACTTAACCGCTGAGCCACCCAGGTGTCCCAGTCTTCATAGTCTTCTTAATTTCAAACGAAGAGACTGAGGTCCAGAGAAGGCACCTGACTCCATATGTTTCTGTGGGGCTGGCAGGTGAACAGGGCCTTGAGATTTCTGACACCAAGGGTCCCCCTTGCTCCACTATGCCACATTACCACTGGAAGGACATTTGCCTTTGTGATGGGTAGAAGGAGCTCTTCCAAAAACATATTCACTTTCCTGCCCTTTGAAGCTGAGGACAGGGGGGAAGGGGAATGGCAGTGTGATATAACATTTATAACATTTTCACGATGAATAAAGGTACCTTTGTGAATGCACACGTTTCTGTTCTGCCCAGAAATGTACCTGTTTTATTAGTTTTTCTTGCTTTGCTTTTTGATATCACTGTGTTCTCTTCATATTTTTTTGAAGATTTTTAAATATATTTATTTATTTAGAGAGAGTGCATGCTGGGGATGGGGGAGGGACAGGGGGAGAGAGGGGAGAGAGTCCCAAGCAGACTCCACACCAAGCATGGAGCCCAACACTGGGCTCAATCCCAGGACCCTCAGGTCATGACCTGACCCCAAATCATGAGTTGGACAGTTAACTACCCGAGCCACCCAGGCATCCCTTTTGAAGCTTCCAGTCAGTAGTAAGGCTTATTACAAATTGTTAGTGGCGGGCAGCTTGGGTGGCTCAGTGGCTTAGCGCCGCCTTCAGCCCAGGGCATGATCCTGGAGACCCAGGATCGAGTCCCATGTCGTACTCCCTGCATGGAGCCTGCTTCTCCCTCTGCCTGTATCCCTGCCTCTCTCTGTGTGTGTCTCTCGTGAATAAATAAATAAAATCTTTAAAAAAAAATTGTTAGTGGCAATTCCAGTTAGGATGTAAGTTGCTACAACCCTCTGGAGGAGCAATTAGGCAGTAAGTTTCACAAGCTTTAAAAATGTTCATCATTTTTGATCCCACAATCTCATCTAAAAATCTAAGAAAACATTCAGAAGGCTTCAAAAATATTGCTGTACAAGATTATTTATTATGACATGATTTAGGAGTTTGGAAATTGAAAGCAGTCAATAGGGGCACCTGGGTGACTTAGTTAAGTGTGCCTTCAGCTCAGGTCATGATCCTGGGGTCCTGGAATGGAGCCCTATGTCAGGCTCCCCACTCAGCAGGTAGTCTACTTTTCTCTCTCCTTCTGACCCTCCCTCAGCTCTTATTCTTTCTCTCTCTGAAAGAAAGAAAGAAAGAAAGAAAGAAAGAAAGAAAGAAAGAAAGACAGACAAAAAGAAAGCAAGCTTTTAATAGAAGGAACAATTGAGTATTGATTAAGTAAAATACATTAAGTTCATGTGATAGAATATGGTACAGCCATTGAAATTGCAGAAAAGTAATTAATGGCATTATGATATATTCACATGTTAAGCAGGTTGTAAAACAGCATGTGCATTATGATGTCAATTTTGAAAAAAGAAACATAAACAGAAAACTAACAGAATCTGCATTAACATTTTCTGGGAGTTACTTCGGGATATAGGTTATGGATGGTTTTTGTTTCTCTCTGTATGACATTTAAAATTTTTTCTACATTGAACATGTGCTACATTTTAAATAAAATGCTCAAATACTATTTAGACATGAAATATTGGCTAGCTGTGAGACAACCCACAGAGGCTCTGAGTAAGGCTATGCTTGTGGATGTGGCTGTCAGATGACCATGACTTCATGGAACAGGGAAAATGTTTCTGCTGATTTCTAAATTGGGGGCTGCATTGTAAAGGTTTCAGGAAAGCTGTTATGGGAGATATTACTGATAATACCCTTGGGTATTTGTACTTAGTACTAATAAGTACTTAGTACTCACTAGAGTACTGAGAGTACACAAGGATGCATGCACCCCGGCCCCTACCCCCTTACACACACATCCATACCCTTATATTCCTGAACATTCCTTAGATTAGTGGGTTAGTGTAATATAGTACCTATGAAGCCCCAACTCGGCTAGTGGGGCTCCTGGCAGCTCCATCTCTTGGACTGAGTCTGCTAGATTGTAGAGTCTTCACTGTTCTAAGAATCTGCTGGGTCAGGACAAGCCTCCATTTTCTAGGTGACTGGGGGAGGTGCACACTCACACTCCCCTCTCCTCAGTTTCCTCAGCTTCTCATGAAGGCGAGGCAAGCGGATGGACCCCAGGCTTACCTCAACCTAAGCAAGCCAAGAAGAGAACTGGGACAAGGTTTAACTGCCAACAGTAGTTGTTAACGTTGGTGTATTTTTTGGTAATCCAAAAAAATCTTCTAAGAAAATGAGATACTGTTATTCATTCATTCAGCAGTTACTTATTCATGTTAGTTTCTAGGAGAAAGGGAAATGATTAAGAAACAACAGTTCCACTCCTTGGTATCTACCCAAGAGCACTGAAAACATATGTCAGCACAAAAGCTGGTACATGAATGTACTTAGCAGTGTTATTCACAATAGCCAAAAAGTGCTAACAACCCAAATGTCCATCAACTGATGAATGGATAAATAAAATGTGGTACATCTACAGTGGAATATAATTTGGCCATTAAAAAGGAATAGAGGGGGTGCCTGGCTGGCTCAGCTGGTAGAGCGTGTAACTCTTGATCTTGAGGTTGTGAGTTTGGGCCCCACATTGGGTGTAGAGATTGCCTTAAAAAAAGGAATAGAGAATTAGTAGTGCTACAGCATGGATGAACTTCAAAAACATTATACTAAGTGAAAGAAACTGGATCCAGAAGTTCTCACTGCATGATTCCACTTTTCATGAGATGCCCAGAATAGGCAAATCTCTATAGATTTCTAAATAAAAAGCAGACTAGTGATGGCCTAGGGTTGACGAGATGGTAGGAAGGGCTGAGAGATGATGGCTAAGGGAAGCAGGATTTCCTTTAGGGGTGGTAAAAATGTTTTAAATTTAATTATGGTGCAGGAGGGAATGGGGTTCTATCTCTGAGAATCCAGCTCCATGTTGGGGTGGGTAGGATCATCAATCAGTTGGCAGAGCTCTGCCCTCATTATTTGGAGGCCCAAGGTGTAGCCTGACTCCAAGCAACTTATTGTAGTGATTGATAGACTACAACAAAGCCTTAATTTTTGCAGACCAAGGCTGAAATGTGAAGTTAGACCGTGCGCAAGGTAATGATTCCTTGAATTGCTAGAAAGTCTAGGCTGCAATAGGCATTCGCTTCTCCCTCTGCAGGGCCCTTGAAGTATGGGACTAGTGGCAAAAACAGATGGTACGACCTGATAAGATACCCCTTTGTTCCACTGCTACCCAGTGTCGTCAGTCCTACAAGAGAACACTGTGTTGCCCAGTGCAATTCAGCTCTGGTCTCCCTTGTGCCACCACTATAATTCCAAGCAACTCACCCTTCTTCCAAACACCCCCATATTTTCTGGTCTTTGTCCATCAGTTCACAGTGTTTCCTCTGCTCTGGTGCCCTTTCTCCATCGTTCCCTCTTAGAATCCCACTTCATCTATGGTATCTGCAAGATCTGGACCAAATGCACTTCCCTCCACCTACCATGCATTCCCATACCATCTGCTTTCCTCTTACCACTCAGCAACAGAATGCATCACCCCCTCGTCTGTGACCCCCACTCCTCTGTAACCCCTTGTTATCCTTTGTGGCTAGGTGACAGGACCACCTCATCTGCCTTATGTGGACATATCTGGATGGTGATCTCCTTGAGGACTGGGATTTCTTTATGATGCCAATATTTATGCTCCCTGGTGCCCAATGCAATGCCTCACACAGAGCATGCCCTCGGGATACGGCTGCTGAATTATGGTATGGTATTTTTCTAACTGGGTGGGCTGTGTTCTGCAGAAACTCAGCATACAGGAATTCATCATTAACCAGCCTGAAATTTAGGAAACTGATTTCACAGATGGAAACTGTTGACAGAATTTTCAGCTCCCTCTGCTCTTTTGTTCACATAGGGCTATGTTCACTGGTCACTTCTGGGACATCTCCCTGTACCTTCCCTCAGATTGGCTCGTACATTGCTAAATGCCGGCAGCTTCTGCAGAGCATGTTGGGAACAGGTTTGCACACCACTGTGAGTGCTGGAAGGAGTGGAGAGGGAGTTGCCGAAGCTAGGAGATTTTTAGTTCATTATGTTCTGTTCATTTAAGCCATCAGTGATATTTCTTCTTTAGACCTTCATGCTTTTCTGCCAAATACAAAAGTATCCCAACCATTTGCCTTCATATTGGTGAATTGCAGAGAATAACACGTTGAATCTTTTAGTAGAAAACTGTTGTTCTCTTCCATGTGATTTTTAAAGGTCTATTGCCCTTTTGCACAGAATTTTATTACGTGTTGGTGCCTGTTTATTTTCCAGAGGAGCACATCTCCAAATTTATAATGAAAGACAAGCAAAGTGGGACTTCCTGGCCTTGGCCGGACACCAAGTGATAGCTAATTTTTGCAGCAGGGAAGACGAAATAACAAATCCCTGAACTACAATTTTGGTTTCTCCTTCTGTTCCAAAACAAAATTGTTTAAATAACAAACTCCTGTCTAGCTCATAATTAGTAGTTAATGAAAGTATGTCTGTATTTCAAAACATATTTTTGGTTTTTAAATCTTAAATGTCATCCTGGCATTGACAAGTGTGTTGGGGCCTTTACTTTTGATTAAGACAGAAGAGTCTGGCTAAATGAATTAATAGTTCATTTAACCTAATGACCTGGAAGACCAAACAGAAATCCAGTGGACTTATTGTTACTCCTATGGTTGACATTAGCTGTCATCTTGCCTTTAGTCAGTACACAGAAATGGTAAGTACATCCATTTGTGCAGTGAAGTAACATTTATGCTTAAAACTATATATTTTATGCTTACTTGATTAATTACAGATTCTAAAATTGGGAATGTCATTGTAACATAAATTCTAGGAATCTCATTTGCTTCCAAGAACAAATGAGGATCTTAATTTACCTAATTTCTTATGACAGGATATAAACTTTATATAGCCCTACAGAACCCCTATCATGTCCGTTGTTCTTGGTTTCTCAGATGTGTTGTATTTTACTTTGGAGTAGAGACTATTTTGCACACACATGTGCACACATGCATGTACACATAGTCCTATTTACACATAGAAACTTCCCTTCTGAATATAAATAATAGTGAAAGGGAATAGAAGGGAAGGGAGAAGAAATGGGTAGGAAATATCAGAAAGGGGGACAGAATATGAAGACTCCTAACATTGGGAAACGAACTAGGGGTGGTGGAAGGGGAGGAGGGCAGGGGGGTAGGGGTGAATGGGTGACGGGCACTGAGGGGGGCACTTGACGGGATGAGCACTGGGTGTTATTCTGTATGTTGGCAAATTGAACACCAATAAAAATAAATTTATTATTTAAAAAAAGAAACTTCCCTTCTTTTCTTTCTCTCTTTTTTAAAAAATATTTTATTTATTTATTAGAAAGAGAGAGAGCATGAGCAGGAGAAGGGTAGAGGGTGAAGGAGAGAATCTCAGTAGACTTAGCACTGAGCACAGAGCCCAACACAAGGCTCAATCTCATGACCCTGAGATCATAACCTGAGCTGAAATCAGGAGTTGGACGCCTAATTGACTGAGCCACCCAGGCACCCCCTTGCTATTCTCTCTCTTACTTGAGTTTCTCTGTGAGGTTATCCATTCTTTATGGACTCTGATCTCTGCTCCAGCTTTCAAGGGTGCTAATGGGCTAATTTATTTCTCATCTTCCTAAATCACATATCATATTTCTTCAGATCTAAGATGTCATTGATTGCAAGATGTTCCATTATTTGGTGTACCATTAAAAAAAAAAAAAAACTACTGTAATTGCAAAAACCCAGAACTTTAAAGTTACATTATGATTTTAAAGATGTTTAAAGGGGGTGCCTGGCTGGCTCAGTTGGTGGAGTGTGTGATTCTTGATCTCAGCATTATAAGTTCAAGCCCCACATTGGGCACAGAGCCTACTAAAAATAAAAATAAAAATAAAAATAAAAATAAAGGTGTTTAAGTATGAGACTCTGTGACCCCTGGAATCAATGAAATGTGGCATTTGATTTTTGAAGGGAGCCTTCTGGAGGCAATGCCTTAGTGACTCCAGTGATGGAGTATCAATTATCTTGGCAGATTGGTGAGGCAAGATGTTGGAGTCAGGGGGTGATTTTGTTGCTACACAAATCCTACTGTGTAGTAAGCTGCCTGTTCCATCTACAGAGTGACTTTGGGTGGGAAGACCTAGTATATAACAAGAAAATAAGATGTAAACATAAAAGCATGTAAATGAAGGAGCAGATCTGCCCACTGCAGGAAATCCACAGATGTTCTCTAACACCATATAAGTCTCATTGATCAGAGAAGGCAGAGAAAGCCTATCCACATGGAGTGTTCTGAGAAGAGCCCATGGTCCATCTCTATGTTTTTGCTCTGCTGCGTTCCAGCCCAGAAGCTCAGTGATCTAGGCCTGTGATTTTCAAACTTTGTCCTCAGAGCTCAAGCCCCTTAGATGTGGGATAGACACAGGACTTGGGCTTCAATCTGAACAGCTCCACTTTAACCTGCCTTGGATATTGGATGCCTGTGGTTTCCTATTGAAAAAAAGAAACGTTTTTCTGCTAAAAGAAAGCTTGAAAATCATTGCTAGAGACAAACCCCACACTCTCTTCTACAGCCCAAATCTTCAGACTTATTATTTCACTCCAAAATGTAAGTTATAGAGAAACAGTAGAATATTTGTCCTTAGAGAGCAGCATCAAGACAAGACCAGTGCAGCATCAAGACAATGTTCCAGTCCATTCAGGCTGCTATAACCAAGTATCATAAACTGGGTGGCTTATAAACAACAGAAATGTATTTCTACAGTGCTGGAGAATGAACCCACCTGGATCGAGGTGCCAGCATGGTTGGGTGCTGGTGAGGGTCCCCTTCCAGGTCACAGATCAACTTCTATCCTCACATGGCAGAAAGAGGGTGAGATAGCTCTCTGGAGTCCCTTTTTTAAGGACACTAACCTTATTCATGAGGCCTCAAACAACAATGACCTAATTATATCCCAAAGACCCCCAACTCCTAATACCATTACATTAGGAGTTCAACTTTTAAGAATTTTAGGGAGGGATCCCTGGGTGGTGCAGCGGTTTGGCGCCTGCCTTTGGCCCAGGGCGCGATCCTGGAGACCCGGGATCGAATCCCACGTCGGGCTCCTGGTGCATGGAGCCTGCTTCTCCCTCTGCCTGTGTCTCTGCCTCTCTCTCTCTCTGTGTGACTATAATAAATAAATAAATAAATAAATAAATAAATAAATAAATAAATAAATAAAAAGAATTTTAGGGAGACACAGTCTATAACTAGGACCAAGGGTGATTTGCATGATAAGTTGTACCAGTGGCTTCCTCTTTGTCATTGCTGTTGAGTTCTGCCTCCCTGGTAAGTGACCTTTTGGGATTGCTAAGGAAGGGGAATTGCCTAGTGTATGAGTTCCCTTATGGCTGCTGTTGACAAATTACTCTAAAGTCAATAGCTTAGAACTATATAAATGTATTATTTTATAATTTTGTTGGCTAGAAATCTGATATGGGCTTTTCTGGGTTAAAATTAAGGTGTTGGCATGGCTACATCTCTTTCTGGAGTCTGTAGGGGACAATATATTTCCTTACCTTTTCCAGTTTCTGGGGGCCACCTATATTCCTTGGCTTGTAGCCCCTTCCTTCAAAGCTAACATTGGGTGAAATGAATACCTTTCACATTACATTTCTCTGATCGTTTTCCATAGCCACACCTCTCTGATCCTCTTCCTCTGCCTCCTCCTTCCACTTTTAAGGATCTGAGTGATGACATTGAGCCTGGTAAGATAATCCAGTATAATCTTCCAGATAATTCCAGTATAATCAAGTATAATCTTTATTTGAATATCAATCTTAATTCCTCTTTGCCCTGTAATTATATAGTCACAGATTCCAGGTATTAGGATACAGACCTCTGTGGGGGCCAAACCTGGACATAGGTGTCAGAGTGGGACAGGTCTTGTGAGGGTAAGAAGGAGAAGTGATACAAAAGTAACCACAGAGCTGTAAATCAGCCTATTCTGAGTTATGGCTTATCCCCATATTATTGCTAGATGATGTCTATTACACAAGGGACCCAGAGAGTAGCAAGCGAGTATTTCATGGGGGATTGAGGTCACAGGTCGGACTCCCCTAGATGACAGAGGTTTCCACGAAGGTTATTTATTATAGAGTGCTTTGGGGATCAACATCTTTGGAAGGAAAGGGAAGTGAGAAAGATGTTTTGGGCAGAGAGAGAAGTTGGTTTGCAAAACAGTCTCAACAAAGGCCTCAGCTAATCTTCTAGGGAACTTTGAAGGTGGAATTGACCAGCTTTTATACTCATGTTGGCCAGTCGTTGGATGCCCTGGAAAAGGGGGTGTGAACTTGAGACCTCTCACTACCCAGAGGGACTTCCTAGAGAGGTCTGATACCCTAGGGCCATCTGTAACAGCTAGCAAGTAAGTCTGCTAGTTCTGGGGGGAGGGGGGGATTTGGGTGGTATATCACAATGCCCACTATGGCTAGACTGAGGACTCTATCTAGTGTGGGGCTGTTATCAGTGAACCAGAAGAGACTCTCCAAGGCCTGAGAATAGGGAGAGTGCGTGTAAGAAGAGATATAGGGATTTGCCCAGCCAGGCACAGAATCAATTCAGAAGGGATGTTTCTCATTGCCTTTCCACACCCCTATTTCTCTAAGACCCTTAGGCTCCCTGCCCACTGAGGGACAGCTTGTCTGCTAGTCACCTCCAGTTCCACTGGAGATAGATAGAACAAGTGGTGGTGACATTGGTCTGAAGATTCTGAGCAATGAGTAGATTTTTACGGAGTAAACAAGAAGCTTCCCTGAACTTTGGCTTGATTTCTCACTCCAGAGACCCACACACTGACACCAGAGTCAACTCAGCAATATTTATGTGTGCCTTAGCAGCTGGTGCACATGGTGGCTGTTTGGGGGCATTATCCCATGATCACACGTTATTACTCTCTGTTATCTTGTCATCTGTAAGAGGAAGGATGTGGTTATTGATAGTTTGTGGATCTGTGAATTATTTCACTTCTCCCAAAGTGAACTGTCTCCCATAGACCTTGTGACCCTTGGACTCCATCAGAACTCTCTGCAGTGGCTAGGAGTCAAGATTAGCCTTAGGCATAGGCAGGATAAGTGGCCACCTACTCAAGGTCACCAGAGAAATTCTCTTATCCCCAGAGAGCTTCCCTAACTTGCCCTTTGGATGCCTGAAGGCCCAACATTAGGCCTTTTCATTTCAAACTCCGGTCCTGGTTTAAGTATAGATGCTCTCAGAAAGGGTAACTAGGGGTGCCTGGGTGGCTCAGTGGTTGAGCATCTGCCTTTGGCTCAGGTCATGATCCTGGAGTCCTGAGATCTTCTCCCTCTGCCTATGTCTCTGCCTCTCTCTCTGTTTCTCATGAATGAATAAATAAAATCTCTTTAAAAAAAAGAGGGGGGGTAACTACGTCTCAGTAGAAGCACATTTCAGAAGTTTTCCTGAAAGAAAATCCTGGGATGTAAGTGGTACTGTTCCAAGTACCAAAACCCAAGCTGTGGCATTCCAAGTGCTAAAACGCTCCCATGTAAAGCTATTTGGCAATAGCACTAAAAGCCCTTACAAACATTCACACCCTTTGACCTAGTAACTCTATTCCTGTGCATATAACCTAAAGAAATTGGTCTAAATACCAATAGGACTTTGGACACAAGAATGTTTGTCACAGAATAATTTATAATGGTGTAAATTTGGGAATGTTAACCTTAAAAGTCAGTTATTTCGCCAGCAAAAATGGGCTTATTCAGGATCAAGAGAGCATTGCAATTCAGGACATGCAAGCTATGATAAAACGATAGGCAAATCCAACAAAGGAAAGAAACAGTTGTTTTATGGAGAAGAGGAGGAAGTTGGGAGGGATTATTCTGAAGAAAAGTCCACTGCAGGAAAGCACAAGTCCAGGGTGATGACAGTTTCTCACTGCCCGAGTTTCAGGGCAGTTCAGCTCTTGCAGAGACACAACCCACACCTCTTCCTGCTGGGACCTGTAATGGATGACTCTTGCCTGCAGACAGTTCTTCTATGGGAGTCTATAATTGACCAGTCTTCCTGTAACTGACCTGAGTGGTACCCACTCCGCCTTCCAGCCTCGCCTTCTCCGCTTCACCCTCCCCTTTAATGAAGATGCCTTTAATTATATTTCATAGGAACCACTTGAATACTAAACTTTTGAAAATGCCCTGGTAAATACTAGTGTATCTACACAGTGCAAAAAAATATCCTGTCATTAAAAATGGTAGGGAGTTTGTATGTCAGAAACATGTGTGTTATAAAACTCAACTGAGGGACGCCTGGGTGGCTCAGCGGTTGAGCATCTGCCTTTGGCTCAGGGTATGATCCTGGGGTCCTGGGATCAAGTCCTGCATCCGGCTCCCCGCAAAAAGCTGCTTCTCCCTCTACCTGTGTCTCTGCCTCTCTCTGTGTGTCTCTCATGAATAAATAAATAAAAATATTTTAAAAAATAAAACCCAATTGCATTCACATTTGTATGTGCATTTTATCATATAGCTTTGTAAAAATAAATCCCTATGCATGCAAAAGGAATGAAACCCAATATATGCAAATAGTAATAGTGATTTGCTCGGTGGTAAAACTAGAGTTCCTAAAGTCATTTTATGGTCCTCAAGATTTTCAAAACTCCCTGGATCGAATCCCGCATTGGTCTCCTCGGGGAGCCTGCTTCTCCCTCTGCCTCTGTCTCTGTCTCTGTCTCCGTGTCTCTCACGAATAAATAACATAAAATAAAGTAAAATAAAATAAGGTAAAATAAAATAAATAAAATATATAATATTTTCAAAGTATGTGATGGCTCTGTAATACTTCTTCCGTAAGGCACTGTTTTTTTTTTTTTCTTTATGATAGTCACAGAGAGAGAGAGAGAGGCAGAGACACAGGCTGAGGGAGAAGCATGCTCCATGTAGGGAGCCCGATGTGGGACTCGATCCCAGAACCCCGGGATCAAGCCCTGGGCCACCCAGTGCCCCCCAAGGAGGAGTTCTTAGCTGCACTTCATTAGGCCTCGGGAAGTGGTAGCAGTTCCTTCCTCGCTACGGTGATCCATCTACAAGCTGCACCTCCGGACACACACACCTGCTGCCTGGGGTGCTGGTGGGCAGGGTGGGGAGCCCGAGGGAGCCAGCACACCCAGGCAGGCAGCGCCGGGCCCGCGGGCGGCCTGTCTGCACCCTGCACCCTGGCCCGCCTGCTGTTTCGGGCCGCAGTTCCCGCAGTTGCGGCGCCCGCACCCTGAGGCCAGCCCGCAAGGCCAGCCTGTCCTGACAGCAAAGGCAGCGCAGCACACACTCCTAGCAGTGTCCCCGCAGCCAGCAGGTGGAAGGTCCTGCAGTCCCCGGGCCAGTGAGGCCCTCCGGGGTAGCTTCTGGGAAAGAGCGGATTCAGGGGCCTGCCCAGGCCCTCCCGCCCTCCGGTCTTCAGTAAACCAGGCCTTGCACAGTACTGCAGAAAAGCAGGTTGGCATGCCTTCATTCTGTTGTCCAGATGAAGGGGTTTCACCTGCATTTAAAGTGAATCGTACCGGCTCTGTTTATGCAGCTCTTTCACTTTACACTCATTGTACTAAGTGCTCTGTAATCTCACTTAATCCAGGCAGCCAACCTCAGGATGTTCTGTCCACTTTGCCTTTGGGAAAGCTAGGACTCAGAGTTTGAGAGGCTTGTTGTAAGTCACGGCGAGAAAGCAGCAGAGCCAGAATTGTGAATCTGGGTTGATCTTGACTTCAAACAGTAAGCTCTTAATAACTACACTACGTTGGAGGTGAAAATAAAGATCTTTTATCTCTTCAAAAAAAATAATAATGACTACATGACACTAGATACTTACCCATATTTTCTGCTTTAAGTAAAATGCTTTCTGGACCTTAATTTTCAGGGCCTGTAATAAAGCATTTCTCAGAGCACATTTTCGGTTCGCCTCCCCTCCCCCTCAACCAGGCTTCCTTCACTAACCTCTTATTCACTGTAAGCAAATCATAAATGTGGGCTGACTTTGTAAGCTCAGCAGTGGGTTTAGCCGACTTTGCGTAGGGAAGTCAGCTGAAAGCCACTTGCTGCCCGGCCAGACTCTCAGAGCAAAATCCAAGGGTGCAAGGACCTTGGATGTGCCGTAGTAGTGGCTTCATGATATGGCCTCCTTGGGTCTTGCCTCAGAGACCTTTCCATCCACCTGTTCTAATGAATGCACTTCCCCTTCCCTGCAAGTTATTGGGACAGAACGTCCTATGCTTTCACCTTTCTGTGGCTTCAGATGTTGGATTTAATTAACAAAAATTCTGCAGCAGAAATGTGGTTATGAGTCAGGGATGTGTACGTGTGTGCTCGCCTGTGTGTGAAGCCAGTCTCTCAGCACCAGCTAAAAATGTGAAGCAGCCAGTCAATGCCGGGAATTGAGGACACCATATGCTGGCATTTCTAGGTCTTCCTAAGAGTTACATAACTGCCCCCAAAGCCAGGGGGCAGGAGCCCGGCCAGCCGTGGGAGATGTTTCCAAAGAGGAATGCTGAGGAAGGTCTGACCTTGAGAAGACAGGGAGCTCGCCAGGCTGTGGAATGTTCCCAGCCTCGGGGCTCAAACAAAAACTGTATTCAGAGAGAGAGTGCTCTGTTGAGAACAAGCCCGGTCTGTCTCCCCGCTTTGTCTTGGGGGTTTATCAAGGTGAGCCCTTACCCTGTGGGCCACTGGATATTGAATTTAGAGCTGGGCACAGCTGCCAGACCAGGGCCCTGGTAATCCTCCCAGCCATCTCTAATTAGCAGGCTTTGGGGCCCAAGCATCTTGAGGGCCAGGCAAAGGTGAGATAAGAGCTCTAACCTCATCTGTTCACAGAATATGGCTCCAGAGAGGCATTGTTGGGAGAGAACTGTGGGAGGGGACAGCCAGTCAGCAAGGGTTTATCACAGGTTCGCTCTGTGGTCATCTTTGGGGGAGGGAGGTATCTGATTGGCCCCTTGCCTTCTAGAGCATTCTCCTCACCACCCTCCCTGTCCCCTGTCTTGCTTGACCAAAGCTTATTTTTCTTTCAGACTTCAATTCGGAGGTCTGAGACCTAGAGCAGAATTTTTCAGACTGGGGGTCATGACCATTAGTAGCTTGTGTCATCCATGTAGTGGCTCACACCCAGCATTTCAAAAAAAGATGAAGAATAAAGTAGTTTATTCAAGCATATCAGATATGATAAAGTATGTGTTGTTTCAGTTATGTGTATGAGATTAATTCTTCTTGGTGATCGTGGTTAAAAAAAAAAAAAAAGGAAAGCTTCTGGTTTAGAAGTTAACTCTGTCCCTGTT
The DNA here is from genome assembly GCF_053574225.1 of Canis aureus. NCBI lineage: Eukaryota > Metazoa > Chordata > Mammalia > Carnivora > Canidae > Canis > Canis aureus. The sequence goes on from NC_135622.1 coordinate 10,844,603, forward strand.
CTTCTTATTACAGCATCAGAAACCCTTGCTCAGTCTATTTTAGACAGGAAGGGCATTTATTTTATCACATAAAAGGAAGTTTAGAGATGGAGCAGGCCCCAGGGTCATTGATACAGGCTTCACCATGCTGCCAAGGAGGCCAGGCCTTTGTGATGGGTTTTAGCCTCAGGCTGGTAGCAAGGTGGCTGTAGAAGCTCCACCTCGCATCCAGAGAACATCGACAGAGAGGAGAGACTGGCTGTCTTGTGTCTCTAAAGAGTGAGGAAATCCTTCCTGTAAGCCCTCCGGCTGCCTTCTCTCTGTCAATGGAGAATCATTCACAACTCTAGTCTCAGACCCATCACTGGCAAGGAGTGTATGACTCCCACAAATAGATGAGACTGAGCAGGATATCCCGCTAGAGCTGGGGCCGGGATGGAAGGAGGCATATTTGATCAGAAATAGGGTTCTGGCCATGTACTAGAAGGCTAAATGGGAGAAGATAATTTCAATGTCTAAAACTGACAAGTGACTGAGGGCTAGAATACCCAAGAAATTCCTATGAGTCAAGAAAAAGAGAGCAACCCCAACAGAAAAAATAGGCAAAAGATATGCAATATTTATGGAAGAGTTAATCCTAAAAGCTAACAAACTCGACAAGATACCCAGTCATTATTAATCACCAAAGAAATGTGATTTAAATGGGGCTGTATACTCATTAGATTAACAATTAGAAAACGGGGTAACTCCAGTTGTTGGCAACCCAAACATTGCTCATGAGAAGGTGGATTGGTATAGCCATTCTGGTCTTGTCAAGTGATGCAAATGCATATACTATGTGACCAGTGATTCTGCTCCCAGGGAAGCTCTAACAAAGGCCACATGGGACATGTGTGACGATGTTCCCTGAAGCTTTATCTGTGGTGGAGAGGTGTTGTCCACAGTTCTGCTCTCCATCACTGAGAAGGAAAAGGTCAGATGTGATGGATACACCAACAAAGCACTACGCATCACCTAGGGGTGATCTATTAGAAGTACCTATGGCAACATGGATAGATCTTAAAAACCAAGTGTTTTTTTTTTTTTTTTTTTTTTTTAAAGAATCTACTTAGTTACGAATTTTTTAAAGGTTGTTTTTTTGTTGTTGTAGACACAAACTGTAGCATTTCTGGGTGAAATGACATGATGTCTGGAATTTGTGCGAAAATATTCCTGAAAGAAGTAGGTGAGCATGAGGAAGGGAGATTAGAGGAAACAAATTTGATGACTGTTTGTAATTGTTCAAGCCTGGTGGTGGCTATGTGGATCTTTGCTATATTGTCTCTACTTTTTCATACCTTACAGATTTTTCATGACAAAAGCTTAAAACAGCACTCTGAGGGCAATGCCTGTGCTGTAAGAATATATTGAAATAAAAACATGCACATTAAAGTGGTACCCATAAAGTAGAACAACACAATGGAAGATGGTTATGGCAATTAAAAGGGAAAAAAGAGAAAATCTTTGATGTCCCATGTGGAAGGCTAAGAAGACTCAGGATGGCTGTTGGCCTCCCTTGGACCATGGGATGAAGAAGCACACAGCATTTGTAGGCCATTGAGATCTGCTCAGTGCCCACCTTTATTTCCTCCAGGAGCCTCCTTCTGATCCTCAGGGCGTGGTTAGGCTCCTCTAGTCGGTTTCTGCAGCACTGGGGGCTCTCTGATTCTGGCATTTACTTCACAGTGTCTTACCACACTATCTTCCCCACCAGATGTGAGTAACAGGGCCTGGGACTGTGTGTTGTGTTTTGCGCAACAGTACATGCCCAGGGTGTGGCACAGTGTCCACCACATTGGATGCACTCCATAAAGTCTGTTTAATGGAAAGCAGTAGCCAAGGCTTATTGAGCATTATCTCATTCTATTCCCACAACTCTGTGAGGTGGGAAGTAGTACTTTCCCCATTTGATCAGGAAGGCAGTGGAGGCTCAGAGAGGTTAAGAGACTTGCTCAAAGTCACACAGCTAAAGCATGGCAGAGCCAGGATCCAGTCAGACGTTCTGCCGTGAGAACCCAAATGCTGTCACTGTACTATACTGTCCTGAGGAAGGGATTGCAGCCCCCAATGTCGAGAGGAGAAGCTAACATACCTGAAGCATTTTGAGAGCACCAGCAGGTACTCCCAAACCCAGAGCCAAAGGGGGTGGCACAGGCTCTGGTGTTGAGAGCATGGTTGAGAAGGAAATGGTGTGATCAGGGAGATGGGAAACAAAGGAAAGGAGCTTGCTACCGACAGCCACAGGAGGCCAGCATGTGACGGAATCCAAGAACACTTTCCCTAAATTGTACAGGGCTAAAGCTGGTGGCTGAGACCCAGCCCTCCCCGATGGTTTCTGTCTTCCCTTCTAATAGTTTGCAATCTGTGGTTCTCACCCCCGGGGGTGGTTTTGCCCTCGGGGATCATTTGGCAATGTCCAGAGAGGGAAGGGTGATGAATGGCATCTAGTGGGTAGAGGTCAAGGGTGCTGCTAAACACGCTACAATGCACACGGGACAACAAAGCCCCACCCAAAACAAAGAATTATCCAGCCCCAAATGTCAACAGTGCCAAGAACGGGAAACCCTGCTTTAAACCTGTAAATTGCTCTTAGCCTGTAAGATACTTCTGACCATTCACCCCTTCTCTTCCTCTAGTCCTCCTGTCTCAGCTTCCAGAAGCACTAAATGTAAGGACTTGGCAAAGACTTCATGTTGTCAGAAGAAGCCTGAACACTGGCCGGGCCCTGGGAGTTTGGTGTGTTGGTGGCATCCTCTCCTCTGATGGTTCCTTACAGTTCAGGACTGTCGCACCATGCTGCCTTCCCGCTCTCTGATTCTTGGGCCTGGTTAGTGTTTAACAACCACCTCTGGGAAAACAAGCCCCAGTTTCAGTGTTTGATCGTTTCCATGCTGTAAATACTCCAACCCTGGCCAATTTCAAGCTACCTGTGGGAGGGCGGTTGGCTTGCAAAATACCTGAAAATTGAACAATCAGACGAGCTGGCAGGAGCCGGCTCTCACACACCACTGCTTAGACCCACCTTCTGATCTTCCATATTCTGTCTTCACAATGTTTAACAATTTATTCCTCACCCATCCAACATGGGTGTTTCTGATACAGCTCTCCTATGTCGTCCTCCAGGCAGCTCGGGACCCACGCTCCTTCTAACTTGTAGCTTACCTTCCTTTGGGGAAGCAGTGGCTCTCACCCTTCAGCATGCATCAGAATCTGCTAGAGGGTGGACACTCAATTCCCCAGGGCCCTGATTCAGCAGCTGGGAGGGGGTGGTGAGGAGGGCTGGCAATGGGCCTTTTCTCACAAGTCCCTAAGTGATGCTGGTGGACAGGGCACACCTGCTGAGAGCCACATTGGAATCATCTGGAGAGCTTTAGCAACTCCTGATGGCCGGGTTCCGTGTTCTGACATCCTGATCTAATTGGTCTAGGAGGCAGCCCAGGTGTGGAAATAGATAGGAAGTTTCCCCGGGTGATCTCAATATACAGCCAAGACGGTGAACCACTGCCTTAAGGGCCTCACTATACCTTTTTGCATTCAGCAGATGGATGTAGAAAGCGAATGCAAACTTTATGGGAAGGCTTATGGGCCAGGCCTGGAGACGATCTGTTTATCAGCTCCCATCGCGTTGCATGGCTGCATCTCACAGCAGAAGGCCAGGATATATGGTGTTCCTGGGCACTTGGGTGGAAAGGGGGCACAGTTTTTGTTGAACAACTAGCGAGTTGCTGCTATACTTATCCCTAACTATGACTTTGGAGCAGTTGTACCCAAGATGGATGCTCATGTGTGTGGTCACACGAGTGTCGATGAGTCTATGTGAGTGTGTGGGAGTTGCTGGCTTTAGGGTGAGTGTGTGGAGTTAAAAAAAAAAAAAAAAAAAAAAACTAGCAGTGGCAACACATAGGGTGTATTTGAATCCCTAGAGGGAGGCAGCTTGATGTGGTGGGAAAAACCAAGTCTTGCAGATCTGTGCTCAACCTCTTCCTGCATTACCTTTTACAAATTACTAATCTCTCCAAGTCTCAGTTTCCCCTCTGTAAAGAGGGAATAATTTCTACTTTTTTTAAAAAAAAATATTTTATGTATTTATTCATGAGAGACACAGAGAGAGAGAGAGAGAGAGAGAGAGAGAGGCAGAGACACAGGCAGAGGGAGAAGCAGGCTTCATGCGGGGAACCTGATGTGGGGCTTGATCCCGGGTCTCCAGGATTATGCCCTGGACTGAAGCCAGCGCTAAACGGCTGAGCCACCCAGGCTGCCCTAATTTCTACTTCTATCTACTTCATAGGAGTAAATGAAATAAGCATGAGGCTGCAAAGAGAGTGCTGTAGGCAGGCACACACAGTACATGTTGCACCAATGTCGGTTCCCTTTCCCTCAGAAGAAATTGCCCTGTTGGCACCAGAGCTCAGGGAACTGGAGCGGATGACCCACATAGACTCTGGGCTTCTCTCTTGGCACATGCATGAAGAGCCGAGTATGCTGGCTAAGGACTAGCTGGCTTTCAGTGTTCTGCTGTCTGTTCTTTGGGAGAGAAGGGACCCACACCTGGCCGATTCTCACTGTAGTAGAGGATGAAACTGTGTTTCTGGGACAATATTTAGTTGGCATTAACATCCTCAGATGTCTGTCATTTTAGGAAAAATTTAAGACCTTGCAACTAGTTTTAAATGGAGCAATTATTTATACTACAAGAAGATCCTTTACATTACTAAACTACTTCTTTCAACAATTCCACTTTCCAATGCACAAATTACACCAAGGCAGTCCTGACTGCAGGAGGTGGGGGGATCTTTGCTTCCTATAGAAGGCAGTGCCAGGAAGGACAGCGTTAGAATCCCTGGCCACTAAGAGCAGTCATTAACACTGAGGCTGCAGGAGGTAAGGGACTTGCTACCCTCCAGCTCACAGCCCTGCCACTGCCTGGGAAGCAGACCTGGGAAAGCCACCACAGAGCTGGCCTGGATTAGAGCCACCAGCCTTCGCGCTTCCCAGTTACACAAGCTACAGCTCGGTCACCCAGCAATTCCTGGGGGCAAATCCATTTGAATAACTGCTCAACAGCAGGTGCCTAATTTCCAAGAAAATTTCTGTGATCGTATGTTTTAACATACTCTAATCTTCCCTGTTGTTTTTCATAAAACCACTGCCTTTCTCTGATTCTTGACACCAGCATTCGCCCTCCACCGTGTTGCCAATGCTTCCCTGGCACTTGCTTGTAAGTACCAGGTACAAAGTTTGAGGAGCCTGGACTTGAAGCTCAACTGCCTGGGTCTGAGGCAGCCTCCCCCATTTCTGCCACTTGCTAGCTGTGTGACTTCAGGCAAGTTACTTCACTTGGCTGAGCCTTGCTTTTCTCATTTGTACATGACTGTGGTTTAGGACATTGCCGGGCACAAATGGCTATTTCTGTGATGGGGGAACACTGTGTACGCTCTCCTAGGTTTATCTTCAGGGGACACTTGGAGCACAGCTGTGGTGGAGATGTGTGTAGAGACGGGTGTAAGAAGTGGACCACCCGTTAATGAGCCCTTAGGAAGAGCCAGGCGCAACGCCAAGCCCTTTCCATGTTTGACTTCACTTAATCTTCACAGTACCTCATAAGGGAGGTATGGCAATCCCCTCCGTTTTGCAGACAGACAGGCTTGGAGAATGTAAATGCCTTGCCCAGATTGCCTTCCTATTAATCTGAGGAAGCAGCCTTCCCAGACCACTGCTGAGACCGCTGCTCTCCAGGCACATGAGGTGAGGGGGACTGAGGAGTGGAAATGGAACCCCATGCAGAAAACCCTGTGGGCCCACGCAGCCCCGCAGCGAGCCTGAGCCTGGCCAGGAGGCCCTCCACCCTGCAAGCCTCTGAAGCTCTGCACATAGGGGTCTGCCTCCAGGAGGGCAGGAAACAAAAGCCCTAAAAAAAAACTAAGTGATTTTATCATCACTTTTTAAAAATTGAGGTATAATTGAATTACATATTAGTTTCAGGCGTACAACATTTATTTTTGTTTCAAAATAATCAGAAGTCTAGTGGATATCTCTCCCCATACATAGTTAATTTTTCTGATGAGGACTTTTAAGATTTACTCTCTGAGCCACTTTCAAATGTGCAGTGCAGTATTATTAATTGTCGTCACCATGCTGTACATTACATCCCCAGGGCTTATTTATTTTATAACTGGAAGCTTGCACCTCTTGAACTCCTTCACGCATTTTGCCCACCCCTTAACCCCTTCCTCGGGCAACCACCAATATGTTCTCTGTATCTATGAGCTTATTTGTTTTAGAATCCTTGTATATGTCAGATCATACAGTATTTGTCTTTCTCTGACTTATGTTTTAGAGAAATGCTCTCAAGTTCTATTCATGGGGTCACAAGGGGCAAGATCTCATTACTTTATGGCCAAATAATATTCCATCATACACCACATCATCTTTATTCATTCAATCATTTGATGGACATTTAGGTGATTTCCATATTTTAGCTCTTATAAATAATGCTGCGATGACATGGGGGCACAGATAGCTTTTTAAGTTCTTGTTTTCATTTTGCTTAGATAAATACTCAGAACTGGGATGCCTAGATGGCTCAGTGGTTAAGCGTCTGCCTTTGGCTCAGGGCATGATCCCGGAGTCCTGGGATCGAGTCTTGCATCAGGCTGTCTGCATGGAGCCTGCTACTCCCTCTGCCTATGTCTCTGCCTCTCTCTCTCTCTCTCTCTCTATCTCTCATGAATAAATAAATAAAATCATTTTTAAAAATAAAAATAAATAAATAAATACTCAGAACTCAAATTGCTGGATTGTATGGTAGTTCTAGCTTTAGCTTTCCAAGGAACCTCCAAACTTTTCCAAAGTGGTTGAATCAATTTATAGTCTCACCAACAGCACACATGTTCTCTTTTCTTTACATCCTAGCCAACACTTGTCTTTGGGGTAATTGGCATTCTAACAGGTATGAGGTGATACCTCATTGTGATTTTGATTTGCATTTCTCTGATGATAAGTGATGTTGACCATCTTTTTTTATGTACCTTTTGGCCATTGTATGTATTCTTTGGAAAACTATTCAGATCTTCTGCTCATTTTTAAACCGGATTATTTATTTTTACTATTAAATTATGTGAGTTCTTTATATATTTTAGACATTAACTCCTTATCAGATATGTAATTTGAAAATACTTTTTCCCATTTTGTAGGTTACGTTTTTATTTTGCTGATGGCTTTCTTTGCTGTGTAGAAGCTTAGAGTTTAATATAGCCCCACTTCATTTTTGCTTCTGCTTCTTTTGCTTTTGGTGTCAAATCCAAAGAATCATCTTCAAGACTGATGTCAAGGAGCTTATTGCCTAGGTTTTCTTCTAGTTTTATGGTTTCAGGTCTTACATTCAAGTTTTTTTTAAATCTATTTTGAGTTCATTTTTGTGTGTAGTATAAGATAGTACTTCAGTTTCATTCTTTTATAGGTCGCTGTCCTGTTTTCCCAACACCATTCATTGAGGAAACTGTCTCTATTGTATATTCTTGACTCCATTGTCATAAACTAACTGACCATATATACATGAATTTATTTCTTGGTTCTCTATTCTGTTCCATTGATCTCAATGTCTGTTTTATTTTATTTTTTTAATTGAAGTATAACAACGATGGTATATTAGTTTCAGGTATATGGCATACTGATTTGATAATTATATACATTAGTCAGTGCTCACCAGGAAAAGTGGAGCCCTCATCTGTCACTGTACAGTGCTCTTACAATATTCTTGCCTATATTCTGTGTGCCATACTTTTCATAACTGAGAGTTATTTCATAACTGAAACTGGCACCTCTTAATCCCCTTATTTTATTTTGCTCATCATCATCACCCACCTCCTGCTGGCAACTACCAGTGTATTCTCTGTATTTAAGAGTCTGATAATTTTGCTTTTTAGATTCCTCATATCAGTGAAAGCATATGGTGTTTGTCTTTCTCTCTCTGACTTATTTCACTTAGCATAATGCCCTCTAGAACCACCCGTGTTGTCACAAATGGCAAGATTTCACTCTTTTTTATGGCCGAGTAATGTTCCATTGTATATATACACTACATCTTCTTTATCCATTCATCTATTGATGAATACTTGGGTTGCTTCCATATCTTAGCTATTGTAAATAATTCTGTAACAAACATAGGGGTGCATATATCTTTTGGAATTAGTGTTTTCATTTAAAAATAACCGGTAGTGGAATTACTGGATCATATGGTAATTATATTTTTAATTTTTTGTGGAACCTCCATAGGTTTTGCACAGTAGGTTTACCAACTTATATTTCCATGAATAGTGCACAGGGTTCTTTTTTTTCCACATCCTCACCATCACTTGCTATTTCTTATCTTTTTGATATTAGCTGTTCTGACAAGTGTGAGGTGACATCTCATTGTAATTTTGATTTGCATGTCCCAGATGGTGAGTGATGTTGATTGAGCATCTTTTCATGTGTCTATTGGCCATCTGTATGTCTTTGGAAAACTGTATATTCAGAAAAGGCAACTTATGGAATGGGCAAAGATATTTGCAAATGACAATATCCAATAAACAGTTAGTATTCAAAATATATAAAGAACTTATAAAACTCAAGACCCAAAAAATAAATGATTCAATTAAATATGGACAGAAGACATGAATAGACATTTTCCAAAGAAGACATACAGACAGCCAACAGACACATGAAAGAAGATGCCCAACATCACTTATCATCAGGGAAATGCAAATCAAAATTGCAATGAGACATCACCTCATACCTGTTAGAATAGCTAAAATCAACAACACAAGAAACAACAGGTGTTTCCGTGGATGTGGTGCAAGGATGTTGGTGGGAATGCAAATTGATGCAGCCACTGCAGAAAACAATATGGACATCTCACAGTTAGATATTTAATCCATTTTGAGTTTACTTTTGTGTATGGTGTAAGAAAAGTCCAGTTTCATTGTTTGCATGTTGCTATCCACTTTTCACAATACCATTTATTAAAAAGAATGTCTTTTCCTCATTGTATATTTTTGCTTTCTTTGTCATACATTTATTGACCATATCTGCATGGGTTTATTTCTGGGCTCTCTATCCTGTTCCATTGATCTGTATGTCTATTTTTGTGCCAGTACCATACTATTTTGATTACTACAGCTTTGTAGTATATCTTGAAATCTGGGATTGGTTTTCTCCAGCTTTGTTCTTATTTCTCAAGATTGATTTGGCTATTTAGGATCTTTTGTAGTTACAAAGAAATTTTAGGAATTTTGTTCTCATTCTGTGAAAAATGTTGTTGATATTTTGCTAGAGATTGTATTGAATCTGTAAATTGCTTTGGGTAGTGTGGACATTTTAATGATATTCTTCCAACCCATGAGCATAGACTATCTTTCCATTTGTTTGTGTCATTTTTAATTTCTTTCATCAGTGTTTTATAGTTTTCAGAGTACAGGTCTTTTACCTCCTTGGTTAAGCTTATCCCCAGGTATTTTATTCTTTTTGGTGCAGTTGTGAATGGAATTGTTTTCTTAATTTCTCTTTCTGCTACTTCATCATTAGTATCTAGGAGCAATGCAACTGATTTCTGTATATTAATTTTATATCCTGCAACTTTACTGAATTCATTGATCCTAATAGTTTATTGCTGGAGCCCTTAGGGTTTTCTTTTTTTTTTAATTTATTTATGATAGTCACAGAGAGAGAGAGAGAGAGAGAGGCAGAGACACAGCCAGAGGGAGAAGCAGGCTCCATGCACCGGGAGCCCGACGTGGGACTCGATCCCAGGTCTCCAGGATCGCGCCCTGGGCCAAAGGCAGGCGCCAAACCGCTGCGCCACCCAGGGATCCCGCCCTTAGGATTTTCTATGTATAGTCTTAGGTCATTTTCAAACAGTGACAATTTTCCTTCTTCCTTACCAGTTTGAATGACTTTCATTCCTTTCCCTTGGGTGATCTCTCTGGACAACACTTTCAGTATGATGGGTAAAAGTGGACATTCTTATTCCTGATCTTAGAGGAACAGCTTTCAGGATTTTATCATCAAGGATGATATTGGCTGTGAGTTTGTCAAATATGGCCTTTATTATGTTTGGTGTATGTTCCTTCTGAACCCACTTTATTGAGAGTTTTTATCATGAACAGATGTTGAATTTTGTCAAATGCTGTTTTTTGCATCTAATGAAATGATCCTATTATTTTTATCCTTCATTTTATTTATGTGGTGTATTGTATTGATTGATTTGTGGATATTGAGCCATCCTTGCATCCCCATAATAAATCCCATTTGATTGTGCTGAATGGATCCTTTTAATGTTTTGTTAAATGCAGTTTGCTAATATTATGTTGAACAGTTTTGACACGATGTTCATAAAGAATCTTGATCTGTAGATTTATTTCTTTATAGTGTCTTTGTCTGGTTTTGGTATCAGGGTGATGCTGGCCTCATAAAATGTATTTGGAAGCTTTCTGTCCTGTTCTATTTTTTTTTTTGAATAGTTTGAAGAGAATAGATATTAACTCTTCTTTAAATGTTTGGTAGAATTCTTCTGTGAATCCTTTTTATCATGGACTTCTGTTTGTTGGGAGTCTTTTGATTACTGATTCAATTTAATTGTTGGTAATTGGTCAATTTAGATTTTCTATTTCTTCCTGATTCAGTTTTGGGAGGTTATATATTTCTAGTAGTTATCCATTTCTTCTATGTTATCCAATTTGTTGGCATATAATCTTTCATAGCAATCTCTTCTAATCTTTGTGTTTCTGTAGTATTGTTACTTTTTCATTTCTGATTTTATTTATTTGGATACTCTTTTTTTTTTCTTGAAGAGTCTGGCTAAAGGTTTACCCATTTTGTTTATCCTTTCAAAGAACCAGCTCTTAGGTCCATGCATCTCTTCTATTGTTTTTTAAGTCTCTATTTCATTTATTTCCCCCTTGATCTTTATTATTTCCTTTTTTCTACTATCTTTGGGCTTTGTTCTTCTTTTTCTAATTCCTTTACTTGTGAGGTCAGATTGTTTATTTGAGATTTTTCTCAGTTCTTGAGGCAGACCTGAATTACTATAATTTTCGCCCTTAGAACTGCCTCTGCTGTGTCCCACGGATTGGGACCATTATGTTGTCATTTTCATTTATCTTTTGTATGTTTTTATTTACTCTTTGATTTCATTGTTGACCCATTGGTTGTTTATTAGTATGTTGCTTAGCTTCCATGTGTTTCTGTTTTTTCCAGTTTTTTCTTCTCGTAATTGATTTCTGGTTTTATATTGTTGTGTTCAGAAAAGATGCTTGATATGATTCCAATTTTCTTTAATTTATTGAGACTTGTTTTGTGGCTTAACATGTGATTTATTCTAATGAATGTTCCATGTGCACTTGAAAAGAATATGTATTCTCTTGTTTTTGAATGACAGAATATTCTGTATGTATCTGTTAAGTCCACCTGGTCTAATGTATCATTCAAAGACACTTTCCTTATTGATTTTCTACCTGGATGATTGATCTATTGATGTAAGTGGGCTAGAAAAGTCACTGTTTTTGTACTCCTGTCAATTTCTCCCTTTCTGTCTGTTAATATTTGCTTTATGTATTTCAGTGCCCCAATGTTAGTTCCATACATATTTACAATATGTTGGATTGATCCTTTTACCATTATGTATATATGGCAGTGTACAGATAGCTCTTGGGTTTTTTTTTATCCCAAGAAGAGGATAAGTCACCTTATGTCTTCTTATTGGAGCATTTAGACTATTTACTTGTAAAGTAATTAATAGGATTTACTTATTGCCATTTTATTAATTGTTTTCTGGTTGTTTTGGTAGTTCTTCTCTGTTCCTTTCTTGTTCTCTTTCCTTCTGAATGATGACTTTGAAGCTATGCTTGGCTTTGCTTGGCTTTCTTTCTCTTTTTTTTTGTGTGTGTATCTATTATAGGTTTGTGATTGCCCTAAGGGTCATACATAACATCCTAGGTACATAGCAGTCCATATTATCACTGAAGTTAGAACACATTCTAGAAGAACTTTATTTTTATGCCCCCTCTACATTTTATGTATTTATTATCATATTTTACATCTTTTATTTTGTGAGTTTAGCTAAATTTTTATATATAATTTTTACTTTTTAAAAATCTTTTTACTAGCTTATAAATGATTGCTCTGCTACCTTTACTCTGTGTTTGCTTTTACTCACGAACTTTTTTCCTTTCTAATTTACTTTCAGTTATGGTCTTTTCTACTTAAAGTAATACTTTTTACATTTCTTATAAGTCCATTTTAATGGTGATGTACTTATTTAATGTTTGTTTGGAAGAATTCTTGATTTCTCCTTCAATTCTGAATGATAACTTTCCCAGGTAGAGTATTTTTGGTTGTGGGGTTCCCTCCTGACCCTTTCAGTATTTCAACTATATCATGGCTCACCAAGTGTCTTTTTTTAAAGATTTTATTTATTTATTCATGAAAGACAGAGAGAGAGGCTGAGACATAGGCAGAGGGAGAAGCTGGCTCTCCGCAGGAGCCTGCCCAATCCAGGACCCTGGGATCATGCCCTGAGTCAAAGTCAGACACTCAACTGCTGAGCCACCCAGGTGTCCTGCTCACCAAGTTTCTGATTTAAAAAGAAAATCAGCTGAAAGCTTTATGGCATTTCCTTTGTATGTAACCACTTACCTTTATCTTGCTGCTTTAAAATTTCTCTTTATTTCTTGACATTTGACTTAGTATGTGTTATGGTACGGAACTCCTTAAGTTCATCTTTCTCGGTCCTCTCTGTACTTGCTGGACCTGGATGTCTATTTCCTTCCCCAGGTTAGGGAAGTTTTCAGCTATTATTTCTTTTTTTATTATTAAAGATTTTTATTTATTTATTCATGAGACACACAGAGAGAGAGAGGAAGAGACACAGGTAGAAGGAGGAGCAGGCTCCATGCAGGGAACCCGATGTGTGTGGGACTCCATCCCCAGACTCTGGGATCATGCCAGCAAACGCTGAGCCACCCTCTGGTATTATTTATTCAAATAAGTCTTCTGTCCCTTTGTCTCTCTCTTCTCCTTCTGGGATTCCTATAATGTGAATATCTGCTTACTTGATGTTATCCAAGGGATCACTTAACTTATCCTCATTTTTTAAAAACTCTTTTTTCTTTTTGCTGTTCAGTGTGAGTGCTCTCTGTTCCCTTGTTTTCCAGATCATTGAATAATTCTTCTGCATCCTATAATCTACTGTTGCTTCCTTCTGTTGTATTTTTCATTTCAGTTTTTGTATTATTCAACTCCGATTGGTTGTTTTTTTATATTTCTTATTTCTTTCTTGAAGTTGTGAGTTCTGAGTTCATCTACTCTTCTCTCCAGTCTGGTGAACATCAACTGCTTGAATTCTATTAGATAGATTGGTTATCTCCATTTCATTTAGTTCTTTTTCTGAGGTTTTGTCTTGTTCTTTCATTTGGAGCATAGCCCCCGGTCTCCTAATTTTGCTTGACTTTCTGGGTTTGTTTTTATGCGTTAGGTGGAACGGCTACTTCTTCTAAATTTGACGGAATGCTCCTATTGTGGTCATCCCCTGTATAGACTGTGTATGCCCAATGACTTTGGCTGGGTGGATGGTTAGAGATGTGGCTGGCATGGCCTGAGGGTCCTGCAGCACTGTGTTGGAGCTGCCCTGATGGGATGGCTGGAGCTGAAGTGGGCATGGGCCAGGGAAGTTCCAGGGCTCTGTGTAGGAGACACTCTGTCAGAATAGCTGAAGCTACAGTGGGTGCAAGCCAGGGGGCCCTGGGGTTCTCCACACAGGGGTACACTGGTGGGGCAGTTGGATCTGAGGCAGGTGTGAGCCAGGGGTTCCTGAGGCTCTCTATGCTGGGGGCTGCTCTGACAAGTCATTTGGAGTTGAAGTGGTATAGGCCTTGGATGTTCCAGGGTGCTTTGTGTCTGTGTCACCTTGATGAGACAGCTGGAGCTGTAGTAAGCACTGACGAAGGATATCCTGGTGTGCACTGTACTGAGACCATCTTAGAAGTGGGACACCTGGGGCTTGTGTGGGCTAGGAACTGGGGCTCACTAAAGTGGCAGGCCAGCTAAGGTGCCTGAAACCTGCTCCTGTCCATGTAATCAAGGTGGAAGGGGAATATAGCCCATAGTGTTTGCCAGCCCCTCTGGCCCACAGGAAGTTCCAGGAGCTCCCCTACCATTTTTTGAGGTTCTAGGCTGATTTCTTTATATTCTAATTATACTTTTAAACGATGGCTTTTTTTCCTGTACCCCAGAGTAGACAATTCTGCTCATGGTCCCTCGGTGTTATCCCTCACCACTACAATTCACAGTGCTGGGGGTGGAAGTTCCTTTTGTTACCATGTCTCCATCTCTCTTGCCATTCTCTGTGTGGTCTCTCTATAGTTGTGCAGGAGCTGTTTGGTCAGCCTTCAGTTCTTTTTCAGGGGAATTGCTCTATAAGTATGTGTAGATTTGGTGTGTTTGTGGAGGAGGTGACTTCTGGGTCTTCTATGTCATCATCTTAGACTGGAATTAATCTTGCTTCTTTTTCTTAATTACTGTGGCCAGGACTTCAAATACTATGTTGAATAAAAGTGATGAGAGTGGGAATCCTTGTCTTGTTGCTGATCTTAGATGAAAAACTTTCATCTTTTCACCCAGTGTGGTATTTGCTGTGTGTTTGTCATATATGGCCTTTATCGTGCTGAGGTATATTCTCTCTGTACCCGCTTGGTCAAGGGTTTTTTTTTTTAAATCATAACTGGATGTTAAATTTTGTCAGATGCTTTTCTGTGTCTATTGAGATGGTCATAAGATTTTTATCTGTTAATGTGGTGCATCATGCTGACTGATTGTAGGTTTTATACCATCTTTGCTTCCCTGGAATGAATCCCGTTCGACTATGGTGTATGATGTATTTAATGTAATACATTCTATTTAACATATGTTATGTATATTAATTATTGTTTGCTAATATTTTGTTGATTTTTGTACCTATGTTCATTAGGAGTATTGACTTGTAAATTTCTTTTCGGGTGGCACCTCTGTTTGGTTTAGGTATCAGGGTATTGCTGGATTCATAAAATACATTTGGAAGCGTTCTCTCCCTTTCTATTTTTTGGAAAGGTTTCAGAGGAATTAGCATTAATTCTTCTTTAAATGTTTGCTAGAATTCACCAGTGAAGCCATTGGGTCCTGGACTTTGTTCTTTGGGAGGTTTTTAATTACTGATTCAATCTTACTAGCAACTGGTCTGTTCAGATTTTCTATTTCTTTGTGATTCAGTCTTGGTAGTTCTGTTTCTAGGAATTTATCCATTTCTTCTACATTGTCAAATTTATTGGCATATAATTGCTACTAGGTATTTACCTCAAAGATACAAATGTAGTCATCTGAAGGCGCATCTGCACCCCAATGTTTATAGCAACAATGTACACTTGAAAAGAATATGTATTCTGTTGCTTTTGGATGGTATATTCTATAGATCAGATAAATTTAACAGATACGTAATGTATCATATAAGGCTGATGCTTCCTTATTGATTTTGTCTGGATGATCTATATCCATTGATGGAAGTGCAGTATTGAATTTCCCTACTGTTACAATATTGCTATCTGTGTCTCCCTTTAGGTCTGCTAATATTTGCTTCATATATTTAGGTGCTCCTACATTGGGTGTATAAATATTTACAACTATTAAATCATCTTGTCAGATTGACCCCTTAGCATTATTATAATGCCCTTCTTTGTCTCTTACTGCAGTCATTGTTTCAAAGTCTATTGGTTGCCTACAAGTATAGCTACACTAACTTTCTTTTGGTTTCCATTTGCATGGAATATGGAATATCTTTTTCCATTCTTTCACTTTCAGTCTGTGTGTGTGTCGGTACGTTTGAAGTGAATCTCTTGTAGGCAGCAATAAATGGGTCCTTATTTTTTTTAATGGTTTCAGCCACTGTCTAATTATTGATAGGTATATACTTACTACCATTTTGTTAATTGTTTTCTGGCTATTTTGTTTTTGAGACTTTCTTTTGTGATCTGATGAGTCTCTTTAGTGGTATGCTTAGACTATCTTTGGTGTATATTCTATAAGTTTTTGCTTTGTGGCTTTGCTTTTTGCTTTTGCTTTGAGGCTTACACGTAGTAACTGATATAACAGCATATTTAAGTTGGTAAGAACTTAAGTTTGAATGCATTCTAAGGCTCTACATTTTTATCCCCTCCCCACTCCCACAGTTTATGTTTTTAATGTCACATTATATATCCATTTATCTTGTGCATCTGTTAACTGTCATAGTCTTTTAACCTCCACACCAGCTTTAAATTGATTGATCCACTGTCTTTACAATATTAGATTATTCTAAATTGTACTATATATATACCAGTGAGATTTCTATTTTTTATATTTGGTACTTTCTTCTATTTTCTATCTCTTTTGTGAAATTTTCACTGTGTTCATCCATTCTTTTCTTGATTTTGGTGAGCATCTTTTTGACCATTATTTTGAACTCTTTATCAAATGAGTCATTTATTTCTGTTTCATCAAGTACTTTTTCAGGGTTTTATCTTGTTCTTTCATTTGGAACATATTTCATTTTCTTCATTTTCCTTGGCTTCTTGTCTTGGTTTCTACACGTTAGATAAAACAACCCCTCTCCCCATCTTTAAGGTGTGGCCTTATGAAGGAAATGAACCTTAGTTCAACCCTGCCCTAGCTTTGGGTTATCTTGAACCTTTGTGATTGTCCAAGCATTATTTTTGGTGGCTTCCAGTAATTGAGGGTGTGCCAAGATCTGTCAGTGACCCAAGGGGGACTTCAGTCAGCACCTAGGTTCAGGCTGATTGGAAGCTAGACCTTTAGGCAGCAACTTTTAAAGAATGCAAATATATACAGCACTGTGGGACTGCAAGCTTAAGTCCCACTGGACACCAGAGCCAGGCAATCTTGAGGTAGCCTCTGGGTAGTAGTCACATAAATTACAGTGCCAGACAAATGTATGAGTTCCGTTCTGGGAGATACTTGCAATCTGGAGCAAGGCAGAGGGACAGGGCAAAGATGGTGTCTACTGGCCTCCATCCCCAAAGTGCATCTTAATAGGTACCAAACCAGAAGCCTGCCCCTCAGGCTAAAGCTCCTGAACAAGCAGATAGACCTGTCACAGAAAAACTTGGTGTGTCTTTCAGTCTGTCGTCTGTGTAGTGCCCTGGAGGTGACAACCAGCCAAGAACCATCCCCTGAATTGTAGTCCCATGGGATCCATAAACACAAAGCTGCTGGTCACCAAGTGCCAGATGATCTATGGGCAATCCCCTGAGTGACAGCAATAAAAGCTGGGGCATCAGACACATGTAGAATCTCCTCTCCAGGAGATACTGGCACTCTGGAGTGTGGCAGAGGGAAAGCGAGAGGATAGCACCCACTTTCTGAGGTCTCTGGAAAGGATGACAGTGAGGCTTTGACTGTGTGCTTCATTAGAAGCTGGTCCCTCAGGCTGATGCTCTAAAATCAGTAAATAAGCCTCTTACACATAAAGTCTGGGTGGTTCTCAATCGGCTGCTTCTGTGCTGGTTGTTGGGAGCAAGTAAGTCTGTGCACAGGCTTTTTAAGAGCTGTTTTTCAGTTTGCTATTATAGCATAAACTTCATTGGTTCTCAACGCTAAATGTTTTGGGGACTTGCGTCTCAGGTGAAGGTCTTAAAAGCTGGAGTGTGGGCAGCCCGGGGGGCTCAGCGGTTTAGCGCTGCCTTCAGCCCAAGGCCTGATCCTGGAGACCTGGGATCGAGTCCCACGTCGGGCTCCCTGCATGGAGCCTGCTTCTCCCTCTGCCTGTGTCTCTGCCTCTCTCTCTCTGTGTGTGTCTCTCATGAGTAAATAAATGAAATCTAAAAAAAAAAAAAAAGCTGGAGTGCCTAGTGTGGAGTACAAAGCCTTTGTTTCTCTCAGAGAAAAGCTCCAGGTTTTGAGTTCCCTCCAGTTGTGGGCGCTCGTGCCACAGGCGGGGTTAATGGCAAGATGGTGTTTCATTCTCTCACACCTGCTGCAATGGGAGTTTTTCTTATTTGCCTGATGTGCAGGCATCACTCTAGTTTCTAGGGTTTTCTTCCAGAAGTTGTTCCATATACAGCTGTAGATTTCACATGTCTGTGGAAAGAGGTAAGTTCAGGATCTTCCTAGGATGCCATCTTGAACTGGAACATGCCTTTCTCCTTAACATAGGGAGTACTGGCTAACTGCTGAATGCCAACTTCTCTTTTTAAGGCACTGAGTTGAGCATGAGGGATAAAACGGAAAAGACAGGCTCCTGGACCACACAGAACTTACAGGTTAGCAGGGGGAAATGGGTATTAAATTAATAATTACATAACTGAATAACAGCATTGTGAATTCTGTGAAGGGGTAGAAGGGCAGTGCCAGGAGAGAAAGGGATTTATTATTGAGCGAGCACCAGCCACTGCTCTGGTCTCCACATATAATCGCAGTCCTTTCAACAATTCCCAAATGTCACCCTTATTCTAGAGTAAAGGAAGTGCAGAGAGGCAAAATTCTGTGCCTATGGCCAGTAAGTGACCATATCTAGGCGGAGACAAAGCCTGTTTTCAGCCACACTGGAATTGACAGTACTTGGTGATTGGCTGCGTGCTGGTGGGGCCGCGGCAAGTAAGGGAGACCAAAACTTCCTGTGACTTCCAGCTTTCTGACTTAGGCAACAGGGTGGTGGAGGTCATTGCCTAGAACATGTTCATTTTGAGACCTCAAACTTGGGTTTGTCTTTGGAGTTTAGAGTAGTGTGTTAGGCTTTCTGAACAAATATAGATATCCGATAGATAACTGGGGGCCCAGGAGAGAGGACCAGCCTGAAAGCATCATGTGGGTGACGTTATAAAACCCCAGGAATATGAAGCAGGCAGAGGGAAGGGTACGGGGAACTTGCTGAGGAAATGAACAGTCAGGGAGCATGTGAAGAGGAAGCTGAAAGCTAAGGAGTAGGCAGCGATGATCGTGGAAAGATAAGAGGTCTGATTTCAGGAAGCGTGTGATGGAGGCATAGATGCTGCAGAGGCCAAGTAAGGGCTGGGATGTGCTGCCAGACTTCATAATCAGGTCAGTGGCGATCTCAAACAGGACTTTAGAGGATGGGTGTTAAAGGAACAAGAGGTGGTGGAGGGGTCAGTATTCAGGAGCTGTTTCTATCATTTTTCTGGAGCCATACTTAGCTCCACAGAAAGAGCTAACAGGAGAATCTGCATGTGAAGTAGAACTGAGCCCAGGCATTCAGTCTTGCTTTTAGAAAGCTCAGAAAGATCTAGCCCATTAGGTCTGGTTTTGGTACCAGTTGGATGCATCACTTAGCTGCTTCCTGTAGAGCAGGAAGTTTTGGCCCTAAAACTTTTTATTTAGAGAATTGTCAGGAGGTAGAACTCTTTTGGTGGGAAGGGGATAGAAGGTTCAATCCTCCCCTGGTCCTGCTCTACCCTACTCTGTGTGTTTTGAAGTCTGGGGCTGCTAAGAGCTGTGAAAAGCCCTGGTCTGGCAGCCAGCTGGGGTCAGCCCCATCTACTGTGTCAGGCTGCTGACCTTCATCATAGTAGTGTGTGCTCAGCGGTCAATTCTCCGGGGGTCCCAGAAAGCAGACACACAGGGAATATGGATGGGGGCAGCCAATCTTGACAGTGCTGTGTCAGTTTAAGCACATGGCAAGGACCCTGTTACTGCCATCACAGCAGTGACGTGCAACATGTCCTCAAGCAGCCAGTTACCACCTGTCTCATGGTCCAATAATCCTGACAACTTTCTCTTCATTTTCATCCTAGTTCCCTTCTGTCGGGCTGAGCAGATGGCTCTCTTTAAAGATGACTTGTGTACCAGTGCAGAGATCACCCCAGGGGAAAGTGCCCTGAGGAAGAAAGAACTGGTAGGTTAGACTAAGGGCAGACCACCCAGCTCTCCCAGTTCCTCCAGCTGGAGGGGGTATTACAGTGACAGCCCATATGTGGGAATGCCATCTCCCTTCCCCTCCCACCTGTGTAGCTTAGAAGTGAATTCAATTTGTCAGGCAAATTGAATTTAAATGAAAAAACTGTAAAAATAAATAAAAATAATAATAAAAAGAAGGGAGTGGCAGGCAAGAGGCACAGGCAATGAATTAAACTTTCAGAGGAAAAAAATACTCATTCTATGATCACCTGCAAACCACAATCACTCTGGTGCTAGCAGTAAGGACTCTGGATTGTTGCCTGCTTGAAGCAAGGACAGCCTTGGAGCATGGCTAGTTAACAGCACTCAGGCTGGATTACTGAACCAGGAGACCGAGGGGGTGTGGGGTGGGCATTTTACACTCACTCATTGAAAGCAGGCATTCTCAGACTTGCCCCCGAAGTAAACAGATCTCTTACCTTTTTTTTAAGTGCCTCTGGCACATAACCACTTTCTGAAATGGAGCTATTTGATGCTACATTAGGAACAAGCTATGTGAAAGGGAAGCACTCTATGATACACATGCCATGAGACTACAGATGTAGGTTCTGCTGCTCAGACAAACCTAAGTCTAGGGAAGCTTGAGGCTGTTGTCGTGGGGACCTGAGAAATGGCGAGTGGCCTGCAGGCTGGGACCAGACTGGTCAGAGTTTTATCTCAACCAAGCAACTGAATCTTTCACAGCACGTGTTTTGCCATCAAGAAACAGGTGCTAGATATGTTGGCAAATTGAGTTTAAATATAGTAAAAATATACTTCATAAATAAAATGTTTTTAAAAGTAGATGCTAGGCAGCAGGTAGACCACTCACCCAGAGGTGGCCCACAGGAGAATGGGTCAGGTAAGTTCCTCTACTAGAAAAAGAGGGTCTGGGCAGTTTCCTCTGAACACTGGTTCACAGACATGAATGTGTCTCCAAATAGCCTAGAGAGCTGATTAAACCAGATGGCCGGTTGGTTAGCTTTGGTTCAGCAGGTCTGAGTTTGCCAGGCTCAGAAGTTCCTGGTTGGTGCTGAGGAAGCTGCCAGCACCGGGATGCGCACTCAGAACAAACATCTGGGCAACAGAAGTGATGAGGCCATGAGACAGATTCCATTATAATAGCCATCTTTATTTGTAAAAATCCAGATATAAAATGTATTCTTTCAGTCTTTCCAAGTTTTCCTTTTTACAAAAACAAAAAGGCACATAAAAACCATCCCCACTGTCATTCCCATAGACGATGTTTTTCAGGCAGCCCTCCCCCCTCCCCCCCATATAGCTACATGCTTCATTCCAGGACGTCTTGCTTCCCCCACATGCTTCGGTGCTTTCCTACCAGGGTAGAGTTCCGAATTCCAAGACTGAAGTACACAAAGAGGGGGTGGGTGGTGGGTGCAAAGTGTGTGGCATGATGCTCCACGACGTGCAGGACACGGGGGTCTAGTAGTAGGTTTCTTTCTCTACCCAGCCTGTATGCAGCAGAGAGAGACAAGACACAGTGCAGTGAGTCCTCCTGGCTCTAGTGCACAGTGGGAATGATAGTGACAAGGAACGACTTGGGGGTGACAAAGTCCAGGAAAGGGGGATGGTTCACCCAAATTCAATACTGGACCTCAACTGTTATTTAAATGTTTTTAGAAAGAATGTATTAGTTGGGAAGATGGTTGAGGTTTCTGACCAACTTTCCACCGTATCCTATTGGATTTGTAGTTTAGCCTAAAATATGATTGGTTCTGAAACCTTAATTGAGATCTTTACTCTGGGGATGAGACTGGCTGGACCCAGTTTCCAGCTGGCCAGGCCAGTGGCCTTAGCCAACCAGACTGATCACAGAGGGAGCCCAGACACGTCAGAGGAAATAGAAGCCACAGAACTACGGCCTCTCCCACACCCCTGCTAAAGCTAAAAAGGTCTGTAATTACCGCCAGGGCGTCGCCTGATGATGAGTTTTCGGACTTCGTCGTACACGAAGATGAGAAGAGAGTAGGGAAAGGCACAGAACCACCAGGTAGGTCTGGAAACAGAAGCAGGTAGCAATTTACTTATGAACACAATTCGAAGGAAAGAGATGATGAACTAAGCCTGGGAGGAGGAGCCACATAGTCACCGCTAACTACTGAGCCGTTAGCATGGAACACACAGAATGGTCTTAAGAACAGAATGTGGCTCCCTGTGCTCAGGGCCTAGAGGGACTTCATGAAGGAAGCCCCTTCCCACCTTCAGTTTGCTTTTTATAATCTGTAGTGTGAGTTGAGATTTTTTTGTTGACCATCCGACAGCAAACGGACATTTCCTTTCCTCCCTTTCTAAAGTTTAAGAAGCTTGAGTGTGCAATGTATCTATGTCCTGGCACTTGAAGGTCAAGAACTACCAGGTTTATCCACCCCTTGAATTCAGTCACCTGTGTACTGAATCCCAGCGCCAGGGAATGAATAACGCCGGGACCTAACAGAGAGTGGAGGCCTTTGGGAATGTAGCGAGCTGCCGCGTCAGCCCCCAGCCTGGAGACAGGTGCCCCAGGCAGCCTTGGTGGAGGGCTCTGCTTCCCTGACTACCAACGTCTGCAGTCAACACATGAGGGCGGCTGTCCCAGGGCAGAAGCCTGGCCCTCTCCTCCTCTTCCTGGCGCTAGGCGATCTCCTCCGCAGCTAAGATACGACCTCATCTGACTCAGCCACCCGAAGTAACTAACCCACCTTCCAAATTGGGTAGAACCCGTTGGGAACAAGTGATCTGGTCCTAGCAAAACATGTCCTGAGGCACTATTCCATTTCAGGGTCATGCTCCATCTCAGCCTTTTAGACAGCTAGGTGGTTCTCCTACCCTCCTCTTGACAAACAGTGGCTCAACCTGATAGAATCCAACTTGGACAAGGCTTTGCCCCTTATTGTATACCAGCTCTGTGTAAGGGGCCTGGGCTACACAGTAAGAAAAAAAAAAAAATTCCCATAGCCCATGCCTTAAAGATTATAAGCTAGTGGGGAACAGAAATGACAAGTAATACCAAAGAAGGGGTGCAAGTACACCAATCCAGGAGGGTGAGACCACATGGGACAAGCTCCCGGGAAACCAGTCCTGAAGGATTATCCAAACTAGTGGGGTGGGAGGAAGCATCCTTACCAAAATATGTATGCGGGGAAAGAATACTGAATTCACCCAACAGAAGCTTGGATGGCTACAAGAGAAGGCTAGAAAGACCATTTGGACAATAGTGAGAGACCCTAGATGCCAGGCTACCCTTGCACACAGGGGATATCTGTACAGACCCAACAAGATGCCAGGGAGGCTCATGGGGCTTGGCTACTTCAGGGATGGGGTCAGTGGAAGGAGGTGATGGCTACCAGCCAGGTAGGATGGATCTGAGAGCAAGGCTGGGGAGAATTTTTTTTTAAGAGTTTTGGGGTGTATGTGTGGGTTGGGGGATGGGGGGTGTGGGCACAGTGAGAGAGGGAGAATCTCAAGCAGACTCCTTGCTGAGCACAGAGCCCTATGTGGGGCTTGATCCCATGACCCTGAGACCATGACCTGAAATCAAGAGTCAGACAACTAACCAACTAAGCCACCTAGGCGCCCCAAGGGTGGGGAGACTTTTTTTCTTTTCTTTTTTTTTTTTTTTTTGAGACTTTTGAATCAAAAGGTCATGTTACAGGGGTGCCATATTTTGTACTTTAGCATCTTTTAATCAAGTTACAACTGTTTAACCTCAACCAGCTAGCAGATACCACCACACTCTTTTGTTTCAAAAAGCTACTGGAGGGACGCCTGGGTGGCTCAGTGGTTGAGCATCTGCCTTCAGCTCAGGGCATGACCCTGGGGTCCTGGGATTGAGTCCCACATTAGGCTCCCTGCATGGAGCCTGCTTCTCCCTCTGCCTGTGTCTCTGCCTCTCTTTCTGTGTCTCTCATGAATAAATAAATAAAATCTTAAAAAAAAAAAAAAAAAACTACTGGAATTTGCACTTGTGATAAACCTGAATTTTTCACATACAGGGTCTACCACAGAGTCCTTCACTGTGTTTAAAAAAAGGCTAGTCTGATCCTGAGCAAAGACTT
Organism: Canis aureus; assembly: GCF_053574225.1. Classification (NCBI taxonomy): domain Eukaryota; kingdom Metazoa; phylum Chordata; class Mammalia; order Carnivora; family Canidae; genus Canis; species Canis aureus. Next base: position 10,868,626 of record NC_135622.1, read on the forward strand.
AGTGGTCAGCTTCCTTTGGTCTACTCTACTGTGATCTACTTCAAGCCTGCTTCTCCCACCTTCTTCCTTTGAAAACAGAGGATTCCGAGGCCCAAAGGCGGGGGCCTGTGATAGGACACACAGGAACTAGGCAGGTAAATCAAGATTTGAACCCATTCCAAGCCCTAGGCCTCTCTGGTCTGCCTCTAATGACAACTAGACAGTTGCTGAAGGTGGCCCGAGCACTGATGCAGTTAGCTGGTGAGCAATCCCAAGGTACCAGAGCCTGTCTGGCCTGATCCCAGGTAAAGCCTAAGGACCCTGGTCAATCCTTCCTAATTTCCAGCCAGAGAAATTCTTGGATGTGCCACCCCAAATTCCTAACAGTAATAGTTACTAGTGCACATCATGAGAGAAGTTCCACTTTTCTCTCACACTTTGCGGAGCTGGAAGAGGAGCAACTTACTTGAGGGGGTACATCCTCAGGGCAACACCCATTCCAGGGCAGTAGGACAGGAAAGCAGCAAGGGCCGTCTCTTCAAAGAGGCCAAATATTAGGATCTTGTTCCTAAAATCAAGGGAAGAAAAAGCTTAAGAATGCAATCAGATGTTTCTCTTCTAATGCTATGTGTTAAAAGACAGATCAAGGTCTTTATGTGTCAGTTGTACTTAGGAACTTGCGGGCAGATGAAAAAAAAAACCCGGAGAATCACATCTTGCTTCCTAAATCTGTTCCAAAAGAGGGGATTTTCCAGAAACTGCCATGTATTGGGTTCGGGGAGTTTAGAGATCACCAAGATGCCTCACGTGAGGGCCCTGAGTGTCCTCTACTCACTTCATCCCCTGCTGGAAGACTGAGTTCCTCCTGGTCTTACAGATGACCAAGTCAGCCCACTGCACCACCACGATACTGACGAAGAAGGCCGTGTGGCAAGTGAACTCCACGATTTTCCTCTGTTCGTAGGTCTGAAACACAGAAGGCAGACAGGTGAGCCGGCTCTTGGCCTGCATGGCCAGAGGCTGAGTGGCCACTGTCCTCGGGGGGCCTAAGGAGCTCCCACTGTTTGGGCCCTCACTCACCCACTGCTGCCCATAGCTGTCCTCCACGTCGTTGATCCAGCGGTCATCCCAGTCCACTCGGAGGCCCAGCAGGTGGGTCGGGAGGAAGCCGTTCTCAGCCAGAATCACAAAGTAAGTGAAGAAGCCCCCCAAGGCCTGGATCATACCTGGAGGGGTGGAAAAACAATTCTAACCTGATTCCAGGGCATCTGCACATACTTCATCTGAGTGCTGCAGGAAGCCTGGGAGGGGACTTAGGGGCGGCTGTCACTGGTTGAGAGAGGACTAGAAGGATGGAGGATCCCAGGGGCATAGCCCTCACTCGGTGCCCTCTTCTCTTTTTGAATCACTTTTTAGAGCTTTAAAAGGGGAAGAAACACAGGCCTTACTCTGAAACCCCCGAAACACCCACTGCTATTACATGGTCATGTATCTCTATGGGGGCAGAGCCTTTTTAGGGGGGAAAAACGCATCCCTATTTTTTAATCTCTGATACAACATGACTATTTTCCCATCTCAGTTTTCACACATTCAAAATAAGTGAATTTTCTGACCCAACCCCCCTCCTCCTCCTACCACTTTCAGGACGCTTCTCCTCTGGCCTCTGATCCCACACCACACTATCCTGAATTCCTCAGGGCAAGATTTCGTCCTATGCTCTGGACCTAGTCTTCCTTGTTAAACTTAGGTCTTCCTGGCCAGTAGCCAACCTCTTCTCAGCAACTGTCGACAAGTCTCTGTCCTATTTCTACAACGTACTTATCTGTTCCATTTTACCCAAGTGTTCACAGTGCTACAACCTATTAATCCAAAGGCCTGGGCTGCTCACAGTGGCCTTGCCGGCTTCTCCTGAAGGCCAGTAGGCAGAGCATTTAGGATCAAAGGGCATTTTCACTGCCCACCTGTTAGAGGTCATGTTCCACTGCTGATAGAGCAGGAACCAAGCCCTGGGGGTGGAGAGAGTTGGGGTGCAAGGTCACCAGCAGCAGCTTACCGATCTGTCCATAGGCCATGCTGATCAGCCGCTCATTCACAAGCTTGTCCGTTTTGGGGTTTCTGGGCTGTCTCTTCATGATGTCGCTCTCAGCTTGCTCATAAGCCAGGGAGATAGCAGGAACCTGGGGACGAGAGGCAGGAGTATAAAAGTTGTCAGATACCAGGAAGCTGACACTGTGAACCTTCCGTTATAAAGTCCTTGCCCTTTCCCCCTTTATTTTCTTACTTTTTAAAGATGTTATTTATTCATGAGAGATACTAGAGAGAGGCAGAGACACAGGCAGAGGGAGTAGCAGGGACACAGGCAGAGGGAGAAGCAGGCTCCATGCAGGGAGCGGATGTGGGACTCGATCCTGGGACTCCAGGATCATGCCTTGAGCCCAAGGCAGATGCTTAACCGCTCAGCCACCCAGGCGTCCCGCCCTTTCCCTTTTAAAACTGTTTTTCATACCATGAGATGCTATTACCAGTCCTATTAAAAAGGAAAAAAAAAAAAATCTTCCCTTTCATATGCTGCTATCTGACAAGTATTGACAGTTGCCCTAAAGACTAAGAATGCTGCTTCCTGGGGGCTGAAGCTGTGACGCACACCGGGTGCCACTAAACCCGGTGTGACCAGGTGTCGCAGCGGCGGGTGAGTGAGGGCCTGAAGCCCTGCCAGTCACTTACCATGTCTGTGCCCAAGTCAATGCAGAGGATGGTGACAGTCCCCAGTGGTAGTGGAATGTTTGCAATAATAAATATCAGGAAGGGGGTGATCTCTGGAATGTTACTGGTCAGGGTGTAGGCAATGGATTTCTTCAAGTTATCAAAGATCAGACGACCTGGGAAAGCAAGATTTTGGTTTTGTTTTTTTTTTTACTACAGAGCTAAAGGGGATGGGCAGGCTAAGAAGTAGATACAGATGGGAAGTATTGGGATGAGTTTTTAGCGAACGCTTTGAACACAGTGCTCTCTCACCTTCTTCTACTCCAGTCACAATTGACGCAAAGTTGTCATCTAGAAGAATCATGTCGGCAGCTTGCTTAGACACGTCGGAGCCAGCAATCCCCATGGCAACCCCAATGTCTGCCTTCTTCAAGGCTGGAGAGTCATTCACGCCATCACCAGTTACAGCCACAATAGCCCCCTGCCAGAAGAAGGGGGATGGGTCTGTAAGAGCCACTCCGTCCAGGGGTGGAGACACAGGCCTCAACTTGCCTCTCCTCACTACAGACCCCGCCCCTTTCCTAGGAGATTCTCCGCAGGCTCAGAACCGACTCAGCTAAGAAGCCACCCAGGTACTATCTGACCACAGAATTAAGGACTGATGATAAACATATCCCCTCCCGTTACAAACAAGGGCTCCTCAAAGCCATGACTTTGGTGAGTGGACCTCTGTACAGCCCCATTCCTGTAAGGTCTTTTCAAGGGATGGGATGACAGTCTCCCAGCTATTCACATCCCCAGTGTAGACATTTGGAGCCTGCACTGCTATTCCAGGCAAGCATGGAGCCTCAGACTCTGGGAGATGGTGAAGACGTGTGTTGTCAAGTGTGTGGCTCTGCTAAGCCATTATCAAGTTCCTCCTCCCTCTGGAGCTTCTTACTGGCACATATGCAGTGAGTCTCAGAAAAGCTGGGCCACGTGTCTAACACCGGCGCTGTGTTTTCACTGGCACTGTGATCACAGAGGTCACCAGTGCCTGAAAGAGCCTGGCCCTGGTCGCCCGCTAACCTGTCTCTGGCAGCCTTCCACAATGATAAGCTTCTGCTGAGGAGAGGTCCTGGCAAACACGATCTCCGTGTGGTACTTCAGAATGTCATCCAGCTGCTCGGAGGTCATGTCTTTCAGGTCGCTTCCATGTACCACACAGGCCTTGGCGTCTCTAGGATCAGGATGGGAAAAAGGTCACCCATGGCTTCACCAGCATGATGCTTATCTCCAAGAGGGGCTGTTTTACACAGAACACTTTGTAAACAACACAAAGCCAGAGGAAGTTTTTCCTCTCATGTAAGAGCTATCGCTATCATCTCCGCAGTATCCTACAGGTTACAAAGCACGTTCATAGGTCTCATCCAAAGACTCACAACCACCTGCAGGCAGCGTACCTGTCATCTTTCTCGATCTTTAGAGAAAACACTGAAATAACATGACCAAGTTTCAAAGAATAGACCCAACCCTCTGATAGCCCCAAAGTGGGTGAGCCGCCCCCAACTTTAGCAAAAAACAGTACTTCTTGGTTTTTGTTACCTATTTTACTTTACTGCCAAAATTCATTTTTGGTCTGCACTACCTGGACAAGCCCTGGAAATGGACTCGGTGCTAGGTGTTAGGTTGTATTCTTTGTGGCTGACAGCATGAAATTGGACGCTCGACTGCAGAGCGTATGACAAAGGCTCAGCTTCTCAGCTCTGCAAAGTGGGACCACCACCTCCCTTAGCAGGTTAGCGCATCAAGTGCTTAGACTATGTGAGCACATCTAAGTGTTGGCAATGATGACTTGCTCTCATTGAACCTGTCCCCTGGAAGGACAAGGTTGCCTTCTGGAACTGTAGGAGCATTCCCCATTCAGAGCAAGCCTAGAAGCAAACCATCAGAGAGCCAAGCTGATGACTCTCAACTACCACCATTTGCACATTCAAGGCAGACCAGCTTTTGAGCTTCCTTGTCTTACCTGGGGTTCACCTGGCTCACTGGGATGTTGAGACGGGCAGCAATGTCTTCCACGGTCTCATTCCCTTCTGAGATGATGCCTACACCTTTGGCAATGGCTTTGGCTGTGATCGGATGGTCTCCAGTGACCATAATGACCTGGAATAAAAAACAGGGCAATTTAGTGAATGCAGCTGCCTCAGGAGGCAAGAGTAAATATTAAGGATAATTCATCTTGGAATAACAAAGGACAGAAATGCAAACCTAAAAACTGATAAACATTAACTAAAAACATAAATGCCTGTTTACAGAAAGCAACCTCCAGATTTTATCTTAGTATACAATCATGTAAGACACATTGCACCTACTTTTCCTTTTACACAGTCATAGAAGAAAACTCAAATTTACCAAAACTGGCAAAAAGAAAAGGTAAAAATGTGATGCTGACCAGACTAGAGGGCAAAGGTGCCACATATTGTTGGTCAGCACTCCCAAACTGGCCTAATTTGGGAAAGCACTGAGTATGTAAAAAGAATTAAAAATCTTGTTACTACTTTTTTGAGCCAATGATTATATTCAGAAGACTACACTTAAGAAGAGAGTCAAAGTGAATAATAATTTTTGCAAAGCTCTTCAGGGCACTGTTACTAACGAGGATGAGAAAGTGGAAACAAATCAGACAGCTAGCACCAAGGGAGGCTAAACAACCGCCTCGTTATCAGTGCATTTGAACAATGTTCCGTGACTTAAAAAGATAGATGCAGAGGACACCAAACATTCATTAAAAAACCAGTTAAGTGAAAATGGAGAAGAATGCTACTCACTGCACGAAGTGAATCAATTTAGAATGCAAGAATTTCAAATCTAAAACCTTATGCCAAGTCTTTTTTTGCCCTTTTCAGTTATTGTTTATGTTCCCATTTCCTTTCCCAAAATGTGTTTTCTTTTAAACCCCTCATCTGCTGCTTATGCCAACATTTTAGTACCATGTGGCCTTTTTCTGGTGGTAACCAAAGCTGTAGTGATAAGAAACTAACCCTCCAGGTGAGTAAATAAGCTGGCTATGGGACTCCCATGGGGCCACATGACTAAGCAGGGTACCCCAAGGCACTAAGATGATGCCAAGGACCAGGCACTACCTTAATTCCAGCACTTCGGCATTTGCCCACAGCGTCAGGAACAGCAGCCCGTGGAGGGTCAATCATGGAGATGAGCCCAACAAAGCAGAGGTTCTCAACAGGGAAATTCACATCATCAGTGTCAAACTGGAACCCTTCAGGAAACTGTTCATCTGGCAGGAAAAGGTGGCAGAAACCTGCAAGGAAGGCACGGCGTCTGTGAGCCTGGTGATGCAGGTGGTACAGGAAACAGTAGCTGGTTCTTTGGATCGATTACCTCGGGCTCCACGGTTACTTTGGGAGTATTTCTTAAAAGTCTAGTTTTAAAACAGTGAGGCTTTATTTAACATGTATAGATGCTATGGAATCAGGAAAACCCACACTAGTGACAGAAGCCATCACCACGCCTCCAAGGAAGGCCAGGGCTTCTGAGCATCAGGACCTCAGGGTTCTAGACCTGCCTACTAGGGTACTTAGAACTGGCAAATCATGGAACTGTATTTATCTCTGCTTCTTTCTTTGGAAAAACCGAGTCCCCATCATCTCTGCTCACTATTCATTTACCCAAAATACATTACTGGGTAGCAGGGAGGCCCATCATGCAAAGTACTCTGAGGATAAATACAAAGCAGACACATTCTGCCCAAGGGGCTTATCACATAGTATCATTACCACCAGGATCATGACATTCAGGATGTTCTTGCAATGCTGTAGGAAGGTTACGATGTTCTTTAAAGTGGTAGGAGGTGGTACATGGATTCAGGAAGAGAGAATGCTCCTATTGTGGACGGGTAGACATGGGGAAGCAACACTTGACAGGGATTTTTCAGTGGACAGAGTACTTCAGATTAGAGGAGGGAGCAGGTATGAGCCAAAGTATGGAACCAGGCAATCAGTTCTGAGTCAGTAAGCTAAGTGGAACAGAAGAATTACATCAATAATGTCTTTTTATCTGCCTGCCTGCAAAATATCACGAAGGCCACTTTCTCAATTACATTATACAGTGAGTGTAATGCACCTCTCCTCTGCAGGGACTGACATACTGGGAAGGACAAGCAGCTCCCTAGATGCAAAGTTTACTGTTAATGTCATTTGTGAACTGACGCATGAGCTCCGGTGTGAATTCACAGCCATTCTGTGCCAGTCAGGAAATGGTTTTACTCTTGAAGCCCTGGGAATTAATTTTAATTTCATTAAGTCTGTAGGTCATAGTCATAGCAACAAAGGTTTGATAATAAAGTTCTTCTCCCCGGTTTTTTTTTTTCACCCAGGCAAACAGAACTGACCAGCATGAGACCAAAGATCTAAGTACGAATCAGAAGCAAACCAACAGGATTCTGTTGCTCATGGGCCCAACACACCAAACACCTCTCCAGTCCTTACTCTTTCCAGGAGAGGGGGCAGATCGAGGAGAATTCTTCCGGAAGGTTTAGGAGAGGTAAGGACACCATGCAGATGTGTACCAGACTGCTGGCCGTGCTGCTGGCCGTTCACATACCCAGCACTCGCTCTCCGAGGCCGCCCAGCTCCAGGTAGGCATTCTGAAAGGCATCCTTCAGCTCCTCATCCAGAGGCTGCTCCTTGCCGTGCAGGAGGATGGAGCTGCAGCGGTCCAGGATCCTTTCCGGAGCACCCTTCATCACCAACAGGTGTCGGGGTTCAGACGTGTTAGGGTTCTTGTGGATGGACAGCTGTAAAGGATGTGGAGGTGTGAACGCCAGTGGCTGAGCGTGGCAATCCGAGTGGGTAGCTCAGCTCACTTACTCCTTAGTACATGTCATAAAAACCACCAAGGTCTCCCATTTCTGAACTTTGGTGTCTCACTTTGTAGCATTACTTTGAATGCTATCAAGAAACCCACTTAAGCTTATAATATTTCAAACAGGAAAACAGCTCTCCTTCCAGCTTCCACTCCTCCCCGCCTGCCCCTGGCCCACCCTTGCCACCGCCAAGCCACCGCCAAGCCACCTGGTACTTGTTGGTAGAGTTGAAGGGGATCTCCACAATCTTGGCATATCGATCTCTCATCTCCTTCACAGAACCACAGCACAGCTCGATGCATTTTAAGAGTGCGGACTCTGAGGCGTCACCTGCAACTGCCCGCTGTCAACAGAGACATCTATCTGTTAATCAGCCTGAAACGCTTCACCCAGGCACCAACGAAAAACTGGGAAGTCACCCAGACATATTCTGGTCTCATCAGAAGTGGAAGACAGGGTGGGTGAAGAGGAAGCAAGCCTCCCTCTGCCTCTTCCTCCTCCTCTACCCCACACATCCAGCTTCTGGAATAAGAAGGGTGCCTGAAGGGGTCACTCACTCTTGGGAAGAGCACAACACACTCTTCTAACCTACTTTAGCCTATTTATTTTTAATCTTCCCCCCTGTTGCAAAGTCTCAAAGCCAACACTATTCCCAAGGACATATTTCTGATTATGAATCTGAAAATACCAAGTGAGAGTCCAAATATTTACAGCAGCTACAATTTAAAAGAAAATCCCTTAGGTTCCCAGGACTGGGGGCAAACTGTCTGTGTCAAGGGCAAAGTAGACGGCTTTAGACATAATTCAATTGTGCAAAATTATCTGGGCCTGATTGGTGTGAACTGAAAGCTATTATTAGCTCCAGCAGTCATATAATCAGCTAACATTTTAAGTTACAGCCCACACTTGAGGTAACACATACTTCTATTTTGTGAAATATAGTAGGACATACTAAGAACATTTTTAGCTGTAGCCAACTTTTATATAAACACTTTTAGAATTCTGACATGCAGAAGAGAAAATTAATGCTCACCAACAAAGTAGTTCTGTTTAATAAGAAAGGTGGCCAGGTTTGGTAAGAAATGTGAAATAAGTGGAATCATTTTTAACAAAGCCCGGTTATTAAAGTAGGATAGTTGTATGCCTTTTGAGAGAAGGGAACAGTAGTGTTGCTACTGACATGCCCCCCCCCCCCCCAATACTCAGAAATACACCCCACGCTCCCTTTCTGGCACTTTTAAATCAGGAAAGATTTGATACCTGTTGAGCCCTATGCTGAAAGCCTAGAAGATTTCCATTTTGAGGTAAGGAAATACATAAAAATAGGCATCTCAAGTTTTATCCCAGGATACATAACATCCTCCTCAAATGAACACCAATTCGATGCCAAGAACTCTTCCTTTAAAGGATACAAGGGTCCCATCTTCACAGGAGAAGCCACCGCAGTTCCCTCTATAGGAGCCTTCTTGCTCTGACAGCTCGGTTTCTACCCAGAACCACCCCCAGCAGCCTCACCGAGAACAAGCGAGCCCAGAGGGCCTCACACACATCTTCCTCATCCTAAACAACCCTGGGTAGCTATGACCTTTCTGAGACTGTCTCCACCGGACAGCACAGTGAAACCTCAGTCAGTTCACATGAATTCCATGAGGCTGAGCTTATTTTTGCATCATTAGTAAGCAAGTAGAGAACAAATAAGATAAGAGAAATAGCTGAGCTATTTTAAGAAAATAAATGGCTTAAGGGATTTACTGGAATCTACTGTATCCTAATATGCAAATACGATTATCGAGTCACAAAAGCAGCCCTCACCGTCTGCTGGGTTAGAGGAGTATCATACACTCAGAGTGGCAAAACCGGGTTTTATTCATTAGGTTTCTCACGGTGAAGACTGCCTCCCACCTCTGGTCAGTTTTTACTGTATAAGCCCTTTTTTCTGACCTATATGGACCACAAGGTAATCTTAAGTGCTCTGGGATCCCTGGGCAACACAAGCTACATACACAGAGCATCACATGAAGGGTGTGCTACGAGGACTGGATCCGAACGCAGAGAGCACATGCTCTCTAGGGAGAACACTCAGGTGGTGGTTCTTGTGTGTACCTACACCCCCGAAGGTGGCCTAATGGCTAACAGGAATTCCTAGGCATACCTTAAGGATAGGCAGGTTTTCCTGGTTAGCCTGAAACACCGCCCTGTTACAAAGACCCGCAATTCTGGACAGAGCGAGCCAGGTGGCTGAACTCTTATCGAACGAGACACCTGATGGAAGCAGAAGAAAAGAAAAAAAAAAAGATAGGAAAATAATGCATTGAACTTGGTATTAAGGTCCCATCCAAAGTGAAAGGATACATCTCATTTCCCAGCTAATGAAACGAATCAGGTTTCAGGGCAAAGTCAAGAGAAATCTAAAACCCCATACCCTTAACTCTTTTACCAAATGATAAAGACAAACACAAAAAACAACTTAAAAGAAAAAAAAAAAAAAAACAGGAAGCAATGTGAGCAGGTGAGGTTGAGGTATGGGGTGGGACCTGGCCTCACCACTCTGATTCTCTGTCGTGTCGGCTTCGTGGATTTGATTGTCGAACCACATGTGGGCAACGGTCATCCGGTTCTGAGTCAGAGTTCCAGTTTTATCTGAGCAGATGGTGGACGTGGATCCCAAGGTCTCCACAGCTTCTAAGTTCTTCACTAAGCAGTTTTTCCTTGCCATGCGTTTGGCAGTGAGGGTCAGACATACCTAAAAACCATTAGGGACCAGATTACCTCAATCTCAGCATTGTATACAGACTCTGGCTACCTCCTAAACATGGAAGAAGCTGGTCTAAAATTAAACCTGTCCAATCATCCTCCAAAGTCTGAATCATGACCAGAATGTGGATAGAGGGCCTTCCCTCCTCCCATAAAGTAAGAGATAAAGAAAAATTGAAAATAGCCAGGATTTACCACATTGTGTTTCCCCGGCTCACCCCCAAATTCTCCCCCTTGGTCACACTGTTGTGGATCATGCAATAAGATCAAAATCTAGGCTTATTCGGGCTTTGGGATGACCATCTTCCATGTAAAAGACATGCTCAGCCTCCTCGCTATCTAACCCCATGCAAGCGAGGGCGATCACACCTGAGCTGGCAGCCGCTCTGGAGAGCACAGTGGTGGAGTCCCACGTGCAGGCTGATTTACTAAGAGCGAACACTGATGTCGCCAAGCTGCTTACCGTGACAGTGGCCAGCAGACCTTCCGGCACATTGGCTACGATGATTCCGATGAGAAAGATGACGGCCTCAAGCCAGGTATACTCAAGGATCAAAGAAAGGATAAAGAAGGACACGCCCAGAAACACAGCCACACCCGTGATGATATGGATAAAATGTTCAATTTCTGCAGCGATGGGAGTCTGGCCTCCTTCCAGCCCAGAAGCAAGTGTGGCAATTCTTCCCATGACAGTGCGATCCCCAGTGTATACAACAATGCCGCGCGCAGTGCCTTAAGAAAGGGAAGGAGAGGAAATTGTACCTCGTTTTATCAGAGAAGTCACAGAACTTGCAGTTGCCTGGCATGGTTAAAAAAGAGACAAACGGCATGTTTTTAGGGGTCAGCGCTTTTGTGGGGTATATGCTGTTTTAAACCAGAGAGACTGGTGAAGGGCTTTCTATCCAGGAGGACAGCAGCTCCAAATGCCACTGGCAGGTCAGCAAAGCCAACAGAAGAGGCATGTCGGAGGTGGGGGTGGGGGGAAGCAGACTGAGAACCCACAGGCTTTCTGAGCCTTCCTGCCAGGGAGTTGACCGCATCTGCCGTGCTTGACCACAGTTGTCAGACAAGGAGCCAATAAAACGAGAACAGAAATTAGGTCTACGGTTTTCATCATTGTTGCTAATGCCCAAGATAAACAGCATGCTATATGAGTAGTGCCGTTAAATGGTCTACCTTCCACGCAGTTCGTTGAGAAGAAGGCAATATTCCTTGTTTCCAGAGGGTTTTCATTTGTGAAGTCTGGAGATCTAGTCTGGGGCTCTGATTCACCGGTGAGCGAGGAGTTATCCACCTGTCCACGAGACAAGAAAGAGGGCTGTGTATGTGGACACCGGGCTGCTCTGCGCACTGTGCCTGAGCCGCGTGTATGTGGACACCGGGCTGCTCTGCGCACTGTGCCTGAGCCACAGGGGGCATCCCCGCTGAACCCACCTTGCAGCCGTTGGCAGATATGATTCTGAGATCAGCAGGGATTCGGTCTCCTCCTTTCACTTCCACCAAGTCCCCGACTACAACCTCCTCTGCGTTGATGCTCATTTTTTCACCATTTCGAATCACAAGTGCTTGCTTTGGAAGCAGAAAACAGTTTACATCATTCAATTAGAGAAAAGTGGTTACAGACAAGGATCGGGTAGTATTCAAACAAGAAAACCAAATTATAAAAGGATCTCTAATGTGAATTATCTGAGAGCACGACCAGGAGGATTATTCTATTTATACAAGTTACAAAAGCTTGTTGGGAGTTATGTTAGAGGTGGCCCTCTTGTTCCCATTGACTCGGAAACCTCAGCTTCACACTCTCATTTGGGGCTGTCAATGGAGAAGGGCAAAGCGAAAGGTACCTGAGGAACCATGTTTTTGAAGGATTCCATGATCTTTGAACTTTTAGCTTCTTGATAGTAGGAGAAACAGCCAGTAATGATGACAACAGCTGATAGTACCACACCAAGATATAGCTGGAAGACAACAAACAGGTTAGAGCCACGGGCTCTCAGTAAGGAGTTGAAAACATTCAGTTAATTTTTGACAGGTCAAGGCTTCAAAAATAAATATAGGACTCATGTCTTTGAATGTATCTTTCTAGAGACTGTGTATAGGAGGGTCAGGGATGAGGTCACAGAGACCCTTGGTCATAACACTTTGATGGACTTTTGGAAATGTTCTAGATGAATCCCACTTTATTAAAACAAAGACATTTTCAAAACAATTTGTGACTTCTGAAGAATGGCTACATTTCTGGCTGTACATTAGGGGCCAACATTAAAAGCTGTGCTCTGCCATCTGGGTGGTGGCTGGCCCTGGGCCAGGACCTGAGTGGAGCTGCCCATTCACAGCAGGGACAGAAAGGCTGGACATCCGGCATGGAAGAGCATCTAGAAAGTGGGAGATGGAGAGAGAAACTGGAAACGAAGAAGGAAGAATGGATGGGCCTTGAAGGCAATGGTTACTGACAGTGCCTTCCTTCCCCTTGTGTTTGTTTACCTTTAAAGATTTTTTGAGAGAAAGCAGCAAAATTCATTGAGCACGGAGCCCAACAGGGGGCTCGAACTTATGACCCTGAGATGGTAACCTGAGCCGAAATCAGGAGTTGGGATGCTCAACCAACTGAGCCACCCACACATCCCTTTCCCTATTGTTTAAAACCATCAGCTAACCAGTGGTAACTAGTGGCAAATAAGTGGGTAGCAAAGACCAGGAGGACACCTTACACATACTTGGTAATCTAAGTTAGCAACTACAGAACTCACATTATCATTTTGAGGTTCCTCTTCCGTGGCAGCTTGGATGCCATAAGCTAAGAAACAAAGAATCGCTCCAATCCACAGTAACATCGAGAAACCTCCAAACAGCTGCCGACAGAACTTGACCCATTCGGGAGTGGTGGGAGGTGGGGTGAGGGCATTGGGACCATCTCGAGCCAGGATCTCAGCAGCTCGAGCGGTTGTTAGGCCCTGAAAAGCAGAGGAATATAAGTAAGACACATTGCCCCAGAACACACAAGCAAATACACCTTGATAGCTGGAGGGCCACAGTAATGGGTTCAGGAGGAAAAAAAATTCCCCATGCTAGACAGCCTATGAAACCTGGCAAGTTCTGATGAAGAAGCCCCCTTCCTGGTCCAGGCACACAGCTGCCCAAACTTCCCAAGGAGCCCACAACATCCAGACTGAAATATATATTAAATGGACCAATGGACAGATCAGAAACCAGTCTGATCTAAGCTGAGGTAAGGGACTCATGCCAAACTGCATTTTTGCCAGAACTCAGCAATGTTAACTCATCGAGTCAGCTTTGCAAATTAAGAGCTTTGAGGTTTTTTTTTGTATATTGGATCTGTCAGGGAGGGGAAGAAACCCTCTCTATACGTCAAAAAAGGAAAAAAAAAATCCCTGTAGGAATCAAACCTGTGAATGGTTTAAGAGCCAAGTTTTCAGTATAGAACTCTATCCTATGGGTGGTAAGTGAAAGGACTATGTGGCTGGGAGGGTTCACACAGGTGCATATTCCAGCTCACCACAGGAACCTGCCAACTTAAAAATATTCACTGAAAAACTCCACAGTACCAACGCCTTGCACTTCTCTAAATGGGCCTTAAGACCAAGATACATGGACAGTACATAGTAGATACAAGGCTCCCACTACAAGGGGGAAAATGTAATTACTTTCATATTATCAAAATACTCAAGTCAGAGTAGAAAAAACAACGACAAAACTAATTTTTGTCCAAAGTAACCATTAATATGTAGTTTGTATTCATGTTATTTTAAATATCTGAATTACACAGGGACTATGGGGAATAGTGAGAAGAAAACCAGGCAGTTAAGGGAGAAATGAGGACTCAGGCCCCTCCTCAAGCCCCTTATGTAACCCTCCCCTAAAGTAGAACTGACACCCAACATCTGAGTGCGCTCTACCTGCTAGGCACTGAGTCCAGTGCTTCCCACGAGTTACCTTCATTCTCACGACAACCCCTTTAAGGTATTACTAAAAATGAGAGGATGCTGTGCTCAGGCAACGGTGATGGTCAGCTCAATGTGGGACTCATGCCTCCCCTTGGAGCCCAGGGCACCCATGCCAGCACGCTTCTTACTTACAATGTCTTGATCATTTACTGAAATAATGGCTATACACTCATTGGCTACCACTCAAGTTTTTCCCCAGACTTTTTACTTTATGCACAGAAATAACCAACTGTGCCCTCCCCCATTTCCTTTTATATTGTGTGGCCAATTTATACCCAACTCCCCCCAGATTACAAGGATATAGAACACATACTTGATTGAGAGATTTCAGTTATGTAAAAAAACAAGTTTCAAATAAATGCTACTAGAATAATCAAGGCTCTGAGATACTGCAAAGGAGCTGGCAGGTCAAAGTGCAAAAGCTGATGTGCTGAAGATTCAGCTCATTGAAATATTCAACTCAATTTTATGAACATAGAGGAATAAAGACAAAGATGTGTAATCAAAAGTCAGGGAAGGAGCATGGCTATGGAACCATTCAATTTCAAATCCTGGTGCTTCCCCTTATTGGATCTCACCTATTCTAAAATGGGGAAAATACCGTCTACTGTCGAAGTTTCAGGGGCAAACAATGTACTAAAGCAGCACACAAAAGCCCAAGCTCTCCATGTGGCACACATTAGTTACTCAGATGGTGCCTGTCATCATTCTCCTCCCAGGGGCTCCAGGGCTAGGCCTGTGACACAGGGAGATGCCTACGGGAAACAGGACTCTGTACAAGTGTGAAATGACAACATACTCGACTCAGGTCTGTTCCATATTTGCGATGAAGTTCATCAAGGCTCAGTTTATGGTCATCCTAAGGGGAGAGAGAAATAAGAATTGAACACAGGACCATGAAAAAAGATTAGGAGAAAGCACTGATGTCACTCATCACTAGTACTACCAAGGCTCAGAAAACGGGCTTTCCTTCAGTGCGGAAGGTGGTAGACTTCTTCCTCCCAGTTGCCTAATGGCTCAGCAACCACACAGCCTGGTGCTGAGAGCCCGTTCCTGGAGGACAGTGAAAGCTGTGGGATGAAGCCCCTTGCTGCCTGCCTCATGACTTCAAAAAAGCCCAGCAGTCTCGGAGGTGGAGTAGAACCTTATCTGCCTTCTCTGATGACCAGGCAGGTTCTAGACAAGCCCTGTCTGTGGAAGCCTCCACAGCTGGAGAGGCTCAGGGTTCTCCCTATGTTTGGTAGAATCCAGAAACAGAAAAGCAAAGGCTCTAATATCAACCACAGTTGCTTCTGTGGACCTTTGGTTATGCCAGGGATTGGGGATGGGGAGGGAGGGCAGTGCGAATAACTTTCCCAATGCTCTAACAGCCTGGAAAGTGAAATTTTTTTTCTTCTACCATTCAGTAAGATCTAGATGATAACCACAATAACTGCTTTTACTTTTAAAATAAATTAAGTCTCTGACTGAAGGATTAGAGGGTGGGGGGAAATTAAACAGCCAACAGATAGGATAGAATTAATTTATAAGGAGAACAAAAAGCAACCTGCCTCCTAATACTTACCATAGAAACTTCTTTCTTCAGTTCATCCATATCCCTTTCTTTCTTGGCCTTTTTTTTGTCGCCATGCTCTGAAACGGCCGCAGGTTCATATTTATCACGTCCGACCTAAAGGAAAACGTGGGAGAGGTGAGGTTGTATATTATGAACAAACAGAAGATTTTGGAGCAGGGGATTTTAGCAGTTTTTAGCACATCCAACATTTTGAATATTCAATGGGACAATAATCGCAGAAATAAACATGCATACACCAGAAGCTAAATGAAAGTGACCCTACTATCCCAACTATCAGAAGCTCAAGACATGCCACCTGCACCCGAGGGCAATAAGACCCGTAGAGAACTCATGGCAACCACAGAATGGTCCTGCCAGTCACTTCCATTTGGGGTGAACAGGGAGGGGGCTGTGCTGTCAAATCTCTATATCACAACCTTCCATCTTCTCCACTGAGAGAATGAAATCATCTTTACATTATTAACTGAGAATATAGTGCTCAGTCCTTTGTACTCTGAACCAGACAAGTCTGAGTTAGACTCCTGCACTCTACCACTTATCAGCTATGTATCCTTGGGTAAGTCACTAAGTATTAAGCTTTCTTTTTTTTTCTGCCCCAGCACAGAGAGAATAATTGTGCCTACTTCTAGGTAGTATTTTCTGGGAGAACCAAATGCTAAATTAAACAAGACACGTAAAATGCCAAGTTACTTTTATTATTATGTTTAAATTCTTAGCTTTGCAAAGAAGCCAATTGGGGATCAAGGTTAAGTATTTTTAAGGCTTACATAAGAACAGTGACCTGTTCATCTTTTATTTAAAAATAAAAAAAAATCAGCCTAAGAATCCTTAAAATCATTTAAAAGACCTCCCCCCGCCCCCACAAAAGTCCTCTCTCCAGTCTATAGCCTGAAAATAAACTCCTGAATCAAAGTCACTGGAAATGTTTTGACATAAGCAGAGTGTAGGAAAAGCATGTGCATTAGCACACAATTCACAGGATCCACCTACGCCTCTTGAAAACTGGAACAATTTTTGGAGAAAATGTTGATTCTATAGTTTAAATTTAGATTGCTCTGGATACCCCTCCCCCTGCTCCGTTTAAAATGCTTCAGCTTATCTACACACAGCCTGAACTTGGTGCTCCAGACCTTGGTCTGGCGGAGAGGAGGCCTTCACTCCAGACACCGCCAGCCCTCAAACTGCCTCCGCAACCACCCTCTCCCTGAGAAGGGCAGGGGAAGGAGACAGACGGTAGCATTTTTCTTCAAAATGGATATATAGTGCTATTACTATATTATTTTGTCGCTCTTCTTTACTCACTTCTAACTTTCAGAAGCACACTGCCAGCCGTTAAAGCAGTTAAGTGAGAACCTGTGTCCAGAACAAAATTTTACTAGGCTAAAAATCAAATTAAAAAATAAAATAAAATCAAAGGAGATAGGTGGATTTCAGTCATTGCTAAGATAGTTGCAAATAAAGATAATATTCACTGAAATTTAAAACACTGTCTCTTAAGACTCTAAAGAGAAATCCTGCCCCAAAGGAACTGGTGTTGCCCACAGGCAGAGACATTTATATTATTCATGTTGTTCAACTCCTGGTGGTTACTTCTGCAGTGTTCCTTGATTAACTTCTCCCAACAGAGTGGAGTTCTTTTGTTTCTATCTTATCTGTTAAGAATGAAGCAGGTCTAAAGATAGTCGACATTCTTGAAATTCTCTCCACTGTGGAGCAACCACATTTATAAGTGCCTCTTTGCGTAGAGCCCCTTGGTGCCAGAGTTAAAATGGAAAATAATCACACACGAAAGCAAACACACAAAACAAAAAGAAAGGACAGGGCTTCAACAAGAACCACAGTCTAAAGTGGAATTTCTCTTAATGGGAAAGCACGTCACTTCAAAAATCATTTTAAAGGTATTGACTAGGGAATCTCTAAAAGACTATGTGGTTGGTTTGTATTGATTTTTAAAATACAGTCCACAATTTCACTTTAAGCAAAAATATCATTAAAATAAGTTTAATTTAAATGCATGAAAATCAGGGGCGACTGGGTGGCTCAGTGGATTGAGTGTATCTGTCTTTGGCTCAGGTCATGATGGGGGAGGGGGGTGCATGTGCTCAGGGGGTGTCTGCTTCTCCTTTCCCCTGCCTTTGCACTCTCCCGCTCTCTCTCACCCTCCCTCTCAAATAAGTAAAACCTTTAAAGGAAAAATATACATATATGAAAATCAGATTTAAAAAAATCTCTCTGCCTCACCAGCTATATGCTTTATCCTCAGACTGTCAGTATTTTCCACTCCAAAAAAGAGGGAGAATGATAAGAGAGCTGAGCTAGGCCCTGGACAGGTTCCAAATTGTAGCCCCTTTTACAGAGAAGTATGTTGCCTCCAGCCTCACAGTTATCAATGGTTAAGCTGGCTGGGAGTTTGATCTCCTAATAGCCTGCGCCCTTTCCTCAATTCATGCTACATAAAGCGTAGTTTTAAGTGAGGACATTTGTGAAAGAGACATGGGAAGGATTAACATGTGGAATTTCTTCTCCTTCAAGATTTTAATTTTTTCAACAGGCAATGTTTGTCCAGAAGACCAGATGGCTTTTACAATTCAGTTCTTCCCTATAAGTAAAACAATGATTTAATATTTGCTTATTGTGACAGGAACTAAATATTCCCTAAGTCCCTATAGGTCTTGACTATCACAGATTCAAAGCAGAAAGTGTGTGTGTGTATGTGTGTGTGTGTGTGTGTGTGTTTGGGGTGGAAAGAGTGCAGGGTGGGATCGGGGAACAATCTAAACACAGGGAGAAACAAAGGTGATGGCAAGAGAGAAACATGGTTTCTCCAGTCACCTACAGGAACCTTCCTGCTCCTCCGGGCACTGGGCACACACTGCTACTCTGATCACTTCTCCCACACCCACCATGTTTCCCATGATCCATGATGGCACCCCTCACGCACCCCCTGAGGTCTCTGAGGGAAGCTACAATGAAAGCTCAAGGCCCTTCACAAATGGGCCACTGGTGAAAACGATGAAGTAAGTTCAGTTCTGATTTGTACGTTGTCTTTTTTTTTTCCCCATTCTAATTTAGGAAGTGGGAGGTCACAATGAGGGCAGGGGCTTGCCCAATGTGACACAGCTGAAAATGGGTCATTACTTCATCCTGTGCTTCCCAGGGATTCCATCCTCTTGAAGATGCCCTGGGAATCTTGCTACTGTTGGATCTGGGCAGAGGGAAAAGGTGCCCTGGAAATGGGAAGAGAAAACTCTTGACAGAAGAAACCAAGGTTAACACAAGTAACAAGGTTCACTCATCTTAAAACATGGACTGCTCCCCAGACGTGCTCCTCCCTCTCCATCAGTAGTTAACCAGGTCAAGGGGGTGCAGTGGGGGACACAGCGGGCAGGTAAAATTATTCCTGGGGCACCCAGGTGGCTCAGAGGTTGAGCCTCTCTGCCTTTGGCTCAGGTCGTGATGCTGGGGTCCTGGGATCAGGTCTGGCACTGGGCTCCCCACAGGGAGACTGCTTCTCCCTCTGCCTGTGTCTCTCTGCCTCTCTCGGTCTCTCATGAGTAAATAAATAAATACAATCTTAAAAAAAAAAAAATCCCCAAATTTACAAAGGCACACACAGAAAGCTGCCATGGCATCTGGGAGATAAGCTTCCATCCCAGAGTGAGATCACTTGAAGTCTGCGGACAGTGAAGCAGCCACAGAGGCCTCCATACTTCAGGGCTCCACCTGGCATTAGTGCATTAGGGACTTTGGGACGTGCTGGCCATCGTGTCGGTTCCTACCCAGCAACAGATGGCCCTGGGAGCAGCGGGAGCTCAGAGTTTTTTCAGACTTTTGCAATGGCTGAAGAAACCTAGGGGGTAAGTAAGCCCCCAGTCATCCTGGCTGGCTGCGGGACCCTGCACAGTCAGCCTCAGCTGCCTGTCCCTCAGATGGCAGTCAACCCTTGGCCTGAGGACTGAAGAGTCCAGAAGGCATTCTGATCATCTGATTCATCAAGGGCTGCCGTCAAGTCTGAAAACAAAACACCTAAAACCCACACACAAACAAAAGCTTTGGACTAGCAAGAGGGGCCAGAGGGAGCACTACACCTTCCTTCAAGTGGGGGGGGGGGGAGAGGGAGGGAGGATGGGCTTTTTCCCATCTTCCTAGGATCCTGTCTTAGTAAATTATTGTCACACAACAACCGTGTATGTAAAGGTACTCTGCACAGCACTGCACCAGGGTTATTATTAAGCCTGGGTTTGAATTAACATAGAAATTAGTGCTATTCCTCACTTACTAAGAAAACCCCTTTCAACCTTTCATCAAGGTACCCCCCAACCCATTTGGGGTATTTTTATTTCATCTCATCAATGAAAACTGAAAGAAAATATCAGAAATGATCAAGCCCGGTTCATACATCATCAGTTGCACCTAAATGACTAAGTGGTTTAGTTTACGTGCAAGGAATTTTCTAGCCAGGGGATCTGAGGGCCCTGAGACGGCCGAGGTTGAGGGAGGACACGCGCGGCCTTAATACTGCAGCTGCTCTGCGGCCTGGAGCAACATTTAGGGCAGTTAAGGAATGACCAGCTTTCTTCTGCAGAGGACGTGACCCACAGGACCACCGGGCCTTTGTACTCCTTGTCACTCACCTGAACATGCAGCAAGGCTGTAGAAAGAAGGTCATGTGGCAAAGCCAGAGCAACCGGTCCCTTTGTGAGGCCAGCTCAAGACCTCCATACTTTGGCTGTAGCCCATCCAGCCAGTGGGGGGCAAACAGTTCCAGCTCTATCCAGAGGGTTCCCTTAGCCCAAACCGAAGTAGGTTTAACCTTCCTCCACAATCTGCTGGGAAGTAAATTCTAAAGGAGTGTGCCAGCCCACACTACCTGCAATGGTGTACACTCATGATCAAAGACAATTCTAGAATGTCTAAACAACCGATATACTTCAGATTCACTACATCTTTTAAAATACGCTGTTTTTCCAGTTTTTGAAAAAACAAAAAAGAAAACCTCCAAGCTTGTTTTTTTCACTGGGGTTAATTCTACCTCTATCATTAGGGCCCCCGGGCTATTTAGAGTTAAAACTTTCTGCCTGTTCCCTCCATCTGCTGCCCACCTCACCCCTTTTCTCCTTTTGCCAGACCACTCTTTGTCTAGTGCTACTCAAAAGATGTCAGTTTGAGAGATGAAGGATTACTATCTGGCACCAGCGCTGCAAGGGGACTGAATCGATTCCCAACCCTCATCCCTCCTCAGTTGGTACCCTGAAGCATAGGGTACAAAGTAAACCAGCTGGTAGGCTGAAGGGGACAAAGAGAGCATAAGGCCCCTCAACACAGAGGTCCCCTGAATGGAAACAATAAAACAGATATGGCCCCGTGGAAGCATCACATGGAAGATAAAAGAAAAACACAGAAGGATATGGCCCCGAAGTGCATGAGGGCCCTGGCCATGATGACAGCCTGGAAAGAGACATCCAACACCAAGACCCACTTACCCCCACACCTGACACTCTTCACTATCAGGCCCCCAAACAATAGAAGCCCCAAAGACACAGTGCCAAGCCACCAAGAATCGACTCTTTGGATCATGAACAGAAAATACCTAGCAGTTGTTACTAAGCAGAGTTTGAATAAAATCAAATACAGAGATAATTAACGTTCAGATACAATTCATTGTAGAGTCACAAAGGAACCAAGGAATGAGGTGTACTGGCCCCAATTCCCACAGCTCAGGATGCAAATGAAACCAGGGAGAAAAACTGCAGGTGGGTGGGTGGGTGGATGGGGGCTCTATTCTCACAGATAGAATTTGCTACCCAAACATCAGTCAAATAAACGGGAAGAACTTCTTGTGGATTCCTGACAACAGATTTCAGCACAACTAATGAGGTGAGTCATATGCAAAGAACAGTCTCTCTGAGATTCCAGCCAAAGAATACACTTCCTCTCATAAACTCAATTCATAGCAACGTGAGAAAGTTCAAACCTGACTTGGTCACATCTCCTTTTCCAAAAATATAGAAATGAAAAGAGTGTAAAAAAAAAAAAAAAAAAAAAAAGCCAGTGGACTTTCAAATTCTCTTTACTTCACATTATCACTTACTGGCCATGTCTTTTCGGAGTCACCCAGAACTGGACAGCTCTGGCAGGGATGGGGAAACGTTCTGCCCAGTGTTGTGCTGTCCAAACGCAGCCACTCTGATTACTGTGAGCCCATCTGATGTGACACTCATGTTTCTTCTTCTGGCCTGCTAGCTGGCAGAGAGCCCTGGGCAGCTAGAAGGCACCGCAGCACAAATGTTCACACTCCCTCCCATCAGAGGGCTGAAAAGCATCCCCCCTACTTAACCATGCACCTTCCCCCCCGCCCCCCGCAAGACTTTTACAAAGACTTTAAAGAAAAATAAAAGATGAAAAGTGAAAGTAGATGAAACCTCAAAGATGCAATTAAGTTAGGAGGTCAGTGATGTCAAGGGATACGTCCACTTGGCTTTCCTCTGGAGGGTAATTAATAGTATTTCCTATTATTTTCAATCCTCAACGGTTTTTCAGGTGAAAGAAAAATTCTCCGGTTTTCAAGTGTTGAAGACTAACTGATGAACAGGAAACCTACAGGTTCTAAAGATCTGATTTTCCCTCAGTGCCAAATCCTTGGGAAGCCTGCCCAGAGCTGTGAGGTTTGCTTGCATCACACACACTTTGGACAGAACAGAGGTGACTTCCCTTGGTCCTCAGTCTACCGAAGGGCCAGCTGAGTGAGAACCTGCAGCTGAGAACCTGAGAATCTTCTCTTCTTAAAAAGAGAAACTTTTTAAAACCTTTTTGTTCTTAAACGAACAAACTAATTTTACATACTTTTGCATACAAATCCCTTGCAATAGTTAAAGCTTTCTTCTCGTTCTTAGGTTGGGATATATTTGAGAGAACACAGCTGATTTGGGCAGGAAGTCACCCAACCTAATTTGTTGCTAAAATAATCAGGAACCAAAGACTTGGATGGAGTGGGCCTGGGTACCAGGTCTATTGTGCTTTATAATCTTGAGGTCACTTTTTATTTTTTTTAAGGCAATTTAGCAGTGACACGTCCAGAGGTCTGCAGGTTTTAAGTCTCAGCCCTCACCTGGATGAATGTTTACCCAATTTGTTATCATCTCCCCTGATGAGGGGGAGGGCGGCAGGGGTTGGCCTATTCTCAGCCTTCTCAGATGGATGAGACACACCTCCCCCTTTCCTACCCTCCCACCCTAAAGGTGAGTCACTAGAGTGTTACAAACTTACTGGCAGGGAACACTACAAATTAACAAACAGAAAGTTACCAAAAGAGGATACACCCTCAGAACCGGGTACAGAAAGAACCCTGGGCCGGGGAACTGTCACGCTCACACACTGAACACTTCCACAGGCAAGAAGAGTGTGATGCAATCCGGGTCCTCTGGTCCGGCCCCAGGGCTGGTCTACAGTTCCTCCTGTCAGTGCTCCACTTGCTCCTGGCCAGGCCTGGGCAACTTTCCACCCTTGAGGACTCTGCCTTATAGTGTTTTCAGTCTAAAGTACTAGAGCTTTATAGCAGCCAGAGGAGATTTAGTCACACTTTCAAGTTGAACTCCAATAGGGCAGTTGATAACATTCCCATAGGAACAGGATTTCTGCTGACATGCGGATCCCTTGTAACCTTCACTTCAATCTTCTTCCCTCGGCTCCTCTTGAAATCATCACCCATAGGCTAGGATTTATTTTCTAGGTAACTAAGTTAATATTCAAACAATGGAGAATCGCACAGAACGACCTGGTGATATCCTTTCCCTCCCTCCCCCCCCCCCCCCAGCTTTTGTAAACTTGAGAAAAAAGAAATTTTGTGTACCTTTGGTGAACCAAATAGTTGTGGGTGGCAGGCGGGTTGCAGATTTAAGCCAAGTCACTGGCAGCAACACCCAATGTGAAAAAAAGGCACAAAATCCTATTTCACCCAGGAATGATTCAGCAGGAGCTGTTCTTTCATTTTCTTAGCAAGAGCTTAGGAACTAGACTTTTTAGGGAGCAATAAAATCACCTGAAATAGCATCAAAACCTAGGCCCCCAAGGCAGTGGGAAGAGGGGGGGGAAAAATTAACAATGACCTTAAAAAATTAGCTGCCAGCACAGGCTTCCTGGTTAACCAATTATCAGCAGGGCTTTAGTCACCACTCCACCCACATTTTAATCCCCATGTGGAAAAATCCCAACATTTCAGCATAAAATTTCCTTCTGAACGTTTGGACCATCACAGTAAGTCACTGGGGACAAAGGGGATATAACTTTATCCTAGCAGAATCGCCACGCACACATCTATCTCCCCCCTTAATGTTCAATTTATCAGAGTCCCCAAAACACTAACTATGACCCAGCAGACAAGAGCATATCCTCCTGTGAACCAGCCATAACTCAATTTTGTGTTTGCCAGCCACTGGCGTTTTATTAAGGATCCGTAGGACAGGCTGGTTGAGCCTCCACAACCCAGGTGTGTGAGATCTTTCACCACTCTCACGCGTGTGTTCGGTTATGAAAGACACATACAGACATGTGGAAGGAACTTACTCAAACATCTCTCGGTTCCACTAATTCAATATCACAAATACCCCAGTTTCATCTGAAGAATAAGGCTGGAGTTCTACATATAAGGTGATGCTAAGGGAGTGAGTGTTCAGGCCGGGGAGACCACAGGCTGTTCAGGAGTCAAGCCTGTCTGGTGTGTCACTTACCAACCATTTGACCTTGAGCAAGTCACTTCACCTTCCTAGGCCTCGGGGGAAGTAGCTGTGATCACTACACCCCCGAAAGCAGGAATGTCCAGCTCTGGATTATCAACTTTTTCCCTTTTTGAGGGAGGGGAGATGAAGGGGTGAGCTTAAAGGGCTTCTTTATGGGAATGACCTCGGGTTTGATGGTGTGGTACAAGCACAGGCCACTAACCCACTTTTATATCGGGAGTAGAGGCTGGCACTGGCACTCAGCTCTTCGCCTTCGGCTCTGTAACCCGGAGCAGCCCTCCACGATCTGGGCTTTTTAAAAGATACCAGGGTGCATTCCACTTCTCGCCACTCTCCCTACCGGGCCCAAGCCTTTCCTATGACCTCCCTCAAAACCCAAAATTCAGAATCCCCAGAGATGCACCCTGCCTCCTCCCCTACCACTCAGGCCACACTGCGGAGCCCTGAAAACCTCCAAAGACCTCCTGGAAGCCCGCACTGTGCAAGCCCTGGACATAACGGAGCGGCCTCTCTCCTACCCGGGTCCTCCGGCCTGGTCATTTTCTCCCACGAATTGATACGGGGGTGTGTGTGCGGGGGTTGGGGGGCGGTTTATCGTGTATAAACTTTTCTCAATTTGACTTGGGCTCCATCAGGGTCTGAGACCCGGTCCTGGGCTGCGGCTACGGGTCACAGAAGCACAGGGGCGAGCAGCGGCTCCGGTGCTCCCCGGCGTTCCCGGGGCCGGGGCCTGCCCCTCCCCTGCCCCTCCCCTGCCCGGGGACCCCGCGGCGCGGCGCTCCCCACCACCGCCAACTGCCCGCCGCCTGCAGTCCTCTTTCGGGTTTATTGCGCCCTGAGGCCCCGGTGGGTCAGCCTGTCCTCCTTCCAGGCTCATCCCTCAAAAAGCAAAACAAAACAAAACAAAAAAACCCAAAACCCTCTACACACCCCTCCCCAGCAGGGAAATGACCACTGCAGCCGCCCCAGGGCGCATCCAGTGCTCACGGAAAGCGTCCCATGAAAGCTCGCAAAAGTATACCTTAAAGGCCATCTTAGGGCGGCGAAGACACACCCTTTCTGGCACCAGCCAGCACGACCGGCTCCGCAGTGAAGGGAAGCCAGCTTTTTTTTTTTTTTCCTCCTTTAGGGGAGGGCGGCGGGCGCTGCGGGGACCTGGCTCGGCCCCAGCGCCTCCGGGAGCGGGAGCCGCAGCCCCCGGGTCCCCCCCGCGTCGGATCCCCCGCGGGCGCCCGGACCCCGGCGGCGGCGGGGAGGCAGCCCGGGAGGGGCCCCGGCGGCGCGCCCCGGGGGAAGGGGAGGAGCACGCCTTTCCTCCGGGCACGGAGGGCGGAAGGAAAAGGGAAGGCGAGAGATGGGGAGGTGAGGGCGGGCGGAGGGGGCGCGGGGGGGGCGGGGAGCCGGCTCCGGGGATGCGGCGCCGCCGGCAGCTCCTTCCCGGGCGCCCCGGGCCCGCGCCTCCCGAGCCCGCCGCCAGGAGCCCCCCGGCCCGCAGCGCGCCGGGGCCGCCCCGGGG
The DNA here is from genome assembly GCF_053574225.1 of Canis aureus. Classification (NCBI taxonomy): domain Eukaryota; kingdom Metazoa; phylum Chordata; class Mammalia; order Carnivora; family Canidae; genus Canis; species Canis aureus. The sequence continues at coordinate 10,894,718 of NC_135622.1, forward strand.
TCCGCGCCCCTCCCCCGCCGGCCCCCGCCGCCGCCGCCGCCGCCGCGCTCCCTCCATTTCCAGAGTGCGTCGTCCGTGAAGCCCGCCCGCCCTGCCCGCCCGCGCCGAGCCGCTTCCTCCGCCGCCGCCTCCCGACTTCCTCCCCGCCCCGCGCCCCGCGCCCCGCGCCCCGCGCCCCGCGCCCCGCGCCCGGGCTCCCGCGCACTCACCCCTTTCCCCATGGTGGCGGAGGTCCGTGCCCGGCGCCCGGTGCCGTCGCCGGAGACCAGGGAGGCAAGGACGGAGCAGCTCCCGGCCGGGCTGGGCGGCCGGGGAGCGCGGAGCACGGAGCTGGGGCTGCCGCGGGGCGGGCGGGCGGGCGGGAGGGAGGGCGAGCGGCCGGCGGCCCGGGCCGACGCCGCCGCTGGGGCTGGGGCTGGGGCTGGGGCTGGGGCCGGGGCCGGGGCCGGGGCCGGGGCCGGGGCTGGGGCTGCTACCGCTGCTGCTGCTGCCACGTGTCCGCCTCCTCCCGCCGCTGCTCCGCGCCCCAGACCCAGCCGCAGCTCGAGCCCGCGCCTCCTCCTCACTTCCTAAAATATGCAACCTGCGTGCTCGCCCCGCCCACGCCGCGGCACGTCACCGTTACCGGAGCAACCTGACACCGGCCGCGGGCCGGGCTCCGCCCCCGCCCGGCCCCGCCCCCGGCCCCGGCCCCCGCCCCGGCCCCCGCCCCGGCCCCGGCCCCGGCTCCGGCCAGTCGCGGCTCGGGGCGGGAGGGCGCCGGCCGGGGCGCGCGTGCCCAAGCCCCGGGAGGCCGCGGCCGTGCGGCTCCCGCGCCCCTCCTCCCGCCGCCCTGCGTGACCGGCCCGCCCCGTGGCCGCGCGGGGGCTGCGGTGGGTGCGGGGACGCTTCGGAGCGGGGCTCCCCAATCTCCGCGGCCCGGGGACGGGAACCGGGCGCGGAGGGGCCTTGGCAGCGTGTCCGCGAGCTCCTCCGGGGGCTGAGGGGCGCGCCGGGGTGGGGGTGGGGGTGCGGCCTGGCGGCAGCCCGCGCCCCCCGGACGGCTCCGCCTCCCTGCGCAGTCCCCGCCCGGCGCCCACCTGCGGATGGGCTCCCCGGTCGCCGGCGCCTCCCGGATGCCTCCTCTGGGCTGGATCCGCGTGATCCACTTCCCGCTCGGGCCCCAGGAAGAATGGGTCTGAGCCGGCCTGAGGAAGGTCCCCGGCGCCCTTCGCCTGCTTCTCTTCGTGACCCTGATGACCCCTCACAGGACTTCCAATGAATTTATTCACGCTACTGTGTGAATAAAACCCTGTCTTTAGCAAAAGGGTTTGACTTGACGGGGAGATGTCCGAGGACCCGTCTGGAGCCTGTCGGTGCCTCCCACCTGACCTGCCAGCGCAGCCTTGGGTGCTCTGGGGGACTCTGGGCCTGCTGTGTGATGATAAGCCCGGGAGCCCGCAGAGAGCCCCGGCCTGGCTGCGCTGTGGGTCTTCCCTCCCGTTAGAGCTTCTTAGCAGAGGCTGCTGTGGTTGAAGGGCATTTAGAAAGCAAAGTATTATTATTATTAACAATGCTTTCAGGAAGTCAGATATACTCTGGGAAAGCACGAGATTCGCAGGAGAAAGTCACTAGGAGTCTCTGGGAATTCCTACAAGAAACAAGGAAAATATTAATTGTCTAAGCAAGTTAAAGCCGACCCTGTGAACTCTCAAGTATTAACATGAACTAAATAAATAAATAAATAAATAAATAAATAAATAAATAAATAAAATGAACAAATAAAGATACAAAGCTTAAAAGACATAGGGAGGGAAGGAAAGAAAAAAAGAAAGAAAGAAGAAAGAAAGAAAGAAAGAAAGAAAGAAAGAAAGAAAGAAGAAAAGAAGAAAGAAAAAAGAAAAGAAAAGAAAGAAGAAAAGAAAAGAAAAGAAAAAAGAAAAGAAAAGAAATAGCAAGTGTATTATTATCAGTTCAAACGTTCGGGTAATTCTTATTCCCAAAAGATACTGTTTCTTACATGAGTCTCTTCCTCTCTCCCCAGAATGCATTGTTAGAGGCTAGTGCCTCCTCCAGCCATCTTCAGGCTTTGTTACATCACTCCAGGTGACGAAAAGCAGAGGAATTGTAACCTGGATTCAAGTTCATGACTGCTGGGGAAAGAGCCTTTGAGTCCAGATCAGAGTTCCCTATGCTGCTAATTCAAAGACAGTTGCAGAGTGTTATCAGGGCTCTGCTCCAGGGGTCTAGAAAGTGGTTCGCTCAAGATCCCTTATAGCACCCTCATTACTGCTAACCCCTAGAAAGCCTTTGCTTGCTAAAGATCCCTTGACTTGTTTAAGATTAATCATCTCTAAGGCCCTGGTCTGAATGGAAAAAGTGCAGCAAAATAACACATTGTAGAAAGGAAAAATCTGAACACTGTAGATTTTTCTTGCCAGTGAATCTCCTTTCTCTCCCTTCCTAAGTAAAATTACCTTTTTTTTTCCCCCATTCAAGAATATAACCTCAATAGGTCAACGCATTTCTCTTTGTCTCTAGACCTGTTTATTTGGCCGCTGGAATATTGCTGAAGATCCCTCCAGGAGGGCCTCAAAGTTCTAGCTGTCTTCCAGAGTAGGGGAAAAGGCATACAAATATAAGAAATGTTAACTAAAATCTGTAGGTTGCCTTGCCTTGCCTTCACAAAGCACCTTTCCATATCACAGCCCATTGGACTGTCACACGTCTGGAGGGTAAAAGGTTCTAGGTATACTTTACAGAGTTGGAAACTGGAGGCTCAGGGACTTCCTTCTCACAAAGCCATTCAGTTAATGTCTGAGGGAGCCTGGCTCAAAATTGCAAAATGGGAGCCATCTTCCTACTTCTGAGCAGAGAACCAAGGAAGTTAACAGTGGGGGAAGAGCAATTGCTTCCAACACTGCTATCCTCACACTTTCTACATGCTTCTCCTCTTGCAACCAAGAAGACCTCCCCTAGAGCCTTTTCTCCCCCAGCCTCACTCCTCTATAGTCCGCTGCGTGGCATCTAAGGCAGAGAACCATTATTCTGTAGAAATGCCCTATGTAGGTCAACACATGCCACCCCCCACCCCTGTTCTGACCCGCCTGATCCCCCACCAGAGGCAAATCCTATTCTATCTTCCAGGTATTTGATAGTGTCATCTTCCATTGCAGTCTTGTTAAAAGAAACATAATCCAATAAAACAATTTCAGAATGTCAGGAATGGCTTCACTATGACTCCTCTAAAGTTGGTGCTTTTCTTAACTTGGGAGACCACTCCCAAGTACTGTGGTCTAGGGACTTCTGGGCAGTCTTCAGGGGTGTTTTTCAGAGTAAAGGTTATTGCCACGGGTTGATGGCTAATTTTAAGAGGTGAAGGGAAAAAATATGGTCAAGAGGCAAGAGTTGCAGATGTCTAATGGGAAAGAGCGAGGGAAGGAATACCTGCCTGGTTGTAATATGGAGCCCTGGACAGGCTGATGGAATGAAGACAAACGGCCGGCATAGCAGGGCTGAGGTGTAGGCAGCTCAGATTTCAGAGAGGTGTCGTCAAACATAGGTGACTAAGAGGGGAAGAGTCCTTTCCTTGGGAAAGCCTTCTTTTTTCCTCTTGGGAGAGGATTCTGAACGGAATCTTAGAGATCGAACACTCCACTCATTTTTTAGAACCCAAGGCCCAGGGAGTCATTGACACTGGACAGTCCTGGGAGAGCAGCTGAATTTTGTGCACCTTTTCCAGCTCCCAGAGCAGTGCGGCAGATAAACAATACTTCCAGAAGAGAGGGCGGGGCAAGTTCTGACTCTCTATTCTATCTGCCTCTTGTCCTATCAGCTCTGTTTAAGCTCCCAGCTCAGGACATAATTAAACTGATCAGCCCAGAGACTCAGCCTGCACAGACCCAAGGCTGCCAAGTGCGGATGGCCTCGAGGAGGATTTGACACAACCATGGAGGCTTGGCCCAGCCATTGTGAATCGAGTCAGCAGATGTATGAAAAATATGATGCAAGTGGGTATTTTGAGCCAAGAATGCTAGCGCTTTGAACAAGCACTTGCTGAATTGAATAAACACACCATTGCAATTAAGGGCTTTAGAACATGAGTTGGAGCCTACACCAAGTTAGCATTTTCCACAGGGAGCAGAAATTGGGGTAGATCAATGAGCCACGGATCTGGAAGGACAAGGCTTTTTGGCTCAGCTTGCACTATAGAGCCAGTGTGGAAACAATTGTGAGCATGCATCTTCATCTCTCACTATTTCCTAGGTCCCCCTAGAAAGCCACTTAGCCACCACTGCCACTGTCACTACATTAAAGCCAACCCTCCTCACTGTCCCAAAGTTCCTCCTAGACCATGTCTGTCCCACTATTGCACATCTGCTTTCTCCTGCCCAGCAGCGGATTATCTCCTGGCTTTTTTCTTTTTAAGATTTTATTTATTTATTATGAGAGACAGAGAGTGAGCGGCAGAGACAGGCAGAGGGAGAAGCAGGCTCCCTGCAGGGAGCCTGATGCTGGACTCGATCCCAGGACCCTGGGATCACGACCTGAGCCAAAGGCAGATGCTCAACAACTGAGCCACCCAGGCACCCCTACCTCCTCCTTTTAAAAGCACAGTTCTGTGCACATGACCAACATCTGCAATCTCTAGGTTAAATACATCTGACCACCCTCCCCCCTCAACTTTTTTTCCTCCCGGCCTCTGTTTTCTGCTCATCTCTTAATTTCCTTTTAAGGCTCTTTAGTACTCTCCTGAACAGACTTCCTTCTGTTAATGATTTTTGAAGCCCTCAAAAATTTGCTTCTGGAAATTCAGAAAAGTCAGCATTTCCTTGGTGCTTGTCCTGGGAGCTATGATCAACCACGCAGCATCAAATCCTCATTCTTCCCCTTCAGCATCCCTTTCATTCGACTGCCATTTAAATCAGTGGTTCTTATGAAGCAGTCTTTGTAAGTAGGATGCTAACTGGTTTCCGTGGCTTTTACACAGAATCCTGAAATTCAGCGTCCACTCCCCATACACATCTGTCCCCTCACTCCAATGCAAAAACCTACTGACTGTTACAATATCCTGACAAAATCAACAATCACTGGGGCATTGCAAAAAATGGCAACAGAGGAAGGATCTAGACCGGAAAATATCCAATTGCCGAGTCCCATCTGCACTGAAACAGCAGAGCTGTGGCATTCGGCAGGCTTACAAACCAGTGTGGGCAAGCCCGCCCCAGAGGAGGCAGCAGGAGATCACTGCTGTGTAACTCTACTTGTTCTCAGGGGGATACAGTCACAAGCGCTATCATTGGGGTGGACAGATTTGCTATTCCTGGCCTTTAAGTCTTCCCGTGAAAAACAATTGAGAAAGTTCTTCGGAAGATGGTTCTACTGAGAACAATACTCTTCCTTAGATGCTTTGGCCTAAGAACTGGGTTTCAGGGACTTGGCAGATTTTCCTTACAGTAGAGTGAAAAGGAAAGAATATAAGGCCATCGAAAAGTAGTTTGGTTCATTTACAAGAACTTCCAGAGTTTTTCTACAGCAGTAGAAAGTAACCAAAAAAGTAGGTCAGGTACAAAAATAGTAACTAGCTTAATTCATTTTTAGCAGCTCAGGCTTTACTCTAGAGGCTGCCATATTGGTTGATGGGTGACCTCCACATGTGGACTCCCACAGAAAAGCTCCTAAGCAGGTTTTCCTCTCTTTCTCCCCATCTCACAAAGAATCCCTCCCAGCCCCTACCTCTGGCCTGCTACCTTGTTTACACTGTTTAACCAAAGAAAGAGCTAGTTCATGAAAACACCCGGATTAACCCTTATTGGGCATCTACTCTGAGCCCAGCACTGTGACTGGTGCTCATGTCTAAAGATGACCAAGACACATTCCCTACCCTCAAATAGTTCACCAACTGCCATAAAATAAAGACACACAGAGATATTAGTAACACGGTGAGAGGTGCCCTATCTGTGTATGGGGGGGTGGGGGGGCGGCATGTATCTATCAGGGAAGAAGTGGTCAGGTCTATCTGCAGAGGTGGAAAGGCTACTCTGGCTGGCTCTTGAAGATGGGGAGGAGTTCAGGAAGTGGAGCAGTATGTGTTGGGGAGGATGGGGGTGGATGTAGGAGGGTGGTTCCAAGCAAAGCAGCAGCATAGGCAAAACCCTTTGGGACACGAACTTAGTATGTTGGAGGCCTGTAGTTTAAAATGGCTAGAGCATGGGTAGTGAGGGAGACGGCAGCCGGAGAGCAGCCTGGAGGTGAGCAGGGTCCAGACTCTGGAGGACTTAGACGCCAGTCTAAGGGCCTGGACTTTATCCCGTAGATCATGGGGAGATACTGCAGGGTTTGGAGCAGGGAAGTGGCATGATCAGATTTGTGCTTTGGAAAGATTTCTCTGGCAGCCCCAGGACACCGGGATAAGCCTTCACAATCAGGCCATTTATCAAAGCTCTTCTGATTGTATTATTGAATTCAGATTTCCAAGACATCTATGTCTCCCCATATATTGTTGAGATGGCACACTAATTTTATTTTCTTTCCTGTTTGTGCACACATATGCATGCTTAATTCCCATAATACTTCCCATTATCCACCACTTCCCCCCCAAACCGGAACTTTAAAATTGCTGGATATGACAAAAACTGGGATTTGGACATAATTCTAACAATCTCTTAGCACACGACAACCCAACCCTGGAAGATACCTCATTTAGCTGGGAAGGTGCAGGCATCTCACTCCGTTTTCCTAGTGGCTTTTGTAAACTTGAACTCCAAATAAGCCGAGGACTTGCTTGGCTTCCACTTCTGTCCAGACCAGTTCTTTTTTTTTTTTTTTTTTTTTTTTAGATTTTATTTATTTCTTCGCGAGAGACACAGAGAGAGAGGCAGAGACACAGGCTCCCTGTGGGGGGCCCAATGCAGAACTCGATCCCAGGACCCAGGGTCACCACCTGAGCCACCCAGGTGCCCCTGTCATAGACCAGTTCTTGGAACAATTCCCCAGACTAAAGAAAAGTTAAGCTACCTGGCTCCCAATGCCACATGTAGAGATGGATACAAGAGAAGATAAAGAGAACAGTGAAAAAGGCCAAGTTAATGAAAGCTTTGGCTTCCATTGTCCAGATAATTCAAGTAAAAGATGTTCCTGTATAAACGAATCTCAGCTCTTTATACTTTTTTTGCACAGATCTGTCCATCTGACATTTAGCATCTGGTAGTGGACATGGCAGGAGAAGAGTTGAGTACTGGAGGTGGTGGAGGGGAGGTAGTGGTGGTGGTGGGGCACTTGGCAAGATGATAGAGGTGCTAGATCAAGAAAGTTGATGAGAAAACAGGACCCCATCAAATGCCTCTTCTAAGCAACAACATTTTCCTTGTTCACATGAAACTTTTGAAATCTTTGTATCAGTAACTGTATCACTAGGCTGCCACAAGGCTCATTTGACATGAAACTTAAATGATTAAAACATTGCCCGCCACATAGTAACTGTTCAAAACATATGGAATTGTCCTGATTTCAAATTCCTATTCAGTCTGGGAGAAACAAGACCTAAAGAAGGATGAAGACATCCTTAAAAATTTGCTGAGACGAGAAGGGAGTGAGAACAAAAGCTATTTGATGCTGGCTTTTCTCTTTCCCCTGCCCACCTCATTTACCCAATAACAGGCCTGTCTGCTGATGCACAGCCAGCCTGTGGCAGCAACCAGAGTGCAGGAGTGGGGCGGGAGGGGGTCAGTCACCACTCCACCTGCCTGAATTGGCTACCCCCCAAACCACAGGTGAGGACCAGCAAATGAGCCCACTAACACATGGTAGCACCAGCCCCGCAGGGACATTTTCACCATCAGAATAATAAGCCTGAATAACCATGCTCTGAGCTGCAGGGACTGATACAGCATAGCCTCCTTAGGAAAAAAGAAGGCATTGTCTCCAAATGCAATTTTCCTTTTCTTATTTTTCCTTTTTACTTAAAACAAAAACAAAACAAAACAAAAAAAAGAGAGAGAGAAAGATACCATCTGCTAATGCACTCGCTAATTAGCAAAGGAGAGTTCTTATAGCTTGCTAAGAACAGACCCAGGGAAAAAAAAAAAAAAAAAGAACAGACCCAGGAGGAGGCAGGGCTTCAGGACCATCACTCCTGTTCCTGGAATAAGCAGCCGAGTCAGCCAGGCTCTGTGCTGCAAGCCAGCGCTGCGGGGAGCTGGCACCGGCCAGGGATCCACTTCCCTATCATGCCTCTAATCTCATAAACCAGAAGTGCTCAAACTCAATGTATTTTCTCCCCCTCTCATTTTTCATAATGGAAAAAAAATAAAAAGAAGGCCATGTTGTTAAAGTTTTGAATTAAGAAACAGTTGCCATCTGGGTAATTGAATTCTGCTTGAAGCAGGCCACCTGGTTCACATCAGCAACTCCTGGCAGGTATGGAAGTGTCAGCTAAGGTCCCGCACTGACTTCTAAACGCAGGCCCACAGTCCAGGCACAGTGCGGAAGCGCTGCTTTCTAAATAGTGCAAGTCGTTTTATATCAGGTTACCTCAATGCATGGTGGATTTCTGGGGCTGCAGACATTTGAAATTACAGTGGTATCATTGGTCTGGTCTATCCCCACCCCATGCTGCCTTGACAAAACAAAAACCGAAAAGCCTGTTCCCTTTGGTTTCCTGTTTGGACATCCGTGTCATTGAAATATGTGTGACCGAAATCACCTTGTTCTCCTGGAGGACTCAGGAGACTGCTCCCAACTCCTCAGATGGTGGAGAGAGGGGTGTACAGCCTGGGAGCAAAGCCCAGCGTCTACCTATGGGCCCCATGCCACATCTTATCCTTCTCTGCAGCTTTCTGATTTGCTAGCCACTTTTATTCCCCAAAGGGGGAGGACACCGTTGAGTCGCAGTCCTATTCCCCAACCTTAGACCCCTGCATACAAAGAGAAAAAGAAGCAGGAGCACTGCATGCACCTTGAGGCCAGGGCCCTGTGGGCCAACTGTGTCCTCTATGTGCAGAGACAGAGCTGGTGTTAAGGGGCAGGGCTGGCAAGGACCAGATATGGGAAGACACAGAACCACTGGGAACTTGGGGTGGTCTTGAGCAAGTCCCTGGACTTTCCTGAGCCTGTTTCCCACATATCTGAAATGTCGACAACAGAACTGAGAGCAACTGAGCAACATTTGGTTCTTGAGTTGGTGGAGGAGCAACGCAGTGGATAGGGTTCTTGCTTACAGGCTGTCTGGGTTTTCCAAAGGCCACTGAGCTTATGGGATGAAAATTCTCCACCAGAAATAACCTGGTCTGACCTCCTCTTTTGCAGAGTGGAATTGAAGCTGGGAGGGTGTGTGTGCCTTCCCAGCCTCACAGGGCTCCCGCTCTGACATCAAAGCAGAACCCCAGCCCATTCCACTGCTGCCACACTGTGCTGTTTCTCAAGGCTGAGGACCGCTAGAAGAGTCACCTCTAAGAACAGAAATGTTTTTCTTCCAAACAAACAAACAAAACAAAAAATGAGGGTTATCCCAAACATGTAATTTAAAGGAACAGCCCTTTCAAAATAGAGTTCTCCATGGTGCCCTGGGTACTCATATGGGTTCATCTTACAAACCCCACTTGACCTCTTTTTCTCCTTTTCTCAAGGGAGCCGTAGCTGAGCACACACATACGCACAAACCTTCACAGAGATGTATACACGTGCACACACGTGTACAAACCCACATCCTCACAGTAACTGTTTGGAATTTCAGAGAATTCAAGGAAGCTTCTTCCCTTTTGCAAAATGGCGCCGAGGGAACATTCAAATAAAATCTCTTGCAGGCCTCTTAGCTCCAGAAGAGCCCCCTCTATTTCTTTCGTGGGAGGTCTCTTCTTTCTCCAGTGACAGTCCCTTGAGCCCTGTGCCGCACCTGTGTGGGGTCTCCTCAAGCTACGAGGTGATGTCGCCCAGCAACACTTCATGGCCATATGGGCTCCAATGTCCTAGGACTTTTCTTCTCCCTCTGCCGGGTGACAGAGGAGGAAAATTCTGAAGAGAATATGGAGGCCGGTATCTAGGGGCCAGGAACTGAGTGTGGAGTGAGGGCGTTTGAGGTGTCAAGGCAGCCTCAAGTAGCCTGTTCCAGTTCCCAGCAGGCTCACTTATATGCCTTTGGCTTCAGATCTCTTTACTTAATCCACTCACATGGCGCTTGCCTAAATCTGAAAAGGTGCCATAAGATTATTTTATCCACAATATCCTGTCCTGAAGTAGCTAAGTTCACCAATTTCCTCTTCCAAACTAGTTTCTGAGAGGGCTCTTTTGATATTGACCTAGAATCGTAAATAGTTTACAGCCCCTGAAGTATTATCATCTTTTTACGCCCCCCTTTCTTGCCAAAAGGACAATGTCTCAAATCTCCTTGCTCCTTCACCCACTCTCATTTCTCTCTCTGCTGCTAAGTCTCCGCCTTTACACAGAACAGCCTCTGCCCCTGGCTCCTCTGAAAACTACTCAGAAAAGACTCCATCTTCCAGCATCTGGATCCATGCATGATGTGCAGAAGATGAGATCCCCACACTGCGGAAGAGAGGGCTGGTGGTAGAGAAGTGCTGATTCTAGATCCTGTTGTAGGGAGGCTGGAGGCACCTGGGAGCCCTAGCGCCCTGAGGGTGAGGGTTGCTGGCCTCAGCAGCAAAATGCTTCCCTTTAAACACAGGTGTCAGAGATTCCTCTGGTAACTGCATTTTCCTTCTTAAGGCTGCCCTTCTTGCCGTAATCATCTCCCACTGATAACAAAGGCTTGGCTTTTTATAAGAGGCCTGCTTCATGATTTTTCCTATATGTTGTCCCCAGCCTCTAAAAACACGAAGGAAACAGATCTGGTGAAATATTGGCAGTTTTCTCTGAGGCAGGGAGTGAGTGACTGATAGCCATGCCCACCCACTTTCGCAGAGGTCCGGTCCTGCCCAGTCAGCTGCTCAGCCCGTGCCCTCAGGTAACTTCCTCCTCTATGCTGTACTTGGCCACTCCTGCAAGTCAGCTCAGCCCAGCTCTCCGTGTTTCTCTATCACTGGTGGATGGCAGGTTCCCATGGCAGCCACACCTCCTCACTCCTCCAGGGAGGGCTGAATCTCAGCCTTGGTGGTGGGGAAGGGGACCCTTTTACATTTCCAAGGGTCTTCACTTATTCACTTATCCCACTATCCCCACTTATCCCATATTATCACTTATCCCCACAATCCAGAGGGAGTCGTTGCTTTCGGCAATTGCTCCTTCTGTTCCCTTCAGAGTCATCCTCTACCCTTTTAAATAGATTTCTATCTTTTTACTGGTTGTATGAAGTCACACATTTTTATATTAAAGTTTCCCTATGCAAATGACGGGTCTGGTTTCTGTCTCTTCACTGAACCCTGACTGATACAAGACCTAAGTAAATTCAAGAAGAAAGATTGTTCATGGTTTGGAAGACTCAAGATTGCAAAATAAGTCATTCTCCCTAGCTTGAACTATAGATTTAAGAAAACACATTTCTCTTCGAGAGTGCTTCTTTTGAGGGTACCAGACAAATATAAAGTATCCAACAATACTTGATTGTTGCTGCAATACATTTCTGGAAACCACATGGAAAATCCTAAATCTGATCTTACCCGTGGGATCTGTGTTATAATTGGATGTTGCATTCTTGACCAAAGACTTGCCATCCAATAAATTGTAGATTCTAAATATGTCATAGAGTCAAAAATTCAGAGTTTAAATTAATAGTCTCAACCCTGGCTCAGCATTAGAATTATCAAAGTAGATTAAAAAAAATACGAATGCCTGGGCTCCACTGGGGATCAGTTGCAGTGAAATCTCTATAGGTGAGCCCAGGGAATCATTTTTTGTTGTTGTTGATATATCAAGAACTGTGACCAAAAGAAAGAAATAATTGTCATTTGACACTTCAAAAAATTAAAAGAGCCACTTGAAAGTACGTCATAAGATTTATCGATTCTCCAAATGGAAACTTAGAGCTCCCACGCTGATGAATGAGTCATCCTAGCAAGGTAATAAGACGTTATACACTGTCCACCAGGTCTGAATTTGAATTAGTGCCCTCAAGGTACAATGTTCTAAGGCCAATGGTTAATGAGTTAACGAGTATTTAGCAAGATTACACGACAAGTGTAACGTCTCTGTATTGGGAATTTGGCTAGGAGCCTTTGGAAAAGAATAGATACGGTCTCTGTTCTTAAGTGTTCAAGGAGAGAAGGGCACAATGTGTCTAAAGTTAGGCTTCTGGTAATTTAGGAAAATGGAAATGTTGTTCTTTGCTGACAATAGTATTTGTATCTGAAGTAATCTCAATCAGATAGAGCCAGTTACTTGGAAATTGTGATAATCGAGAGATATGTTTCAGGATTCTTCCCTTCTCTTGGCAGAAGGCTGGAGGGAGTTGACCTGGGAAGGGGAGCCTCAGCATTGTCTCTGGGTCTCCTCCACATATAGTCTGAACAGGGAGGAAGGATGTCCTGAGAACCAGCCACCAAGAGACTTGGAGAAGGGACCAGCCCTCTGCATTTCTCACCAGGTTTATGTAAGTGGGGTCAGGACCAAATCCAAGAAGTTGGTTTCTCTTTCAGATTCTAGTTCTTAGTCATGAATTCTGTGATTTGTGGCAACGCACTTCATGATGCCTCAGTAATCTACTTTAAAATAGAAAAATTGTGTCTATTTCCTGTCAAAAGTTACCCTCAAGACAAATTAAATTCAATCAGAAGAATATCTGAAAACCTATATGATTTTTTCCTGATTATAAGAGTGGCATTTATTAAGAGAATTTGGAAATTATATAGAAGAGCCACATAAGAAAATAAAACCAACTTATAATCCCATAATCATTATTTTAAACATTAAAAAATACAAATAAAGAATATTCTCTAGATGTGGTTTTGTATATTGTTATTTAATAAAAGATGATCTTATAATAAACATTTCCATAGATCTCAAAATTCTTTAAAATACTATTTAATGGCTGCATAATATTCCATTTGATGGCAATATTGTGATTTGCTTATTCATGGTCAGATATGCAAGAGGAGTATTTTTTAAATACAAAGGAAAGTTAATAATCCAAGAAATTTTGATCACTATTATTTATGATGGTACCTTTGGAGATTTTAAAAATAACAGAAAGATAACAGTTGGAAACCATCTCAGAAGCACAGAAAATGAGATTTAAAAAACAATCAAGAGCAATTTTATTTTTAAAGGTCAATTCGCTTACAAGGGACACAGAGAACATGCAATAATTGTCTATAACTGCATTTCCATTGACTTCTGAGTGGTAATTTTATCTTTAACACCCCCTACTGGTTTGCCTTATGGTTTTAGTGTTATCATTTTCCTTAAAAAAAGAAAAAAAGAAAGAAAGAATTATGATTTCATTAGAAATCTGCTATCTTTCCAGCCTTATTTTCTTCATTTGCTCCCTCAAAAAGAAAGAAAGAAAGAAAGAAAGAAAGAAAGAAAGAAAAGAAAGTGAGAGGAGTAGGAACAAAAGAAAAACAGAACAAGTGATTATTACTTTATATAAATTAGCCCCCAGGTCCACCCACTATATGCAATGCACAAAGGCTGGAGAAGCCCAGGAGAACAAGGAAGAGCTATCCTCAAGCCTTCTTTTAAGAACTTTGTAACTTGTTGTATTACTCATTCATTCAAGACCATTGCCATGGGCTCTATATCTCAGGTTACTCAGTTTATCAGAAAGATAAACTCAGGAATGTGTGGATTCACTGGAACTGAAGGGTTAAGCCAGGTCAGGGCAATGTGGGTTCATCCTTCTTATTGTTCAAACTCCAGGCAGATCAGTTCAAAGTGCCCCTTGAGACGGCCCCTCACTGGTCAGTTGTTTGCACCATCAAAGCACTTTATAGCATGTTTCATCTAGTAACTTGACTTCCTGCCACGGAGGTTGGTGGATGCAAATGTGTAATGTATGGAGACCAGAGGAGCTATTACTTCATTTCTGATAGATCTGGCTTCCTTTCGCTCATTCAAAAAGTGTTTATTGAGTGTCCGTCCTGTGCTGGGCACCAATCTAAGCACATGAACAAGACAGACCACATCCCCGCTCCTGTGGAATTTCTAGCCCAGTGGCAAAAGTGAACAATCACAAAGCGAAAAGGGAGCGTCCTATGTATCTCAACTATACCTTTAAATATGTGCAGCATTCGCATTTGAATACAGATAATTCTAGGTATTTGGGATTCTACTCCCCAGATTGCTATGTAGTTCATTACCAATCCAATCAAAATCACAGCAAGAATTTCAGGGATTCTGATGAACTGATTTTAAATTTTATATGGAAGAATAAAGGCTCTTGAGTAACCAAACAACTTTGAAAAAGAAGGACCAAGGGACAGAACCATTCTACTTGAAACTGAGACATTTGAGAAAGATGTAGAAACCACAAGTATAAGGCTGATGTGCAGAACCAGCAAATAGACCAACGGAAAGAGTGAAGAGTCCCCAAATAAAACTATGCAGCTATAAGAAGCAAGCAGATGATAAGGACAGCTTAATGACTATATATACTAAAAGGATAGATTATTTAGAACATTTTGGAGAAGACGGTCTTACTTAAATGGAGAAAAATAAAATTGAATCCCAATCTTGATGCATTAAGAAGTACCTTAAAATGCAGTCATTTCAAAATGGGCAAGTAAAACTATAAAGCTAATGAAAGAAAACATTGGAAAATACTTATTTGCCTTTAGGCGATTGAGAAATTGTTAAATAAAAACCTCATCAGCTCCAAATACTGAGCTCAATTGATGAATGACAGTAATAAACAATGGAAGGCTTGGGCTCAGTGAGGGACACCCTGAGGCTAATAGTGACAGGTGTCTGGTGACAGTCTAAAAGGTATTTGCAATACCTAAAACTTCAGAGTGTTAACAGCTGGAATGTAAAGTGAAATTGTGCAAATCAGCAATAATACAATGGAAACAACAAGAGAAAGAAAAGGACAATGGCTATGCACAGGCATTTCAACAGAATGGGGAATCCCGAGTGGCTGATCATCATGTGAAGAGACAAGTTCAGCCCAACCAGCAGTCAGAGTAGAGCCCAACAGAACCCCAGTGAGATTGTATTTCACATCAGATTGGCAAAAACTGTAAAGTCTGACAATACCAAGTGCTGGTGAGGATGAGTTGAAACAAAACATTGTGCAACTGGTTGTGGGAAGGTAAGTGACTGCGGCTCTCCTAGGGAGCAATCTGGCGATTTTTTAATTGAAATTACGTCTTCATGATCCTATGACTCAGCAATCTCCCTCCTGGGCACATGCCTGGGAGAAATTTTCTGTAAAGAAAAACTGCACAAGTCCCTCTAGGAACTGTGGCTCTGACCAGCATGGAGAACAGTTTAAGTACAAGGAAATTTACGTGGATGTTCACAGAAGTGTTTGGGCAGCAGCTTGAGGGCATATCCTGAAATACATGGATGAGTCCAGTTGGTGTGTGCATTTGATAGAATAGTATGCAGCAGGCAGAAATGTGAAAACTAGATTTACGTGTAGCATATGGGTATCTCTCAAAAACATAAAGGGGGAGGATTAAAGATATTTCTTTAATATCATGTATAGCATGATATTATTTATGTGATTCTGAAACATAGACTTGGAAAACACTTTTAAAAATGGTTGCACATTTCTCAGAACAAACATACAGGATGGACTGGAAGGATGTACATTAAATACACCAGAATGTGTGCTAGGGAAGAGGAAGGGAAACCAGGAGTAAGCATGAGGGTGATAGGGAGAAAAGAAAGCAAAGTGCATCCTCCCACCCCGTCACCCACCCTCACCCCCATCAACCCCCATGTGCACAAACCAAGAAGGACATACCATGGACAGAGAAGAATGAGTAATTCTGTTCTGCATAGAAACTTCAGAGAAGGGGTAAGATCCTTGTGGTTTGAAAAAAAACTCAAAAGATTTTTCAAGAGGTGGGATGTGAAGGGGTTCTGGGTATAGTAATTAGCACATAAAATGACAGTACATCACTCCCAGCATTTCGAGAAAATATTCCCACTGAGAGTATAATTAGAAAGATTCAAGATGTAATAGAATACCCTACATCTGAAAATGTTTGTGTTTCCATGACATTGTATATACTTTCTCTTCTCTTCCATCTCATTTTTTAAAGATTTTATTTATTTATTTATTTATTAGAGAGACAGAGACAGAGAGTGCAAGCAGGTTGGAGGGGCAAACAGAGAAGGGGAAGCAGGCTCTCCGCTGAGCAGGAAGCCCAATGCAGGCCTCAATCCCAGGACTCTGGGATCATGACTTGAGCCCAAGGGAGATGTTAACTGACTGAGCCACCCGGGTGCCCCTCATCCATTTCAGTTTTAAAACATAAATTCATCAAAAGTACCTGTTACTATGAAGCAGATTTGAATGGCAGTACTTACTTTTAACAACTTTTCATATACTAGAGATATGTCCCTGTGTTGATTATGACAAATAAAAATATGGAGTTTTGTAGGTCTCCTATATTAGTTTTATTTTGGAGGTGCTTGGTTTTTTTAAACAGATTTCACACATTGTAACTGAGGCTCCATATTGCTTATGTAAGTGTTCGAATTCATTTTGATTCCAAAAAACCCAAAACCATAATGATTTAAAAAAAAAATCTACCTTCTTGGATATTTTGACATCAAGACAGGATTGCCAGGTAAGTGAACTGAGGTGATAGACTTAGATAAAATATTATTTTTATAGATGGCAATATTAGGTCTCAGCTGACAAGTTAAAACTCAACATAGATAAATGTTAGTTCCAGCATTTAGGCTCAATAAAATCAATTGCCCAAATAGAGAATGGGAAAAACCTAGCTCTACAATAATCAATGAGAACAGGAATTGGGATATTGCCAATGACCACAGGCTTAATTTGAGGCTACCGTGTAGTGTGTCTGCTAAAAATGTTAGCCTAAGGCTTTGCCTGCATTAGTATAACTATAGAGTATAAGTCGCGGGCAACCATACTTACTCTACTCTCTGCTGGTCAGATATCAAAGGGATCAATGTGTCCAGTGCAAGATATTGAAATCTTTTTTTTTTTTTTAACATTCTATTTATTTGAGAGAGCACAAGCAGGGGGAGCGACAGGCAGAGGGAGAGGGAGAAGCAAACATCTCCCACAGAGCAGGGAGCCCAATGCAGGGCTCTGTCCCAAGACCCTGGGATCATGACCCTCAGGCAGACGCTTAACCGACTGAGCCACCCAGGCATCCCAATATTGAAATCTTCTAAAAAAAACCCTTCATTTGTTATAAAAATGATACATGCTGCTAAAAATATATATAAATGATTGGTATGAGCACCTATTGAGAAGGTGTTCTATATCACTAGTTATTAGAAAATGCAAATCAAAACCATAATGAAATATCACTTCACATTCACTAAAGTAGCTATAAAAAAATAATGACAGTAACAAGTGTTGGCAAGAATGTGGAGAAATGGAAACATTCATAAATTGATGGTGGAAATGTAAAATGATACAATTACTTTGGAAAAACAGTTTAGCAGTTTCTTAGAATGTAAAACATAAATGTAGGACCCAACAATTCCACTCCTAGATGCCTATCCAAGAGAACTAGAAATACATGTCCATGCAAAAAGTTGCTTACAGATATATATAACGATATTATTTATTCAAAAGATGGAAATGGCGCAATGTCCATCAGGTGGTGAGTGAATTTTAAAAAGGCTAAGTGTGTGAGGTGACAGATGTGCTAATTAACTTGATTGTGGCAATCATTTCACAAAGCATATGTGTGTCAAATTATCATGTACACTTTAATCACATACTATTTTATGTGTTGATTATAACTCGATAAAGCTGAAAAATTAATTTTTAAAAAAACTGATGCATGGGTAAAGAGTGTACATATATCCATACAATGGAATGCCACTTGTCAATAAAGAGGACCAAAGTTCCAGTACATGGTAGAACATGGGTGGACCTCAAGAACATCATGTTCAGTGAAAGAAGCTAGATGCCATATACCACGTATTGTAAGATTTAATTTACACAAATCATTTACAATATGAAAACATGAAGAGACAGAGAGTAGGCTAGTGTTTGCATAGGGCTGAAGGTGGAAATGGGGAGTGACTATAAATGGGCTCAAGGTTTCCTTTCAGGGTGAAGGAAATGTTCTAAAGTTAGGTTGTTGTGATGGTTGTCCAGTTTTGTCAATATCCTAAAATGCATTGAAGTATATGCTTGAAATGAGTGAACTTCATGGTATACAAATGATATCTCAATAAAGCCA
The DNA here is from genome assembly GCF_053574225.1 of Canis aureus. Classification (NCBI taxonomy): domain Eukaryota; kingdom Metazoa; phylum Chordata; class Mammalia; order Carnivora; family Canidae; genus Canis; species Canis aureus. The sequence continues at coordinate 10,912,993 of NC_135622.1, forward strand.
TTGAAAGGGACCCCTGGGTGGCTCAGCAGTTGAGTATCTGCCTTTGGCTCAGGAAATGATCCTGCAGTCCAGAGATTGAGTTTCGCTTCAGGCTCCCTGTGAGGAGCCTGCTTCTCCTTCTGCCTATGTCTCTGCATCTCTCTGTGTGTCTCTCGTGAATAAATAAACAGAATCTATTTAAAAAATAAAAATAAATAAAGCCATTGAAAACGACAAAAGCAGTAATAATACATGTTTATCATAAAAACTCAAGGAACATAAAAAGTTAAGAGAAGGGGAATCCTCCGGTGGCTCAGCGTTTTAACGCCTGCCTTCAGCCCAGGGTGTGATCCTGGAGACCCAGGATCGAGTCCCACATCAGGCTCCCTGCATGGAGCTGCTTCTCCCTCTGCCTGTGTCTCTGCCTCTCTCTCTCTCTCTCTCTCTCTCTCTCTCATGAATAAATAAAATCTTTTAAAAAAAAGTTAAGAGAAGGTAACAAAAAACAATAACAAAAAACATAAACCAACAAAAATCCCCAAATTCTATTGTCTGGAAATAACCATGGTCAACACTTGGGAAGCAGTACTCTAGATATCACTTTATATCCATTGACAATCATTAGAAGATAGAGATAAGTAATGGGAGAGAAATAATTTAGCACAATTGTATTATGCCATATGTGCTATTTTTATCAGTTCGATCGTTAGATCAGATTTTGCTTGATGTTAGTGAAATAAGAGTGTTATTTTTAAGAGACAAGTAAGAAAAGAGGCTCCTGAATCAGAACCACTTGCTCGCTATAAGACCCTGGCAAGTTCTTGAACTTCTCTACACCTCAGCCTTTCAATTATACCCAGTGTTGATAATAATATCTGTCTCACAGGTTTGTCGTAAGGATTAATGAAACAATTCTATAAAGAGGGCAGCAGAAGAGTTGACACAGAGCAAGCATTCAGTATTTACTACTGATTTACAGTGATTATTACCCTAATATCTTTAAGGGACATAGAGTGGGAAACCTAGGATGATGAAAAATCCAATACCATGGCATTCAAAGAATGGTCAATGGGCACCGGAATGGTTCATCTGGAGAGAAGGTTAAGGAGAAGTAGCACATATAACTCTATATCTGGATGTCAAAAGTAAACCCGAAAGATATATCATGTGAACAGCCACATACATGGCAAAATTAATTTTGCAGTTGTGTCTAAGTAAACGATCTTGAGATGAAGAGATTATCCTGGATTGATTATCCAGGTTGGTCAAATAGAATCCTAAGTAAAGGTCTCTATAACAGGGAGTCAGGATAATCGGGCACAGAAGAGACAATGACAAGCAGAAGAGATGGTGGCCAGGGTGTGGAAGGGGAAGGAGAGAGAAAGATTTGAAGACATTGAAATACTGATCATGAGGATGAGGGAAGGGGTCAAAGAATACAGACAGCCTTGAGACGTTGGACAAGGGGAGGGAACGGATCCTTCCTAGAGCCTCTATTAGGAATGCAGTCTTGCAAACTCTGGTTTTTCACACCTTCTTATCCCTGCAACTGTAAGGTAATAAATTTGTGTTGTTTAAGCCACTCATTTGGGGTAATTTGTTTAGAGAGGCATTAGGAAACTCACACAAGAGATTATACTAATATCAGACAAAAGAAAACTTCAAATGTTACTAGGGATAAAGAGGAACATTTTATAATGAAAAAAGCTCAGTTCATCAGGAAGGTATAACAATCATCATAAATATACATGCATATATGTGTGTGTATTTTCTTTTTTTGTGTGTGTGTGTGTGTTTTCTATGTATAACAGAGCACCCAAATAAATGAGGCAGAAATGGACAAAATTGAAAAATGAAATTGAACAACAGTAATCAGAGACTTTAATATTCTACTTTTAAAAATGGATAGAAGAACTAGGCAATCAACAGAAAACAGAAGACATGAACAACGTTATAAAACAACTAGACTTGGGACTCCTGTGTGGCTCATCGGTTGAGCATCTGCCTTCAGCTCAGGGTATGATCCTGGGTCCGAGATCAAGACCCACATCAGTCTCCCCGTAGGGAGCCTGCTTCTCCCTCTGCCTGTGTCTTTACCTCTCTCTGTGTGTGTCTTATGAATAAATAAATAAAATCTTTAAAAACTAAAACAAAAATCAACTAGACCTAACAGATCTTCTAGAGACCACTCTACTCAACAAGCACAGAAATACACATTCTTCTCAAGTATTCTGGAATATTCTACAGGATAGACCATCTGCTAGACTATAAAACAAGTCATAAAGAATTGAAAAGAACCAAATCATGTAAAGTGTGTTCTTCAATCACAATGGGATGAAATTAGAAATAAATAACAGCAAGAAATTTGGGAAATTCACAAATATGTGGAAAGTAAGCAACAAATCCCTAAGTTGCCAGTGGGTCAATGAAGAAGTTACAAGAGAATTTAGCAAATTTTCTTCCTTGGAGAGGAAGGAAAATGAAAACACAAGATACCCAAACTCATGGGTGCAACTCACGCAGTGTTTAGAAATTCAGAAATGTAGGAAAGAAGAAAGACCTCAAGTCAATAATCTATTCTTTCACCTTAGAAACTAGAAAAAGAAGAGCAAACTAAATCTCAAAGAAGCAAATAATAAAGACTAGAGTGGGAAATAATGAAATAAAGAATAGAAAGGTATTAGAGAAAATAAACAAAGCCAAAATTGTTTCTTTGAAAAAAATCAACAAAATTAACAAACTTTTAGCTAGAGGAACCAGGGTGAGGAGGGGAAGAAAAGACTCAAATTACTAAAATAAGGAATGGAAGAGAGAATATCACTGCCAACCTTTTATAAATACAAAGGATTATAAGAGAATACAATGAACAATTGTATGCCCAAAATTAGATAACATAGGTGAAACGAACAAATTCCTAGAAAGACACAAAGCACCAAACTGATAAAGAAATAGAAAATCTGAGCAGACTTATAACAAGTAACAAGATAGAATCAGTTAAAAACAAAAGAAAAAAAAACAACAGAAAAGCCCTCACAACTTCATACAAAGAAAAACCCTAGACTAAATGGCTTTATTGGTGAATTACACCAAAGGTTTAAAGCAGAATTAATGTGAATCATTTATACATTCTTCCAAAAAATAAGAGGAGAGGATTCTTCCCAATTTATACCATGAGGCCAATATTACATTAATACTGAAACCAGACAAAGATAATGAAAAAAATCTTGCAGATCAATATATTTCATAAATTTAGGAGCAAAAATCATCAATGAAGAATTAGCAAACCAAAACCAGCAACTTCAAAGGAATTCAACATTATTACCAGGTGAGATTTAATCCAGGAATGCAATCTTCATTAAACACACACAGAAGTCAATTGGTTTTGTACACTATATTAATAAAGTACAAAAGCTACATGATCATCTCAGTCAAAGTTGAAAAAGCTCTTGACAAAAATCCATCACATTTCATGACAAAAGCACTTAGCAAACTAGGAATAGCATGGAACTTCCTCAATCTGTTAAAAAGTATCTATGAAACGAACAGCTAACATTATACTTAATGGCAAAAGACTGTATGCTTTCCTTTAAGATTGGGAACAAGACAAGAATGTCTCTTCTCGCCACTTCTATTCAACACTGTTGAACTTTGAAGATTTAAACATGGACGGTTAGGCAAGAAAAGGAAGTAAAAGTTATCCAGATTGGAAGGAAGAGGCAAAACTATATCCATCTGCAGAAGTTATGATCTTGTATGTAGAAAACCCAAGGATCCACCAAAATACTTTTGGAATTAATAAGTGATATTGCAGCTGTAACATTGATATACGAAAATGAATTGTATTTCCTATATAGTAACAATGAACAATCAAAAATTGAAATAAAATTAAGAAAACATTTCCATGTATAACAGCAACCAAAAAGAACAAAATACATAGGAATAAATGTACCAAAAGGAGCAGAAGACATAAATAAATGGAAAGGCACCTCAGGTTTCTGGATTGGAAGACTTAATACTGTTAAGATGACAATACTCCCAAAATTAACCTACAGATCTAGCATAATCCCACTCAAGATCCCAGATGCCTTCGTGGTTTTTTTGTTTTGTTTTATTTTGTTTCATTTTGTTTTTACAGATATGGACTAACTGAACTGCATATGGAAATGAAAAGGCAAGAGACTAAGAAGAGCCAAAGTGATCTTGAAAAAGAAGAACAAAGTTGTAGCACTCACACTTCTGCATTTCAAAACTTGCTATAGAACTACAGTAATTAACGCAGTGTGGTACTGATATAGGGATAGACAGATCAATGGAATAGAACAGAAAGTCTAGAGATAAACCTTCACATTTATGGTCAGTTGATTTTTGCCATGGATGCCAAGACAATTCAATAAGGGAAGCAATAGTTGTTTTTTTTTTTTTTTTTCAAGAAATGGTACTGGGACAACTGGATATCCACATGTAAAAAAAATGAAGTTGGACGCTTACTTCACACCACATACAAACACTAACTTAAATGGGTTATAGACCTAAATATAAGAACTAAAATTATAAAGCTCTTAGAAGGAAACATAGACATAAATCTTTGTGGCTTTGAATCAGACAATGATTTCTTGGATATAACTCCAAAACTCCAAAAGAATAAACAACAAATGAATAGATAAATTGGACTTTTATCAAAATTTAAAACTCTGGTGCTTCAAAAGGAACAAACAAGAAAAGTCAAAAGACAACTCATGGAATGGGAGAAAATACTTGCAAATCATTTATCTGATAAGGGATTTGTATCTAGAGTACATAAGGAAGTCTTACAATTCAACAATAAAGACAAATATTTCAATTAAAAATAGGCAAAGGATTTGAATAGACAATTCTCCAAAAAAGATATATAAATGGCCAATAAGTATATGAAAAGATTCTTACTTTAGCAGTCATTTGGGAAACTCAAATCGAAACCACAAGATACCACTTTATAGTCACCATGATTACTGTAAATAAAAAGAAAATAAAATAACAACTGTTGGTGAATATGGAGATAAAGAAGAACCCTCACTCACTACTGACTGGAACATAAGATGGTGCTCCTCACTTTGGAAAACAGTCTGCAGTTCCTCAAAAAGATAAACATAGAGTTACCATATGACCTAGCAATTTCACTTCCGGATATACTCAAGACAAATTAAAACATATCCATACAAAAACATGCACACAAATGTGTGTAGCAACCTTGTTTAATAATAGCCCAAGGTAGAAACAACCTGAGTGTTCATTCATTGCTGACTGAATAAATAAAATATAATTTATCCAGAATGGAATATTATTTGGCAATAAAAAAGAGTGAAGTGTTAATATATGCTACCCTATGGACAAAACTTGAACACATTATGCTAAGTGAAAGAAGCCACTCAAAGAAGACCACATATTATATGAGTTCATCTATACAGAATGAAAATAGGACTAAGAGTGAGCTGGAAGGATTAGGAGAGCCTGAGAATTGTCAGTGGGTACGGCGTATCCTTCTGAGGTGTTGAAATGTTTGAAAATTGATGGTGGTGATGGTTGCACAACTCTGTGAACATATGAAAAACCACTGGGTTATACACTTTTTTTTTTAATTAAGGGAAAGCTTTTAATTTGGAAAAGAAAAACAACTAAAAGGTAGAAGTCATAATGCGTTATTTCATTTTAAGAAAGAACTTTCTAGTAACCGGATCCACCTGAAAATGAAAGAGGCTGTCTTTGAGTTGGCAAGCTCTCTATTTCTAAGCAAGAAATAGCCAGGAGTTGGTGATTGTTAAGAATGTTAAGAACCCTTCCTTTTCGGGGGATCCCTGGGTGGCGCAGTGGTTTGGCGCCTGCCTTTGGCCCAGGGTGCGATCCTGGAGACCCGGGATCGAATCCCACGTCGGGCTCCCGGTGCTTGGAGCCTGCTTCTCCCTCTGCCTATGTCTCTGCCTCTCTCTCTCTCTCTCTCTCTCTCTCTGTGACTATCATAAATAAATAAAAAATTAAAAAAAAAAAGAACCCTTCCTTTTCGGATGCGCACAGTCGTGGAGCTGACTAGATAGCCCTTCTTCACCCAGAGAAACCACTTACTCCCAAAGGGTCTGGCCAGGATGCACCCAGGGCTCTAGAAGCTCAACCTCATGGGGGAATTCAGTATCAACTCTGCCTCAAAGTTACCCCAACTGGAGGACAACTGACAAAGTTGGGTATAGATTACCAACGCTCTGCCTATCACTGGCTGAGGGCTGCTTCTAGGACATTAACTCTCTCGCAATTCCATCTAATCCTGTGAAAAAGCCAAATCTATTCCTGAGGCTGGAATAAGGCAGGGATTTGCAGGTACTCACATAAGCTGCCTGCAGGTAGAGAATGAATGTCAAGCGCCAGCATCTGCTATGACACCCCAGTCTCTAGCTATAGTCCAGGTATCTGCTCTGGGCCTCGGACACATACAGGCAAGTCACTAGGTTTCTCTACGGGTACCCACTTCCAAAAGAATGGACTCTAGTGGGGAGTAACAGTGCTAGTCTCTGCCTTTAATTAACAAAGTTATCTCAAACTCAACCTGCCCGACACCGGACTCATTATCTCTTTCTATATTTCTTGTCTGTCAAGATGCCACTCAAGACTCCAACCCAGAAATCTTCCTTTACTATTCTTTAGTTCCAATATCCAATCCGTCACCACGTTTGCTGGAGCCACTTCCCACCTCTCTGGACTTGTCTCGATCCACTGTTTTTCAAGTGTATTATTTATTCAAATGGGAATGTGATGCAACTAAATAAGAAAGGGGCCTTGATGATTTTCTTGGTGGTGACCAAGCTGAGCTTCCATGGTTCAGTAATCACGGTAGTTGCGTTTGATTTTCTCCCTAGCCAGGATGGAAGCCTCTTGGATTCAGACACCACATCTTATTGTTATCCTAACCCTGTGACTCTGAGCCCAGGTTGGGTACCAGTGTCTCAGTAATGTTTGCCATGCGCTGGTCTGCTCTCAGCAGGGCCGTCTAATCAATTTGTCACAGCAGGTGCAGTGTCTTGGACCCATACATTTTCAGGGGTCCAGGGAGATTTTAAAGAAATTTTAATTTCATTTGAAATTAGAGAAAGGATGCACATAGCACAGTGAAAACAATGGGTATATATTAATGATTCCAGCCTGGGCCATATTTGTCTTTATACCAATATAGTTGTAAAATACAACTGTTATTCTTTTTCCTTTCTTTGTGGATGATGGGACCCTTGATCACAAAAGTGCCTAAAGCCCCCGAGAGTGATAACACAGCCCAGCTCTCCAGGTCAGCGTCACCTCACCGAGAAGTAAGAAACTTCTGGACTTCCCGGGGACTGCACTACTCTTGTCCCTTTTCATTTATGCCTGAAAGAAGAGCTCAGAGGACTGTGTATTTTGCCTTGTCCTACCTCCCTTTAAGACTCTAGGACAAAAATAGCCAAAAGGCCTTTTGGATTGGTTGAACTGAAGATAAGTTTAAATTTAAGAGGCTCTAACTTCAAACATGGGAGATAAGATGAAAAAAGAAATCCAGACAGTCTACTTTCGTTCTATCCCAATCAAACTTTTATTTCAAAGAACTATTTAAAGGACCTGACATATGTGAAACACAAAACTCTTTTTTTAAACCTTCAGGGAGCTGACAAAGAGCCTGAAATGAGACCTTCTTCTTCCCACAGCATTAGGTACCCTGTGAGCGCCAAGGTCTGGGCCTTGCAGGGAGGACGGCTCTGTTCGGCCTGCCCTGGGGCCATCTGCTGCACGAATTGCGTGTTTCCTGGACTCCCTGCAAGTTGCAAGCTGCAGGCATTTGCCCAGCAAATCAGGTTAAAATGAGCAAAGGCCGCCTCGAAGCGGGATGTCTCTGAGGGCACTGCAGGCCTACGGGGATTCTGCAATGTGCGGTGGGTTAGGGGTGGGGTGGAGCAGGTTAGGGAGGTAGAAAGTTGTTGCTAGGCAACCAGCCCTGGTGCCTTTGTAAATGTGGGTATATTTTGTTGGAAGCAGCAGCTGGCAGCCACCACCTTCTTTTATTTCCCTCCTCCTTCTCTCTATGCCCAGAGCACAGACCTGAGCTATAGCTCTCAGGGAGATCCGGGGAAGATGGACTAGGGAAACTCCTTGGGCTAGAGGGAAAAACCACACGCGTGAAAAGACAAATAACTTTCCGCCGCATCATTGGACCCGATAGGATCTGGATGCTTACATTTACTAAACAAGATCGTTGGCAAGTTTATTTCTTCTCTCTGATGTTCAGGTTCCTTGGTTATAAAACTGGAGACATAGCTCTCTTGCAGGAACACTGAGGAGATGAGAGAAAATGTGTGCAGATGACTCAGTCCAGCACCCCGAGAACATGGTAGATACTCAACAATCAGTAGCAGAGTGGCAGGAGCATGGGCTCAGTCAGGCACCAGACTGCCTGTGTCCTCATCCTAGCTCTGCCTCTTATTAGCTGCGTGACCTCAGGCATATTAATTAACCAGCCAGTGCCTTTGCTTTGTTTTGCTTTTTCTCATCGGTGAAATAGGGAATGATAAACGTTCTTACCAAAGCAGGGTCATTTTGAGGGTTAAATCTACTAATACCGCAGTGTTTAGAACAGCGTCTGGCACACAGCAAGCACTCACTACGGGTTAACCATGATTTGTAATAGCACATGCAGTGTGTCCGAGTGTGTGTCTGCACGCCGGGTGCCAGAGGAACAGACTTGCATGGGCTCATTTTCAAAGGGCTTCTGATTTGGGTTGACGAAGACAGGAGGGGGTTGTTACTTCAGTACCTTGAGAGAAGCATCTGCGTAGATGAAGCGAGGACTTCAGGGACAGTCCAGATCCTTTGATCAAGTAAGCAGTCAAAACCTGGTGGCTGATATCATTTCTAGAAATAGAGACAAAGACTGGAGGAGCAGCAAGGGGTCTGTGCCCACTCCGACAGAGCCGCAGCATTAGGAAAAGGGATGCAGATGGAGCCCGGGGAAGCTGGTTTTTACTGGGCTCTGTCTTTGGGGTTTGGGCTGTACAAGCTGCACCACAAGCAAAGCTGCTTTGGCTTTCAGGTGACCAACAGTGACAGAGTAGGACAAGTACCCTTCCCAGGCAAAAGTTCAAGCCTTTGAGCTAAGGGTCTAAGGGTTTCCATACACCCACCTCCGTAACCACTCCAAAAATATGTAAGCTCATTTTTCCAGCAAATCACTCCAGTTGGGTCTTTTCTTGGGCTTTCCCCATTTTTCTTCTTTGCTAATTCTTCTGTACTTCTTTCCTCCATTGTTTTCTAGAGTCTAAAGTTATTCTGGAACTTGTGCTGAGTAGCCTTAGTTTTTGGTGATTTTTCTTCCTCTTAGAACATCTACTAAATGCATGTCACCCAGCTGTCCTTAGGCTTCATCAGATGGGGCCCTAATAGTAGTCAGTATGAAAGTGCACCACACTGGTGCCCACCTGCTTAGCCAGTTGTATGCTCATCACCATACAACATCTAAGTCTCCTCACTGATGTCTTCCTCTGGGACACCTTCACCCCCATTCCTGCAACCCCTCTCACCGTGAGAACTCCACTGTCTATACCATGCCCTCTCTTTACACCTCAATTTCCCAAAATGGTCACATACCTGCTTGCACCAATCATTAGCAAGGCGGTGAGCAAAACTTTAGATCAGTGGCTCTCAACTGGGGGTGATTTTGCTCCCCATCCCTCCTCACCCTCATTACTTGGCAGTATCTGGAGACATAGTTGATTATCATGAAGGGGGGAGGCAGGGGAGTGTGTGCCACTGGCATCTAGTAAGTAGAGGCCAGAGATGCTGTTAAACATCCTGTAATGCCCAGGAAAACACCCCACGATAAAGACCAGGCCAAAAAGTAAAGTGTCAGAGTTGAGAACCCCTGTTTTAGATTAATTGACCCAACATTCGGGGCTTAGAGGGCAGTCGGTGGCAATATATGCATGTACGGATGCAGACTGAACAAAACTGAGATTCACTTAGGAAACAGAAGGGGAGAGGCACCTGGGTGGCTCAGGGGTTTAGCCTCTGCCTTTGGCTCAGGTCGTGATCCTAGGATCCAGTCTCGCATCAGGCTCCCCACAGGGAGCCTGCTTCTCCCTCTGCCTGTGTCTCTGCCTCTCTCTCTGTCTTTGTGTCTCTCATAAATAGATAAATAAAATCTTAAAAAAAAAAAAAAAGGAAGGGGAAGGGAAGGGAAGGGGGAAACGAATCCCGAATTAACAGCCAACCATGTACACTGCAACTTTGCTCCATCAGGGCGTTTACCTCATTGTGTGGCGGTAGTTTATTTATCCCCTGTGCTAGCCTTCTATTGCTGTATAATAAATTGCCCCAAAGTATTGTAAAACAATACAGGTTTATTACCACGGTTTCTTTAGGTCAGAAGTCTGGGCGTGGCGTGGTTGGATTCTGTGCTCAGGGGCTCACTGGGCCCAAGCACAAGTGTTGGCTGGAGCTGTGCTGCTTCTCTGGGGCTCTGGGTCCTCTTGTGAGCCAATTCTCATAACTGAATTAATTGCCTTCTGGTTGTAGGACTCAGGTCTCTGTTTTCTTGCTGACTTCTCAGTTGGGGGTCCCTCTCAGCAACTAGAGGCCACCCATGTTCCTACCATGTGACCCCCTCTGTCTTCAAGACAGCAATGATGCATGGAGTCTTTCTTATGCTTTGAACCTCCACCTCACTGTTCTGCTACCAACTAGAGAAAACTCTCAGCTCTTAAAGTGCTCCTGCAATTGGGTCAGGCCCAAGCAGATAGCTCCCTATCTTAAGATCAACTGATCTGGAACCTTAAATACATTGACCAAGTCTCTCCACAACAGTACTTTTTTATTAGCGTTTGAATGAATAACTGCCAGAAGGTGTATGTGTCTCAAGCATCTTGGTGTTAATGGCTTTTAGCAGAGTACCTGGCAAATATTTTTTTTCAATAAATATTGTTTAAACAAGTAAAGAGTAAAACAAACTCATTTCCTTTTGTTTGTTTGTTTGTTTGTTTGGATAGAATACCTAGATTGGTCACTTAGGGGAATGCTACAGAGAACTGTATAATCTGAGAGTGAGCAAGTACATCTAGTCACAGAGGATGCTGTAAATCATTCTAGGGATCCAGATATTCACAGTGTGGGGTTCATCAGATCAAGATCTCCCTGGTTCCGAGCTCTGCATTTGTTACGACTGCAGACTGAGTTTTTTGGCATTGCCTTTTTGGCAGCACCAGCAAACTGCTGACTCATACCAGATCTGTAGCTCACCTAAAGCTCTATTAACTGGTACCAGGCCGGGGCTCTCCCATTTGGCACTTGGGCAGGATGTTAGGCAGCTCACTTCCACTCATTTTCATGTAGTGAGTTCTGGCCTATCATTTCATCCTGTTGGAGACCTCTGGGAATTCTGATTTTATTATCCAACTTCTTGGCTCTCCTGTCTAATTTTATAATACTTGAAAACATAATAAGCACATGTTCTTTGTCTTTTTCTAAATAGTTTATATCAATGTTGAGTGAGGCATGACTGAATTCAAAACCCAGAGGCTCGTTACTTCTTTCAAGTTGACAATAATGATTTAATCGACACTCTTTGCATAAGGATTGCTTAACCTATGATGAATCAACTCTTATTTCTCCATCCTATCTACAAGCATATCATGAAAGACTTGAATGTTTGGCTGAATGTAAGCTGTATAGAATAATAGCATCCAATTATACTTCTTGGGATCTAACACACATCTTTTGTAATCAGGTACATATACATGTCAGGAAATTCTCTTCCAAATTCTCAAATATGCCACGCCTTGGTGTCCTTTATATTGTTTTTGTGCAGAGACATAGATATCCTGTAACTCTCAGATTTTATTGAATGCCTTCCAGTATTTTCTCAGTAATGAATGATTCTAGTAGCCTTTATGTTGTTCTATGAGTTGGCAAGCACTTCTACTTCCTTGCCTCCATGACTTGTGGTAATTTCCACTTGGGAGATGAAATGATTGTCCTGACTTATGAGGATTACGGGTTGGGCTACAGGTTGGGAACAAGTCACACGAGTCCTTTTTGAAGAGATTCTCATTGAGACCCCAATATATTCCCCATGCTTTTTTCTCCTTGATCAGTTATTTATATTTGCAGTATCCTCAACACTCCTTAATCATCACACTTGAGGGAAATCAAAATTCTCTTGTTCACAGGAAAAGACTGGGGCTCTGTGAATTGCAATTTCCTATTTGTCCATAGGGTTTTCTTTTGATGAAGGATTGGATGCTTCCGGACCTCTAAGTGCACTAGCGATGGTGGAAGAGTAGAGCTTCAGCTTGCAAGTTCTGAGAAAGTCTGTGAACTTGGGCAAGCAGAAGAGAATGAGAGTTGGGAAAAAATTTAATGTGGTAGCCAGTCTTCCAGATAGTCCTCAGTGATCTCTGCCTTCTGGTATTCACATTCTTGTGTATTCTCCCCCCACGTTGTACCAAGGTCCGTCTGTGTGACCAAAAGACTACAGGGGAAGTGATAGTATGTCACCTATAAGGTGAGGATATAGAAGTCATTGCCGCTTTCATCTTGGCCACTCTATCTCATTCTTTGGCCAATCACTCTAGGGAAAGCTGGACGCCGTGCTGCGAGCAGCCTACAAAGGGGCATGTGTGAAGAGGAGCTGAGACTTCTCACCACCAGCCAGCGAGGAACTGAATTCTCTGGCCAGGAGTTAGGTGAGAGACTAGTATGTGATCCTCCAGGCGTACTCAAGCCTCCAGATGACTGCAGCCCCAGCCACTATCTTGACCGGAACCTATGGGGACCCTGACCAGAGGCACCTGGGTTCCTGAGCCTCAGAAAGTAAATGAGACCAGATATTTTTTAGGCGTTTTGAGCTGGTAAACCTTGAGGTAACTCATCATGCAGCAGTAAGAAACTGACACACCAGGAGATGCCGAATGAGATGACTGGGCTTCCTTAAAGGAAGTGAATAAAATGTCAAACCCTCAGAAAACAGAGACTAGGTAGTGAATTTCTAGGTTCAGGACATTGGAGGGTATTGTTATGAAACTTGCATAGGGACACCTTCTACCATTTTTTTTAAATGTCAAAATAATACTTGTTCTTTGTGAACACACACACGCACACATACACATGCGCAGACATATAAAACAAGAAGTGCAAGTAACTTTTCCATCATCCTTCCTATCTTACTCCTCAGAAGCAACTGCTGGTATCAGTTTAGCTTTTATCCTTCCAGATCTTCTGTTTGCCATCAATTATTATCACATGCACACTAATAAAACCTGATTTGTGTGTGTGGTGGGGGATGTTCTATTTGACAAATGTCTTTATCATTTACCAGTACATCAGAGCCTCTTCCTATGCCAGCAGACTTGGCTCCAGTGTAATTGCTCTAAAAGGTACATTACATCCCATAGTATGGTGTTCTATAATTTACTTAAATATGATTCATCTGTTAATAATGGATAATGTTTTATTAGTTAATGTGTTTATTTGCCACTGCACGTGATGCCACGATAAATACCTTGGAGCACATGTACAAATATTGTTTTGGGATGAACTTCCAGAAAGATGTGTCGATTTAAAATTTTGATACATGACTCCCAATTGCCTTTCATAAGTGTTCTTATTTCTTTTCCCACTAACATGTTCTCTCATCCTAATACCAGATAGTAATGATTTTTAAAATTTCTGCTTATCTGATGAGCAAAAATCTGCCAGTTGTTTACATTGGCATGGTTCTGATTCCTGCTAGGAAATGCACAGTCATTTGAACTGCTCTGTTCTATGTCATCTTTCTGGCTGCTTTCAAGAGTTGTCTTCATCTTGGTTTTTAGCGCTTTGATTATGATGTGCCCAGACATGGATTTTTAAAATACTTTTTATATTGTATATATTTATATATACTTATATATTTAGTCATTACTTTTTCCAGTCTGTTTTTCTGCCCTGCATTCTTTCTTCTCCTCTGGGACTGGAATGACACAGAAGTTAAGACATTTTGGTACAGTCTCACTGGTTCCTGAGGCTCTGTTCATCTTTCTTTCAATTTTTTTTTCCTCTGTTGTTTAGACTGAATAATTTCTATTGGTATAGCCAATAGGTTTTAACATTTCAGTTGTTGTATGTTTTAATTCTAAAATTTACATTTGAATATCCTTTAAACTTTCTATTTCCCTGCTAAGACTTTCTATCTTTCCATTCATCTCAAGAGTTCCTCTTTCTTAGTTCTTAGAATATATTGGAATGTATCATAATAGCTGCTCTGGAGTCTTTGTCAGAAAATGCCAACATCTGCATCATTTCGGTGGGGCATCTGTTGATTGTCTGTTTTCATGTGAGCTGAGATTTGATGGTTCTTCATATGCTGAGGGTGGTAGGCAGAAGAAAGTCTCCCTCAAAGATGTCCTTGTTCTGATTCCCGGAAACCATGAATATGTTACATTATGTGGCAGGAGGAATTAAGGTTGCAGACACAATTACAATTTCTTATCAGCTGACCTTGAGATGGAAAGATTTATTGGTGGGCCAAATAGAATCACAAGCATCTGTAAAAGCAGAGAACATTTCCTGGCTCAAGTCAGAAGGGGATAGGACAATGGAAGGAGGGTCGGAGAAATGCTAGGTCACTTGCTCTGAAGATGGAGCGAGGGGTCCATGAGTCAAGGAATGTGGGCAGCCTTTCAAAGCTGGGAAAAGAAAGGAAACAATTCTCCCACAGAGCCTCCAAAAGGAGCCAGCCCTGCCCACACCTGGACTTTAGCCCAGTGAGACTGATTTTGGACTTCTGATTTAACAGAACTTTAAAAAAAAAAAAAAGTGTATTGTTTTAAGCCACTAAGTTTGTAGACATTTGTTTCAGCAGCAATTGAAAACTAATACACTGAGTAATGCTGGACTGCATCCTGGATATTCTGAATAATATGCTCTGAGACCCCGGGATTTGTTTCCACGTTATATAAAGGTTGGTATCTGTGTTTTAACAGGCAGTCAACCCAGATGGATTCAGGCTGAGAGATCTGCCAGCCTTCTGTGGGCTGTAGTTTCCATGTCGGTTTTGTTTTCAGAATCTTCACAGCTACTATGATTTCCACCCCCCCACCCCTGCCCTGTGTGCCCTGGGTGGGGCATGGGGGCGGGAGGTGGGTGCCACCCTGGAGCTTGGGTGGTGGTCAGCTCTCAGAGTCTTGGCGGTGCTGCTTAGGAGCAGATCTGCCCACGCCCGGCATAGGGTTGAGCCCAGGAGTTTTTAAAGAGCTTGCCCAAGGTGCTCCCTTTTTGTGATCTCTCTAGCACTTTCTAGCACTCTGGCTGTCCTTGTCCATCCTCCGGACAGAGAGCTAGTGCTCTGTTTGCCTTACTGTGCTGTGTGCTTCCCATGTGTGTGTCCACCTTCAGGGCCAGGTCCGGGAGAAACAGGAGGAGTAAAAAGGAATGGGAGAACAGGTCCTCCGAGCAGAGAGGAAGGCTATTCTGTGGGCCCTTCAGGCCCCACTGCTCCCTGCCATGGCTCTGATCGCCTGGGGACCCCATGTGCAGGAGAGAATGGCGAGAAGAGGGCAAAAGAACAGCCCCCCAGGGTTAACTACACTTGGAACCAGAACTAGAGGGAGCTCTTTCTATCTGCATGTGGGGTGTTCACTTCTACATTTGGGGCTGCCCCAAATCCAGACCGGGGGGACTGTCAAAAAACGAGTGGGAAACTCACTGCTGGTTCCGTGGCACTTCAATTTCTGGTCTTTCTCCCCGGCCCACCTGCTGCCATTTACTTTCGAGGGCATCCGAAAGCTGCTCTGCATGCTTTGCTCAGGTTTTCTAGCTCACCAAGAGGCTGCAATGCGTTGACTCCATTTCATCCAGAACTGGACCGCTGGCCCCCCACCATTGTGTCTCCCCTTGGCATCTGCTGACACTCACACTTTTCTTCTGGGGTCCTGATCAGACCATAGCTCCCCTCTCTTGCTGCCCCTAAATGCAAACAGGCCAAAGCTGCATCCATCCATCACGGTGAAGCCACATTTTCTGAGCACCGCTCGCCTGGTCTTGCATGTTTGGCCTTCTAGGACTCTTATCAGGAGACACATGCACAGCTCAAGCTCACTCTAGACATCTACCTATAAAGAAATCCAGACAGACAGCTTACCGCAGTGAGTTATGAGCCTCAGCATCCTCTGTGGAGAATGACTGAATCCTTCCTCTGAAATGAGAGCCATGGAACACTCCATTGCTACCTTAACACCGCAGCGAGTTTCCTACAACAGACTCTGCTCATTCTGGTATAAAGCAGTTCCTTCTCCTTGAAGAACTGGTGACATCCTTTAGACAGTGTGGCTAAGAGAAGGGGTGAGAATGTGTCTCCCTGTCCCCCTGCGCGTGTGCCTGCCCCTGGGGAGGCTGTCTCATGCCACGTTCCGTGTGGTCATTTGGGAAAGTTCAAGGCTCGTCTACTCTATGGCCACGGAGCGGCTCTTCTTTCCTCTGCGCTCTGAGAAGTGCTGCTGCTTGGCATACAGAGTCTACACACATGCTTTCCCCTTGTTTGCTCAATATGCCAGCGCGGTGCTTTGACCTGAGCAATTTGCTGTCTGACCATCTGCCTCTATTTTCTGCCCTTTTGTTTGTAATGGGACTGTGGCAAAGTAATGGGGTTTTAAGTTCTTTTAGTAGGAAAAATGCCTTCAGAACTAAAACCAGATGACTCTTCTTGGGCAGAAAACAAGGGGGCAGGACACTGCCATGCTACCAGTAAACATTCCGCTCAATCATTTCTCATCCAGGTAGCTTGTAGGCTGTGCTTGCTAAACATTAACATACATATGAGTCATCTGAGGATCTTGTCAAAATACACGTTCTCATTGCATTGGTCGGGGATGGGGAGTGAGCACCTGCACTTATGATACTTTCACCTGGGCTACTGATGCCCATTGCTGGGTCTGCCCAAGAGCATTCATCCCCTTAAGCATTTGAAGAGCTTTTCTGCCACTGGCAGTGGTAATGCAAAAAGGCAGACCTGGGAATATCACACAGATTAAGACATGTTACTAAATCCTCTGGTCACAGTCTCAGGTCAGGCTGTCTGGGGAGCAGATGCTGAGACTCAGATTGCATGCAGGAGTGTTTTGGGAAGCGCTCTTGAGACCTGCACCTGTGCCAGAGGCAGTGGAATCAGGCAGGACGTACAGGATGCTCTATTAACCCCCCTGGGAGCTCTGAAGCAGGGATGATGCTTTCCAGTCATCCTGAGCTCAAGTGCAGGGGCTCAAGTCTTTCTAATGCAAACTTGACTGGTCCTTGGATGCCAGGGGCTCCAGGTAGGGGGTGTCACCTTGAGTGAGGTGACTCTTCAGCTGAGGCCCTTCCTGCCCAAGACTGACAGCTGAGGCTCTTTGCGGGTAGGACCAGCAGCTGAAAGACCATGTGCGTAGTGTGTCATGTTGTACACTCAGGCCAGGAGCTAGCTTTCTGGTGAGCTAGCTTAAGCCCCTCCTCCTCATTTCCAAGCTGAGATCAACACCATTGACCACAGTTCCTTTTTCATACCTTGGCCTGAAAAGCCAACTGTGGTTGTCAGTGAGAATCAGAGCCCCTAGGTGGATAGCTTGTTGTGTTTTTAAGAATTTCTAGGCTAGGTGTTTCAACACTGGAAGGGTTTCCCTTAACATTTCCTCATAGATTCCTGCTACATCAGGGGTTCTGATACCATAAGAAAGTCTGTCTCTGTGGCTGAGGGAGGGAGTCAAGGCCTAAGAAGAAAAGGACTTTCTTTCTCACAGAAAACCAAGAACTCGAGGTATCTGCAGGGTGAACTGAAAGAAAGTTCAGGACTGAAAGCCCACTTGTAGAGGAGAAAAGCAGGAAGAGCCCAGAACAGGCTGTTTAATGATTTAATCCTGTGCCCCACTGATTGTGTAATGTGAACTTTAACCTCCTGTTAAATATAGTTTGTGCTGAGAATCCTTCACACTCTAGTAAAAATAGCTGCACACTTGAATAGCTCATGTGCTTGATGACTGCAGGGGAAAAGGCTGGGAAATCTGGGAGAGAGGAAGGTAGAAGGTCGGAGAATGCCTGTGCTGGACTGTCTGCAGTCTCCCAGCCATTTGAATGTTCTGGACAGCAGTGGTAGAGGTGCCTGATAAAGCTGGTAGCGGGAGGTAGCCGGACGGTGGCCCGGCAGTTCCCTGGCCAAGGGGCTGCAGCAAAGCCCATCATCGCCTCCACTTAGTGCACTTCTTGTCTGTCTCTCCCACCAGAGCTGGACTGTGATGCTGGGGGAGGACAAGGCTTCGTGCCTGGGATTCCTGTAGCCTGAACATCAGGAGACCCAGTTCCTGGGTGGGAAAAATGGGAGCCCAAAGTGTGTGGGTGATGGAAAAGAACTTGAAACCAGGGCCTGGGCAGGAGCCCCGCACAAAGGCAGACATGAGGATGAAAGGCCACACAACACCCCCAACAGAGCAGAGACAGCCCCCTTGGCTGGTGTGTGGGGGTGCCCCAACTGTGCCACCACTGGACATTGGCTGATGCCCAACGGTGGCCGGGGCAAGGTGCCAGCAGAGGATCAAGTGTCCAGGAGGAGAGAGCTCTGACTTTTTTCTTTTTTCTTCTCTTTTCTTTCTTCTTCTCCTTCTCCTTTTCCTTCTCCTTCTCCTTCTTCTCCTTTTTCCTTCAGCTTGTGAAGTGCAAGAGGAATAAAGCCTGGAGTATGATTTTTGCTTTTGTGACTAGGGTGACTTCAAGAATCAAAGGCAGCAATTACTGCTCTGGTACAGACTCTAGCTCCATGCCCTGCCTCGTGGCACCAGAATTTGCCATATGCTGTGTATTCAGAGATGAGAAAGGAAATGGCATCTGATGCTCCTGGGAAGGACCATGTTGAATTATTTGCACAACCAACGAGGCCTCTTATAGGGGTTGGTTCTACTCAGGTAGAAGTGGCACACAGTGTGTCTGACAGGGAGGAGAAATGGGTCTTCCCTGAGCCAGTTTCGTCCTGCGTTCACCCCACTCCCCAAAAAAAGATTCTCCTGCAGGCTTAATGTTCATGAACAGAAAACCTATACAAGCAGAAGGTTCATGGAAGCTCCCCAACCTGAACAAAGCAATGTAAATCATTCAGAGGATAGAACCACGTCCAGGGGATTAAGTGTGCCCAGCTATTAATTTACATAGATTTTTTTTTTCTAGCAAGAAAGGAGAGCAGAAGGCAACACACAATTCAGATACACTGATCCCATACCCGACACCTTTCACACCACCTGCGCCCTTTCACTGGGTGACTTCAGACTTCTTTGCTCTTGCCATTTCTAAATGTCGAAAGGAAAGAAGAGTCAAATGTATTGAGGAACTACTATATGCTTTATATGCTAATCTAATTTAATGCTTACAGCCGCTCAATGGGATAGGATTTTTTTTCTGTTTTCTGAAACACATGAGGGAAATTCAAAGAGAATAGGTACTCCAAGTGTCAGGGTTGGGGATTTTTAGCCTGGGCTGGACACCAAAGCCTTGTTCTGCAGGGCTTCTCAACCCTCCCTGCCCATGCATGCGTGTGTACACACACGCACATGCATCACCGAAGGAATCTGGGGAAGTGCAAGCGTGTGGGCCCCCTGAGGGGGCCAATCAGTCAGCATCTCCAGAGGCAGAGGCGCGGCCCAACATTGGTACTTTAAACGTTGGAGTGATGCGAACGCATCTGGGGTCAAGAACCACCTGGCGACACCATACTGACCGTTTCCTGTTAAAGTACCACCCCTTGGTTCTGGCCTTCCACCTGCTTTCTCTGGCCTTTCAGAAATGCCCAATCCTGCCACTTTGTCCACGGAGGGGCCAACACATGAGAGCAACGTTTGAAAGTCTACAGATCATTCCTTTCATAACAAAAGTGTGCGGGGCACCACCGATGTAGGGGAGCCTTGTTCGCTGCATGTAACCAACCGTGTCTGACCAACACCAACTGAACTGCACTGTAAGTGACATGGCAACTCAGAGAGAGGGTCGCTGAATGGATGCTTTGCCGTTATTCCACGAGGTAGCAGGGAAAGTACCACATTTGGAGCCATGAACATGGGGGTTCTCGTTTCAGTCTGCCTGCTGGCTAGCTTCGAGAAATAAAGTTTCTCTCACCACCTGGACCTCAATTTCCTTCCTTGTAGAAAGGACGCCGGTGTAGGATTTGATAATATTGGAACTTGCTTCCATTACCTACCACGTGGGTCATGACATTGTTATTGTCTCAAAACCTTGCAAGGTCCAGCTATAGGACGGCTGCTGTGTCACTTCACTGCTGAGTTTACCTTAAATGTGATGGTCTCTTTCTAAAAGGAAATGTTCTAAAAACACAAAGGCTGTTTTTCCTAAATAAAAATTAGGTTGAGCTCTCTCTCTCTCCTACCCGCCTTTTGAGAACAATCTGAATGAATTTAGAGAGCCTACTGCTTACACCTGCATGTTAATTATAAGTACTTTCAGTGACATGTATGACCTTGACTTTTAGTATTCAGGAATGGCAAGCATGGAACCTGAAGCGGGTTGTTGACACAAGATGCTTGGAAAGCAGGTAACCTTCTCTCTTTCCCAGATCAGCATGCAGCAATTTTTTTTTTTTTTTTTTTTTGGTGCAAGTATGAAGGACACATTCATTTTAGAGAAGGTTAATTTAGTCCGATGGTGCAATTCTGTTACTTAGGTATTATTCAGGCTGCCTGACAAAGAATAGTAGAGGAATCTCTTACTGGTCCGGGGCTTGTACAGCGCAGATACCAAGAGGTCCCTGGGCTGGTGTGGAAGCTGCCAGTTTACTAAAGGGCTCCCTTCCAGCCTGGTAGCAGAGGCGTCTGAAGGCACCAGGAGCAGCAGGTGCACCCTGGCAAACCAGCTGAAGTGTGCTAGGCTGTGCTGCAAAGCCAGCCACCCTGCTTGCTCTGCCCTACCTTGCCTGGGAATCCAAAGCAGGGGCCCTAACTTCTCAACACTGACTGCAGTGTGCTTCCCAGCTGAGGTCTGAGGAGTCTGGGGTCTGCAGATGGGAGGGGGCGTCAGGAGGGCAGGAGGAACCGAGCAGGCCAGGGAACCAGCCTATTTCTGATGGGACCTGAGAGGCTGGACTTCTGTACCGTGTGCAGGTTTTCTGTAGGAAAATGTCCTGTGGCAAACAAATAAAACAATTCTGCCACACCCACCAAAGGGGATTCTTACCTAATTCCACCAAGAGGGAATAAATCAGCATCTCGTCCTGAGGAGAGCAGGCTCTTTTCCACCTGCCATAGCAGGTGGCAGAGGGACCTGTAAGAGCCATTCTTCTCTGTAAAGATATATTTGCTTTGTAAAATAACCCAGTGAGAAGCCTTTCTTACTGTTTGGCTCGGGTGTTAACAGGTGGTCAAGACCGGTGGTCATACCCACCCACGAACTTCTGGAGGAAGCTCAGAGATGAAGGTGAGGGGGAGACTCCCGACCCCAATGCCCTCATTCCCTTGGGAACCAGGCCAGTTATGACTTTTCTCTCCCTTCTCTTTTGCTATGGGACACTGCCTGGGGAGATGATCTCTGCAGACCCAGGGCCAAAGCTTAACAATCCAAGGAGTCATCGCAATTGGAACAATTTATTTCATAAAGTTTACGGGTACAGCCTGTGAAAATAGAATGTTCCAGCCCAAGGTACTCACCAGCCTGAATCCCACAGCTCCTAGCCAGGCACAGATGTTTACTGAGTGCCATTTCTGTCTCAAGGAAGGCTTTTTGCCCCATTCCAGTTCTGTCTCAATAGTCTGGCAGTTTGAGACTTGCTTCCCCAACCCCTAGCTATATAATAAGGACAGGTCCAGGGAGATGAGATTTCTATTCATATACTACATTTTCATTCCTTCTGATTATACAGTCCCTGTATTTTCCTAGCCTGTTACAACCCTACCAAAGCCTCAGTCCCCTTCCTGAACCTCCACATCTCAGGCCCCAGCTCCATGACATCAGGACAGGGCTTCTGTCCTCTCAAGAGTGTCTGCCTTTGGCTCAGGTCATGATCCCGGGGTCCTAAGTATCAAGTTCCGCATCGGGCTCCCCACAGGGAGCCTGCTTCTCCCTCTGCCTGTGTCTCTGCCTCTCTTTGTGTGTCTCTCATGAATAAATAAAATCTTAAAAAAAAAAAAAGAAAGAAAAGAAAATAGCTTTGAGGATAACTGAGGCTTTTTAATTATTTGGGGTTAGCTCGGCCCGGATGCAAGCAAGCGTGTCTCATTTTTTGCATCACGTCTTCCTGAGAATGAGAGCGGATGAACTCAAATTTAAATCCACTCTTTCAGTGGAGAAAGAAAAGCAAAAAATGCATTGGGAATTGCCCCAATTTATCTGATGGGTTTGGATTTTTGCAAGCACTGCGCTTCCCTCATGGGTGACAAGGTCACACGTGGCTGCCCTTGGACTATGGTCTGATCACAGACCTCGTGCATAAGGTGGAACGTTTGCCTTTCCCCATGAACTTTTCCAGTTGTTCCTTGTTGTTCTGTCCCATGTAGGAAGAGCTTAGACTCCCTTCTGTCTCTCTGGGTTCATTAACTCTCCTCTCACCTGGGCCTGTGGAGCAGACTTTTGTGTTTGTCATTGTGGGTCAGATTGTTCAGAACCTGCAGCAGGAAAGGCTAGTGCTCAGAGCTGCACCGGTACAGGATCCTGCTGGTTTGTGGTGCTTTGGCCAAGCCCAGCAGGATGGCTCTGGCAGTATGAAATAGGATTCATGTGGGTGTCGTGTTTGTCTTAAGGAAGAAGGGGAACGAGATTTATTTTTGTCACGACTCATGGTTCCTAACAGCTTTCTCTCAGCAGATGATTTCTGAGCTTTGACAATTTTCAGAGATCTCAGTTATGTAAACTTTCTTGGAGAAGAGACCCATCTTTAGAGGATGACCGATGGGGCCAATTGCTCCTGGACCCAGTTTTCTGGGGACCGTGGCAACTGAGTGATGAGGAGGGGCAGTGCTGGGATCACATTCACCTCCCAATTACGATTCCTTCTAACCAACTCCCTACATATTCCCAGTGGCCTGTTGCTGAGGGGTCCTGGCGTTGCTGCACCACCCCAGTGTTTCATTGGATGTTGTGGGCACCACTCACCGAAGCTAACCTCAATGTCCATTTAAGCCAGAGTTTGACTGTATTCGGCTATTATGAGAATAGAAAACAAGGGCCCTGCCCGCTGTCATTAACCTTGACTCAAGCTCCATTAGAGATTGCTCGTAAATGTTAATTCTCCAGAATGAGGTCCTCAAAATTTCTCTAAAGCTATATGCTCCTTGGGCTATTTCATCTATTCCCATGGATTTAATTTTCACCTAAGTGTGGAAGGTCTGGTAAATCTACGTTTCAAGATTTCTTCCAGACGTCAAGAGTCCCATACCTGCCTGCCCCTTCTCATCTCCATGTGGGAGGGTCTTACATTTGCCTCGACTTTAACACATCTGACATTTAACTCTTTGTCCTCCCCCAGCCAGCGTTTTCTTCTGTAGTATTTCTCCCAGCGGGATGTGTGTCATCATCAGCCACGTATAAACCCAAGAGAGAAACGTAGCTGTCGGGAGGTGAAACCTTCACCTCCTCCCAGTGCCATCTCTCCTTCGTGTCCCTGTGCACACCAAGCAGCCTCAGTGGTTTTCCATCTCCTGCAGAATGGAGTTGAAACTTTCTTGTATAGCACAATAGGCCCTTGTCATCAGGTCCCTGAATCTGTACATGTGATCCTTGAGCTTGCTTCAGCCAAGTGTCACTTCTGGAAGCTTTCTGAATTAGCTCCTTTTTTTTTTTTTTTTTTTTTTGGTGCACTGAGCCTGTACATACTGTTATGACAGGTTTTGTAAATGCCGAGAACACCCTTCATTCCCTTCATCCCCTGCTAGTTTCTATTGCTTCTTTAAGTCTGCTCTGGTGTCATTTCCAGAAATGCTTCTCTCTACAACAATGCCCCACCATGGGAATTAGTAGGTATTAAATTCTGGTAGGGGCTTGGCACTCCAAATATATTCACATATGTCATCTTTTTAATTTTTTTCAACAGCCCTGTTAATAAGGCATTATTGCCCTAGTTTAAGGATAGGGAAACTGGGAGGTGCCTGGGTGGCTCATTTGGTGTAGGGTCTGCCTTTGGCTCAGGTCATGATCCCAGGGTCCTGGGATCAAGCTTGAGTTGAGCCCCAAGTAGGGCTCCCTACTCAGCAGGGAGCCTGCCCTCTCCCTGTTTTCATGCTTGTGCCCTCACTCTCTCCTCTCTCTCTCTCTGAAATAAATAAATAATATCTTTTTTAAAATAGAGAAACTCTCACAGAGGAAAAGAAATCAGGGAGCTGGTCAGAAATGCGAATTCTCAAGCTCTATCCCTTGCCAGGTGAATTGGAACCTCCGGGGGCAGGACCCAGCACTTAGCTTTGTAGGAGTCCTCAGGTGATTATTTTTTTAAATTTAATTTTACTTAAATTCAATTCATTAACAGTGTATTATTAGTTTCAAAAGTAGAGTTCAATGACTCATCAGTTGCATATAACACCTGGTGCTCATCTCATCACATGCCCTCCTTCATGCCCATCACCGCAAACCAAAAGACAACCTACAGGATGACACAAAATATTTGCAAGAGTTCGCGGGTGATTCTAAGGCACAGTGCAGTTTGAGAGGCATTGCAATTGCATGGTTTTATGAGTTAGGGCAGTTCTAGAAGGGGTTGGCCCAAGGGAGAGCACCTTTATTTCAAGTGCTTGAAAACCAACTCAGTGCCTCTCAAAGATAGTAAAGATATAATTTGAAGAGGGAAATAACCTGGCGAATGAATTAGAGCACCAGGATTAAGTAAACCCATGTGAGTTAACATTAAACATACTGCTGAGTTTTAGGAAAATCCTCTTTAAGACCATGACTGCAGACAAATGTGATCTTGTCTAGCAGTTTAGTCTTAAAGGATCCCCAGGAAAGGAGTGAAGTGGGGATAGGTTGTCCCAAGTGGATATCACCTCTCTTTCAGCCACCCACAGCTCCCCTGGGCTAGCAAATATCCAACTCTCTAAGAGACCTGGAGTGGGGTCCAGTTGGACTTTGGGGGACAGTTCAGGGGTACTTACTCTTTGTCAGGAGTCTTTTTTTTTTTTCATTAAAATGTACACTTTATTTTTTTTACATTTATGGTTATTGCTTCTTTTTTGTATATTTTTTATTGGAGTTTGATTTGCCAACATATAGTATAACACCCAGTGCTCATCCCATCAAGTGCCCCCCTCAGTGCCCATCACCTCATCCCCCCACCCACCTCCCCTTCCACCACCCCTTGTTCGTTTCTCAGAGTTAGGAGTCTCTCATGTTTTGTCACCCTCTCTGATATTTCCCACTCATTTTCTCTCCTTTCCCCTATGATCCCTTTCACTGTTTTTTATATTTCCTGTATGAGTGAAACCATAGGATGATTGTCCCTCTCCAATTGACTTACTTCACTCAGCATAATACCCTCCAGTTCCATCCATGTCAAAGCAAATGGTGGGTATTCGTCCTTTCTAATGGCTGAGGAATATTCCACTGTATACATAAACCACATCTTCTTTATCCATTCATCTTTCGATGGACACCGAGGCTCCTTCCACAGTTTGGCTATTGTGGACATTGCTGCTATAAACATTGGGGTGCAGGTGTCTCGGCTTTTCACTGCATCTGTATCACCCCAAAGATACAAATGCAGTGTGTCAGGAGTCTCTTGAAGCTGAAAGCCTTATGGCGCCAATGGCACGCAAGCTTCTCTAAAGGTGAAATTTCAGGTCAGCAAGGGACATTTGGCAAAGAGGAATCCCCAACTGAAAAAGACTGCCAAATGGGTCAACTTGGAGATCTGACTCTGGCTGTGGCCAAAGAAGTGGCCCCGAGTATATTCCAGACAAATGCGGGGAGTCATTATTTATCATCACTGCTTGAAAAGGCAAAATAAATAACTGGCACCTAATAGGCATCATTTTACAGATACAGATACAGATATTTAGAGAGGTAAGGCAATTTATCCCAATCTACATTCTGGGGCATAGCACACAGAGTAAAATAGGAGGGAAAAAGTCTATTTTCCCCCATTAAGCTCGAACAGACTCAGAATCATCCCCAGTTCTGGCATTTCCTTCAATCATGATTGTGAGCCATGAACCACTGTAGTCTGGCAGTAATGTGTCAGTAATGGAGGTTGCAGACCATTCCCTCTCATCTTCTGGTCATTGTGAATATCTGGAAATGTCCTCTATATTCACCATTCCAACAAAGTTTAGGCACTTATTAAACTTGCCTCTTGATCTTGTTACTTAATGTACTAACAAAGAAGCAAAAATATTGCTGCAACAAATTTACTTTTAAATATTATTAAAACTTTGAACATCATTTCAATTATAGTTCAGTAAAATTTGTTTCCTCTGCCATCTTCTAGAGTGCATGCATGAAAAAGACCTCATATGGGGAAGTGGCCCTTGGGCTTTACTAGATTCATGATGTAAAAAAAAAAGAAAAGAAAAAGAAAAAGAAAAGAAAAGGAAGAGCTCCTGAAGGTGGAGCAGAAAGTCATACCCAGCTCCATTGATCCCGATAATCAATTTTTTTTCATACTACCTCCCACCTTGGTCCATGTTGGCCTGAGGCTGGAGTAAATTGGTAATACTCTCTGTAATACTCAGAGCCTTAGTCAACACAGTAGTTAGGCCATTAGGCCCAAGGGAGAGAGGCTGTGGATATTGGATGACTGTGCTGGTTTAAGTCACATGCTGGGTGGGTCCCACAGATGCATCCAAAATGCTTTAGTGGTTTGAGAATCAATCTATAAGCTCCTTCTCTTATTACCTCTGACATGGGAATTGCAGAATCATTGCCGACATTTGTGATACTTATTGAGTGCCGATAATGTGTTGGTTTCCATCCTGAAGCCTTAAGAGAAAGTTAGTATATTCAGTATATATTTATGTAGCATTGCAAAGCAGAGACATTGTGATAGGTGTGGGACTAAAGGGGGAAAAGGCTGGAGTTTATGCTTCAGGTGTACACAATCCAATCAGAATATAGGCAAACCCCATATTGATGGTATAGTATAGCTTGGGATCAATCAATGTGGCTGTAGAAGTTAGGGATGGGAGAGCTCATTCTGACAGCATGGATGGGGAAGCCTAAGGAACAGAAGGGATTGGTTAGAACATGAAGGGTAAGCAGAACCAGTGGACTAGGGGGTGAGGATGGGGGTCTCTAGCCTAATAGGAAAAGGTAAAGTGTTTTAATAGCCCAATATGTAAAGGTCAAACTCTTTGCAATGGCTCACAAGTTCCAATGCAGTCTGGAGCCCATGACCTCTCCTGCCTCTTATGCTTTCTCCCTTTTGCCCACCCTAATCCAGCTGCACTGGCCTCCTCTTGCTGTTCTTTGCACACTCCAGGCCTGTTCCTGCCCCAGTGCCTTTGCATTTGCCATTCCTTCTGCCTAAAAACGCTCCTCCCCTGGATATCCTGGAAGCCCACTCCCTCATCTTTTTTTATGTCTCTGAGCGGATGTCACCTTCAGAGTAAGGCTTTTGACAAGCCTTCTTAAAATTGCACCCCCCTTCCCCACCCTGGCACACCTCCCAATTTTTCTACTTTAATTTTTTTTTCTACTTTAATTTTTAAAAAATATTTACTGTCACTGACATGCTATATTAGTGGTGCTTAAACCTGAGTAGTTACTAGAATCACCTGGAAAGTTTGTTGAAACTGCCGGGCACTATCCCAAGGTCTCTGATGCAGTAAGTCTGGGCTGGGGCTTGATAATGTGCATTTCTAACAAGTTTCCACGTGATGCTGATGCCTCTGGTCTGGAGGCTCTGAGAACCAGTGCATTCTGAATCTTACTATTTATTGCCTATCTCTACTAGAATGTAAGTGGCGTACAGCAGCAATTCTTTTTTTTTTACAATAAATTTATTTTTTATTGGTGTTCAATTTGCCAACATACAGAATAACACCCAGTGCTCATCCCGTCAAGTGCCCCCCCTACAGCAGCAATTCTTGTCGGTTTTGCTCATTGCTGGATCTCAGTGTCAGAACAATGGCAAGAACACTCAGTCATATCTGTTGAGTAGACAATGTAGCTTCAGTATAGGGTACACATCAGGATGCTGGGATGTGTACAGTGGGAGTAAGTTTGAAAAGGAAAGTTCGGGCAATTCCTCTTAACATATTCTTATAGCAATAACATGTTGTTATTATGAATATAATACTTATTGCAACACAACCATCATTTATTGACTGTTTGCACTATGGCCATTTAACAATGAGATTCAGACTCCAATGTGCCTAAGATCACAAAGGATGTGTAGTAAATCAGTTGGAATTTGGATTTTAACTTAGGTCTGTCTGACCCCAAAAGGGTGGCCTTAAACACTATGCCACAAAGTCATCTAATGCTTGATTTTTAAAACTTTTTAACTTTTTATTTTGAAATGATTTTAGATTTATAGAAGAGTGGCAAAGATGTAGTACAGAGTCCCCATATAACCTTCACCCAGCTTCCTCGAGGTTCTCTTACATAACTATGGTTGTTGATCAAAACCAGGAAATTCAAATTGGTGCAATGCTATTAACCTACCTATAGACTATTTGGATTCCACCTATTTTTCCATTATAATGTCCTTATCTGTTCTGGGATCCAATCCAAGTTCCCATTGTCTAGCAGTTTTCAAGGACTTGCTGTGGACATGTTTGGATATGGGTGATATGAGGTACTGAAGATACAAGATGGCCAACATACCAAGATGGCAATGGAATCTCACATGACTCCATCACTTTCTTGAAAGGTTTCTTACTTTTATGTGCCTTGTTTTCCTCATCTGCAAAATGGGGAAACACTAGACCTCATTTTGTAGTGCTGGGAGGATTAGGAAAAATGATGGCCATAAGGCTAAGCACAATGCCAGCACACAGAAATCAATGAACGTTGGCAATTCATCAACGGTGCGTCTAGTTTACATCTTGCTTCTATTTCTTAGGCAAAATCTGAGCGGCCCGAGTAATAGTTTTGAAGAGAGCTTTCATGAATATATACGGTCTCATTACACCTTTAGTGCAATTTATCGTGCTTATTTTATAGATAAAGAAGGTAGTAGGACAGAGCAGAGTGGAATGCCAAAACTAAGATCACCTTATAATCGAGTTGAAGAGCAAGTTTTTTGGTTTAAATTCCCAGATGCTTTATATTGAGACATTGACCAAAGTCCATTAATGTTAAGGAACAGTTAGAAAAATAATGGCCTGCCTGTTCTTCAGGTCTTGTCCCAAAGATCAGCCTTTATCAGCAGTTTTGCCACATCAAACATTTTACGTGGTGGCGTATCAGACTTGTGAACATTTAAGCACCTCACATATGCATATGGATTTCATTTGCTGAAGGACAAAGAGTCCTTGACAAATTGTTGAGTTGACAAATTGTTAGCTGTCATAAACACGGCTCACAGATTTGGGCACTTGGAGGTAGGTCTTAGGGGTTGAGCAGGCCAGTATCCATTCTCTGAGCGACCTTGAGTGGATCATCTAATGTGTAAGAGCCTCGGTATATGCATCTATATAATGGGGATTCAGATATTGCCCTCCTAAGGTTGTAGGGAGGTATCAGACATACACATTGTACACACCTCGCCATTCAGATGGTGTTCTTCAAGTATGCGATTCTTTTCCTACACCATCCCTGTCCTCCTTTCTCATGGCTGTCGATGATCTGTCACAAAGGCCAGGGAATGGCAGAGATGTACAGAAAACACACAAAAATATAATTTTACCAGTGCTATTAGATGTCAGGTAGGAAGAGACCTTACACATCAGTGTCTGGGTAGATAATAAAACCAAGATGTGTTTTCCTCCCTTAAAAACTCTGAGAAGGACAGCCCCGGTGGCTCAGCGGTTTAGAGCCACCTTCAGTCCAGGGCCTGATCATGGAGACCCCAGATCGAGTCCCATGTTGGGCTCCCTGCATGGAGCCTACTTCTCCCTCTGCCTGTGTCTCTCTCTCTCTCTCTCTCTCTCTGTGTCTCTCATGAATAAATAAATAAAATCTTAAAAAAGAAAAAAAACTCTGAGAAGCCAGAATCGTCAATTAGATACTGCAGTTTCCTGTTTTAACTAGGTTTGGATTTTATTTGTGTTAATGGCTGAAATTGTGATTGCACGGGTAACTTCAAGCATCCCCAGTGGCCTGAGGTAGCCGTGAAGGACAGAGACCATTCACTTAGGTTGGACAGGCCCCATGAAAGTGTGAGTCCTGGTAACCACAGGCCTTGTGGACTGATAGGCTCAGGCCCAGGGTCGCATTCTGTATCACCCACAAGATGAGAATGAGTTTGGTTTCGAATATATACGGACATGAAAAGAAACAGCTGGCAACTCTTACAAGACAACCAATCACCAAACTCATCTCGAAGGCTCTTGTGCACATACACACACCTGAGCTGTCCTACCTTGCAAGCTGAGCTCTCAGAGGGCCACCTCTTAGAAACTGCTGTCTCCCTAGTGGCCTGCATTTCAGTGGGGACTCCCGTTTCACGGAGAGGGTGGAGCAGAGAGGCACTGGCTGTATACCATTGTGATGAAGCTCCTGGTCATCAATATTTGAACAGAGGCCCCTGAGCAGGTGCTCCTGGTGAGGTGCACAGTTGCAGAAAGTGCCCACGTCCTCGCCTTCATGTGGCCTCTCTAATGCTAGAACACACTGCCTAATCTCAAGCACCCAGTGGAGAACACATCGGCAAGGAGGGGCCCATGCCAGCCAGCCAGCCTGTGCCCAGACGTGCTATCTTGTTCTACAGACTTGGAGCTATCTGATGGTTCTCGTAGCCTGGCCAGCACATTCAGCTATGCCCTGGGGCCAGCAGGGGGTTCAGGGCAATGTTTCACTTACCTCCAGGACTGGCTAGTCTCACTTGCCTTTTCTCTAGTATTTAAAGTGAATTCCAGATCTGCCCCTCAACAATAGATCAATACCATGCCCACATTGCATGGGCTTTCCACTGCTACCCACATTCCGATTGTCATGAAAACACACACCTTTTGGCTAATATAAGCCAGGAACTGATAAGCAGTGTCCTCCTCTTTGTCCCAGACTTTTATTTCTATATATTCTATATGTTGACCTTGATACCGGGAGTGGGCATCAGGGGACCTGATTCCTGTTGTTTCTGTCTCTGGTCAACTAAAGCCAATAGTAAAATGATTTTGCCTCTTTCTGTCTCAGTTTTCAAACATGTTAAATGGAGATAATTGTCCCTTGCTCCATGTACCCACTAAGAATTTGATGGAGATAAAGTAGAATCACATATAAGGATAGCACAAAAATTAGAATGAATAATCTTTATAAATATATTTATATAAGAGCTTATATGATTTATTATATAATTATATGTAATTATACTATTTATATAATCATATTTATAAACAAAAATGAAGATGGTGGTATAGTTTTAATAGGAAAGCATCAGTGCTTTGGATTTTACTTAAGCAGAATTTGTGACTATATAGAAGGGTCAGTGCAAAAGTTTACTTTTGCACTGTTATGAAAAAAGGATGCATTAAATAATTGAACAATGCAAATAATACATGAGGGATATGTTTAACCTACATATGAGAACAATCAGGTTTCACAAAGTTAGCAGCAGCCATTTGCAGATTAAAAATTCATGTCATCCTTCTGAGTTCTCCACAGCAAGTCATGGAATACCTTCACTTAGGAAGACTTAGCTGTTAAAATCAGAAACATGGAAAGGAACTTTTAGCTCACCTAACCCAAAATTCTCATTTTAAAAAGACAACAAGGAGCACCTGGGTGGCTCAGAGGTTGAGCGTCTGCCTTCAGCTCAGGTTGTGATCACTGGGTCCTGGGATGGAGTCCCGCATCAGGCTCCCTGAAGGGAGGGAGCCTGCTTCTCCCTCTGCCTGTGTTTCTGCCTCTCTCTCTCTCTCTCTCTTTCTGTGTGTGTCTCATGAATAAATAAATAAAATCTTTTAAAAAATAAAATAAATAAAAAATAAAAATAACAGCAACAGAAGGGGATTTTTTTGTAATTGTAGACACTACAGTATCACACATCTTTCTGATGAGAGAGGGCTTCCTGTCTGAGTCAGTGCTGTCAAACTGAACCATTCACTTAACAATTTTCCATATCTGATGTTGGGAAGAATTTTCCATATATTATCTCTGACTTCATAATTTCAAACTTCATTTCTCTCCCACTCCTCATATATACCTGGTGGAGGGGCTACAGGGTATGCTCATGTATAATCCCAGGCCCTGTATCCACATGCTAAGATAGTGGACATGTCAGTACAGTGGGTGATAGGAGTGTTCTGGAAAGCCATTCCTTCTCTGGGATGAGTATAGTATGATAGTAACAGAACTATACACGGAAGTGACTGTGACCTACACAAATATGTGCTCCTGGGCCTAACCTAAACTTATCCTTCACTTACCTTCCCCTTAACTGGATTCCAAAAATCCCTCCAATGTTGCCCCACCTGAAGAGTTATGTGATAGAGTGGGAATCTGAGTAAAAGAAGCAGCATTATCAATCCGTTGCAATTAAAATGTACCGCTTTTGCAAATTTTACAACAGGTAACCATGTAAACACATTGGTAGGACCCTCCAGGGCCTTGGAAGGTGCTGATACAAATGAGAGTCCTGAAGATTAAGCTGCATTGACTTTGTGGTAGAAGAGAGGTCTCTGCTGCACAGGAAAGAGAGTTCTAGCTCTGAACACTAGAGACAAGGTGTGGCACATGTCTACAAGGATGGAGGTGGGAGTGTTGTCTGGGCAAACTGACAAGCAAGGAGTCTACCCTGCCTGGCTAAGGGAGGGCCAATGGTTTCATCAGCGGGGTCCAGCAGAGGTGCATGCAGTAGCACGCACTGGGTTCCTGGGGAGAAACGATCAGTTGGTGCTCATAGGGTGTGATCATGTCTTTGGTCCACCGCAGCCCATCCATGAGCCCAATTGAAAAGGAACTTAAAAAAAAAAAAAAAAAAAGGAACTTAGTAATTCCTTGAAATGACATCCTTAAAAACCAATCTGTCACAATTGAAACATAACATTCAAATCTAAATTTGGATGACTGCATCATAACAAACATGTGTGTTCCCCAGACACCAGCTAACACAGGAGACAGCCTGGTGACCAAAGGAAGAAAGCCTTATGCAAGGTAAAATTCTCCTGGAGGGTTCAGATCCCACACCAAGGGCTGTTGGCTGGGAGTCCCTTTACAATGTATCCTAATGATTTGTTTCACTACAAACTTAAAGAGACCTAAAACAAATTGTTTAAGATATTCTAAAATTCTGATTTTTCACAAAGTCATTCTGGTTTTTAACTTTGGGTTGGACTCGGGTTCTTTAAGGCAGTATGGCCCAGACCATACTTCAAGGTCTGTTTTCCAGGCCTTCTTAAGCTTCATTCTTGCTGGTCAGAACGATTGTAACAACCTCTAGTCTCCCCTGTATGCTGTGGCCACATACGTGCTCTAGAGATGGCTTTCCCTGCTCTTTCCCAGGAGCGATCTGTCCTGGAGTAGACACTCAGCCCTTTGGGTGGTTCTGGTCTTTCGACATTAAAGAAAGTCACCCTTCACTGTGGTTGTCTGTACATGGCTATCGCTCCTTCTATGAAGAACATTTTTTAGGATAAGAACCAAGTCCTACCTTTGCATTCCCAGCCCCATGCAAGGTCAAGGCACAAAACCAGAGCCTGGTAAATATCAATGATGACTCCATTATTGATGGTTTTCTTAACAGTCATAGTAATTGTCTTCTCCTTGCTGGCTATCAGTTAAGGGAGGTATCCAAGAAAAGTGTGTCTCTGATAACAGAAATGTGACTAGTGTGACTGAGGACCTTTGGATTTTCTCGGATTCTGATGAATTAAAACGTAAACTTCAGTAGAGCTCATCTATTGGACAGCGCGGGCCAGCTAACTCAGGTGACTCACGTTTGGCAGGGGAAATACCAAGCAGCCAGAGTTTTGTCTTCTGCAGGATGCTGTCATGTCTGGGTGTGATGCCCGGGACTATGCAGCCATCCCACAGCCTTTAGAGGAGCACAGTGAGGACAAAGCTGACACACTGAAGATGGCAGAGGTGATGGAAAGAGTGTGAGCCATACTCAGGCAACTCTGGAGCTGCCCTACCGGGGATTTCCTTCCTTCTGTGTGGGAAAGGACATTTTCCCCTTTGTTGAAGCTATTTTGAGTAGGGCTTTCGGTAATTGCAGCTAAAAGCATCAGAAGTGACAGTGCTGTTACGCGAATCTTGTGGGAAGAGGGGGCCAGGATACATCATGTCCAGTGGGATTTGTGGATGTCATATAGGGACCATGCATAATAATGCAAGAGAAATATGCTAAAAGAGAAGCCATTATGGAACCCCTGTGTATCTAAAGTATGAGTTTTTCTCAGGCACAAAACAGGGTTTATGAGTTTTTGTTGAGTGAAAAATAGAATTCCTTAGAGGACATCCATGGCTTTGGTCTAGTGAGGGCGGCTTTTGCCCTTCCTTTCTTTATAGAATCATACATCCTAGCAGGAATCATTCCTTGTGACTCAAGTAAGGCTGACCCCCAAATTCTGAGTCACAGAGGTAAGTCTGAAAGGGGAGTCTGGCCAACAGGATACCACACCTCAAGCCACAGTGTTTGATTAAAGAATGGGCATGTGACTTCCTTAAGATTTTATATGTGGACAATATAGACACTAGGAGAGATAAAGGGTGTTCTTCACCCCCCTCCCCACACATGCACCTGGGGTCATGGGCTATATGTTTTCTGGCTGGAGGAGGGAGCCCTTTGAGAGTCAAGCCAGTCCCAGAACCCAGAGGGACAGGAGAGACAGAGTCCGTTGTCACTCTCTGAGCTCCTGGGTGCTGCCATGCCTGAAACCCAAGTCCACCTTTAGACTTTACATGTGCAGGATCCAATTTGTTCCTGATGTGCTAAGTGGCTTTCTTTGACTTGCAGCTGAGAGAGTCCTGACTGATACCGTAGAGAATCATATAGGGCAAGGAGGAGGCAGGCCCTGGATCTGCTGCCATGATCAGAGTGAGGTCAGGAAAGAAAGATGTGCAGAAGACCAGAAACTGCCAAGCCTTCATGAGACAGCCTGGTACAGTTGGACGGCTGTCTGGAACCTGGACGAGCATACGTTTGGGACAAAATGATCAGTGTTAATATCAGCTTATCCATTTGATCATTTGATAAATCTGAGAAAATCACTTAAACATAAAATACGGGTCTCGGTTTTCCAGTCTGTAAAATGGGAAAAGATGACTTTCCTCTTAAATCTGTCATGAGAATTAAGAGCAATGTAGATGAAGTCATTTGCATAGAACTTGGCAGACAGTACTCCCTTGATTGACATTAGCCAATAAGAATGTCCAAAGTGACTGCTTAAATTTCTTGGATTCTACTTTTCTATCTTTTGCTTGCTACTTAATCTTAGCAGTTTCAGTGGAAATTAATGCTAGCTGCCATTATTTGAACAAGGACCTTGTTTCTGTGCTTTACATAAATTATCTGCAATCTTGACAACAAGGATTCAAGGTAGGCAGCACCATTCCACAAGTTGGGAAAGATTAGTAACTTGTTTACACTGCAGAGCCAGGAAGGCATCTAGAGGCAACTACTGGGGGAGGAGAGACCGTAGTGGCATTGTTTACCACTGGGACTTTTCTTTCTCAGGAGAATTATGAAAGACATGCTGTTGTTTTGAATTTCAAACCACTAGCTACCTGTGTAATTAAAGAACCCGTAAGTCCCTCAATAGGAAAAAGTGGAAAATGACCCAGTGAATGCCAGACCAAAGGATGTATCCAATTACAGATCTCAGTGGTATATAGGTAGGATAATGTCCTTGAACTTTGCCCAGTCTGATTCAAAATTGAGTATTTGGATTAAATTTAAAAGCAATAGTTTAGAATTATAGACTAGAAGATGAGACTCATGCTAAATGGACTTCTGCTTTCATCATTACAAAAATCCCCAAACCAAGCCAAACATCCACTGCTACCATCACCACCCCCTGCATGCACTCCCCACCCCAACTGTTTTTTTTTTTTTTAAACATACGGGTGGTCCCATTCTGATTAGTGGCACCATCTTCATTAGGACACGAATGAAACTGTTTTTGTTCCTATGGAAACACCAAAGTTGCAAAGACCTGCCTGAGGATGTTTACTGCAGCCTGTTTGCAGGAGCAAAAACATATCTATCCTTATTACTGGTGTCCAGAAATAAGGGAGTTATTTAAATAAGTGGAACATTCTGCTACAGCTAAAAAAGAATTGAATAGATCTATACAACCTGACCGAAGAAATGTCAACAATATATCTAAACATTTAAAAACTAAGATGCAGGGACATCTGGGTGGCTCCGCGGTTGAACGTCATGATCCTGGGCTCCCTGCATGGAGCCTGCTTCTCTCTGCCTGTCTCTGCCTCTCTCTGTGTGTCTCTCATGAATAAATAAATAAAAATCTTAAAAAAAAACCCTAAGATGCAGAACGATGTTTAGAATATAATCTCATTTATGTAAAAAAAAAAAAAAAAAAAAAAAGCCAAAAGAAAGAAAGTAACCGTATGATGGGAAAGCCTGGAAGTAACAGCAACCTATTATTAGTGGTTATTGGGTTACTGTTTGGAGTGGAATCACAGAGGAATCTTTGTGGTTTTTGGTCTTTTCTTTACAGTGAGCCAGTTTTATTTCTATATTCAGAAATATACATATATATAAAGATTTTTAAAGGTTGAGATTCACAGCATATTGGCAAATACCTAAGGGGACAGGCTGAGCTATTCACTGATACTGATGTGAATGGTAGTTTCTATTTCTCTGTCCTCTGCCCTGTGTTTATTTGCATCGCCCAGGATGGTTTCTCTAAATGCTGACTTTTTTAAATTTTTTTTTTTATGATAGAGAGAGAGAGAGAGAGAGAGGCAGAGACACAGGCAGAGGGATAAGCAGGCTCCATGCCGGGAGCCTGACGCAGGACTCGATCCCAGTACCACTGAGCCACCCAGGTGCCCCCAATTTAATCTTGCTTTAATTCTACTTGGGGACCACAGATTGTATAGAAACGTTAAAGGCAGGTTAAAAGCAGAGTAGCTACAACAACCTGGATGGACCTTCCCGAATTAAGGCAGAGGAAGCAGCAGAGGAGCTGGCCCAGCAAGAGGGATGGATAGTGGTTGGTGCTCCCAAGGCTAGCATAGCAGTCTCTAAGATGAGGAGCAGACTTGTTAAAAAGTCAGCAGTTAGAGGGGATCCCTGCGGGGAGGGTGCTGAGACGATTAAGATATGGTCTCTGACCTGTAGAGGCTTACAGTCTAAGTCCAACAGAAATCCAATGCAAGCCACAAATGTGATTTACATTTTTCTAGCCATATAAAAAGCATAAGAGAGAGGTGAAATTAATTTTAATCAGACATTTAGTTTAATCTAGAACATCATCGTTCCAACATGTAATCAATATAAAAATGATTGATGAAATATTTCACATCATTTTTTTCATACTAAATGTTTCGCATCCTGTGTACATCTTATACTTCAACACATCTCTATTCAGACTAGACACAGTTCAAGGGCTCAGTAGCCACATGGAGTCAGCAGCTAAAATAGTTGACAGGGCAGATAAAAGGGCAACATGGACTTGTAAATAGAACATTGAAAAACATATTGAAAGCTTCCATAGGGTGTGCCTAGGATGTTGTGGGTGATGGGCCTCACACCCTGGGGTGGTATGTTTAGGGGAGAAGGTAATGGTCAGGAAAGATTTCCTGGAAGCAGTGGCCCAGGCACAGTGGTAGTCTGATGTCTCATGGGAAGAGGCTATGTCCAGAAGGTGGAACAGACAGCCTGAAGATGGGCTCAGGGGCTTCAAACCATGCAGTGCAGGTAGGGGTCATCCCTAATTCGGTGGTTGTAGCTTAAAAAGTAAAACTGAAAACATACATTAAAAAGACAAAACAAACAAAGGGAAGGTTTTAGTGAGTAGGAATGAAGTAGGAGGGAAGTACAGAGGAAGGGCCAGCAGGGAGGAAAGGTTTTTCTACTTAAGGATAGACTTGACATGAGACCACAAAGATGAGGAGCACTTTGCTAGGGCTGAGCCCTGGTGAGTGGAAGCCAGGCCGGGTTTTGGCCACCGCGTGGCCCACTTTCAGGCCCTTTGTGAAGTGCATGGGCTGCACAGCCCTTTGTGGTTGCTCTTGGCTGTCCTGTCCTGCTGCACCCTCTCCAGCTAGATTTCTCCCACATTTACAGGAGAATAAGCATAGGGGAGCGGATTGGAGGATGTGATCTTGCTTTTTTTTTTTCAGGGTTGGTCCAGAAGCATGAGCTCCTAACTATGCTTGAGCCCTGCAGTGTGCCACATAAAACCTAGTGACAAATACAGCCCATGCCTTCCTGGGATTTATCTGCCCCACACCAGCATTAAATTGGCCCTGCCTCTTAAAGGGCCTGTGTGGCTGCAAATGTGGAGAGTGAATGCTCATGCACGCTCAGCATGCGTCCAGGTGGTGGGTACCTCAGCAGGACACCTGTTCATGGGACTGACCTTGGATGAGTCACCCTGCCTCTCTGGGCTTCCTCTCAGGCTTCATCTCTTCCTCTGTGAAATGGGGGTTGGGACAGTTGACAAAGCTCCCCGGTATTGTGACTCGGACACTGTGACAAGCTGGATCAAACCTGTGTTCAAACCTACCCTCAGCAAACTATGCCCCAGGCTGTCCCCACCCCAACCCTCAGTTCTCAGTCACCACCAACCCTCAGTCTCAGACACACAGAAACCCAAACACTTGGTCCTCTCAGCCTCCCCTGAACAAGGTACTGGCTGAAACCCGGGAAAATCTGGTTTTAGATATGTCCTTATGCAACAGTTTGCCCCCTACTTTACACTGCTAGTGCCTTAGGAAACACAATATTGGCAAAATGGATCATGCTCAGAATGATTCCTGGGAACTGGACAGACCAGTTCGGTGAGAAGCCCAGGGCACCTTCTAGAAGAGCCTGGACTCTCCTGCATGCCAGCTCCCCCTTCCCTGGGATGCCGGGGAACCAGGAGCCCCGCTGGGTCACAGGATAAAAGTCTGAACTAGCTGAAGCTGCCTGGGACAGCTCTAGCGTATCCGAGCCTTGGCGCTGCTCGCTGGGCCTTTAATAATGCAACAATAACCAGCTTCTACAGCACACAAAGGCTTTAGGAAAGCTGGAGATAAAAGTGACTTTGTTCTGTTTTTGCCCAATACAGTAGACATCCATAGGTGTTCCCACAGAAACTAGCTACTGGGCTGTCACTGTTCCCGGATTTGTTGCATTCCCTGCTTATGAGAAGCTAGGAGAGCTAAGAATGAAAACGCCATCCAGAAAAACGTGCTTTAAGGAAGAGGGCAGACAGGAGAAGAGCATATTGCAATGCTGGGTGTGCTTTCTGCAGAGCCCTTCCCTTCCGTAAGGCAAGGCCGTTGGCCCCTGCAGGATGCTGCATCCACTTCATCAAAAAGTCATCATGGGCCTAGTGAGAGTCTTAATGCAGTCAGAGCGTGGGCGGCTGCGGAGACAAAGTCATTTCTCGCCTTGCTCTGCATTCGGGCTGCATCGTGCCTGCTGGAGGGACAGCCAGCCCTGCGGGCAGCCCCACGCCTCATGTCCTCTGCCGCTGGGAACCTGCCTGCAGACCCCATCCCCTTGGCCCCGCCTCCCCCTTCCATGCCCATCCCCACCCCAGTCCCCCAAAGCTGGAGTTTAAATAGCTGGCTTCTCTGACCCCCGCCTCGTCTTTCCACAGAGAGTCCAAACAGAGCGGGGCGGTAGATGGGATTCACCCAGACTGACCCACCAGTGCCTGAACTGTATCCTTATTGCTATTCATGGACAACAACCAAATGCTTTTTTTAAAAAAATAACCTTGGGACGCCTGGGTGGCTCAGCGGTTGAGCGTCTGCCTTTGGCTCAGGACGTGATCCTGGGTCCTGGGATCCAGTCCCACATCGGGCTCCCTGCAGGGAGCCTGCATCTCCCTCTACCTGTGTCTGCCTCTCTCTGTGTATCTCTCATGAATAAATAAACAAAATCTTTTTTAAAAAATAACCTCAGGGATCCCTGGGTGGCGCAGCGGTTTAGCGCCTGCCTTTGGCCCAGGGCGCAATCCTGGAGACCCCGGATCGAATCCCACGTCGGGCTCCCGGTGCGTGGAGCCTGCTTCTCCCTCTGCCTATGTCTCTGCCTCTCTCTCTCACTGTGTGTCTATCATAAAAAAATAAAAAAATAAAAAAATAAAAAAATAAAAAAATAAAAAAATAAATAAAAAAAATAAAAAATAAAAAATAAAAAATAACCTCAGTTGTCCCCTTAAGGAGGGCACGGTGGGTCCTAGAACCAGTATAGATCAGCTTACTGGTCCAAGCTGTGTTTGGGTTTGGGTATGCAAATTTAGGGATAGCAGTCAGGGCACCACAGAATGACTCTGCATAACAGAGCAGAAGGAATCTGGGCAGGAGGAAAAGGATCCCGGAGACTGGATGGGGGCAGAGGGGTGGTTGGGTTGGAAAAGAAAGCCCTGGCAGGCTGTCCAGCAAAGGAAGGCTTTGCAGAACAGACACGTCTGGCTGTTTGTTTGTGTGTCTGAGATGGTTCGCCGTGGGTTGTGCAACTTTCACTCCCTCCAGAAACTGTCAGGAGATGCTCCGCGGCGCATTACTGTAATGTGAGTGGACAATATTACTGTAATGTGAATGGGAGGGGGGCGTTTCAAGAGTTGCTGAGAGCTGCGTCGGTGTGGATGCGGTGTGAAAGAGACAACTGCTGTAACTGCCCCATTCGGAGGACGAGAGGACCGCTGACATCTGGG
Source organism: Canis aureus (assembly GCF_053574225.1). Taxonomy (NCBI): domain Eukaryota; kingdom Metazoa; phylum Chordata; class Mammalia; order Carnivora; family Canidae; genus Canis; species Canis aureus. The sequence continues at coordinate 10,953,879 of NC_135622.1, forward strand.
CTCTACATGGAAGTCCTTGGGGGCCCAGACAGCCCTGGTCTTGATGGGCCCCACTTAGAACTGATCAGGCGTGGGTTTGCACATGGAGGTGACCTTTGCTGATCCCAGGCTCTTGCCAATCTGTCAGAGCAGCAGCATTTGCCCCGGTTGCATGCCAGGCTGGAGGTCTCTGGCAGTCTTTTCTAGCTTCTAGGCTGTTGGAGTGGAAGCGACCCTAATCAGCAGGTCTGCTTCACAACCACAGGCTGCTTTCATGTGCTTCCTTCACCACACATTACCCAAAGTCCATCTGTGCGGGGCTGGGCCAAGCATGCTTCAAGGTTGGGAAATGGAATGTCTTCCAAGACCTTCATGATTTTTCGAATTCCACACTGATGGTATCTTCTTCCTGTTGCAAACTGCCATCGTTCCCTTGCCCATGGGATCAAGACTACAGTTGTGATCCTATGATTCAAACTTGTGTACTTTCTGGCCTTAACCTACACGCATGCATGCAATCAGTCACTTGCCAAATACCAATCTGGCTTCTTTTAAAATTTAAGGTGTTCCCATCACTTTTACCTTCACAGAAAAAAAAATTCCTTTCTACCTGTCCCTAAGTAGTCCATGGGAAATTCAGTCTCTGGGCACCCATCTATGCTGGCCTGGGCTCCCGGACTTCTTTTCCTCTGTGCTCCATCTGATCAGATCTGTTTCAGTTGAGCTCTTAGGTTGCAAGGAACAGCATTCACTCACCAAGGAAAGAAGGCTAGGAGTGGCTGTAAGCCTGGAGGCTGCAAGACATCAAGTTCCGAGGTGGATCCGAGGACTGGCAGCTCCAAGTTTCTCTTTTCAGTTGCCCGGTCTTTTTCTCATGCTGTTACCACTTATAATGAATGTTGGCTCCTTTACAGACCAACTGGCTCTGTCTACTCATGGTTTCTATTTCTTCCTGACTCCGACTTACACTTGACTTTGGTGGGCCCTTGACTCTCCAGCTCCAACTTGACCTGAAGGTAACACTTGAAGCCAATTTTTCCATGCCAGTCTATGCTACCAGATCTCCTATTTTAGTTTCCCGATTTCAGATTCCAGAAAGAAATCTGATTGACACAGCTCATCTTCTTATGTAGGTCCAAGTCACAGATCTCAGACAGCCCAAGGATGAAACACCCTTGAATCAACTTTCTCTGGTCAGTCAACCCTGGCTGGTAGACAAGAATCCATTTCCTTCAGTGGGGGCTGGAGTTGAGTGTTTCTGCATGGGCAGTTTTAGGTGTTAGCTGGCACGCCTCTACCTACAAGGACTCTAAAGCCCAGCTCAGATCACATCTCCTCTGTATTTCTCTCCTCAATTAATTACTCATTTATTTGGTACTTGCAATATTGTATTTTTAGTTATTCTTGTCTGTGCATTTGTCCTTTGTTACCTGAATGATAGATAGCTTAAGGCCTGAGACTCTTAAAATAGAGGCCCATGAACCTTGCAGCCAAGGCTAAATGACCACCCAACCCAAATTCTTCGTGGCATTATGATTTCCAATATTCTCTACTGCCATCCCTAGAAATCAATGGAACATTTAGAGAACTTCAACCTTTTAGAACTTACTTCTGCTTATCAGAATGCCTCATATCTGGAAGTGACACAAAAATTTTATATCCCAATTTTTGAGGTTGAAAATGTGGTTGCAATATTCTTAAGGGATGGAGGACTTCTCTAAGGGTGGTGATGAAAGGCACCTAACATGCTGGAGAGAGATTAGAGAAGCGGAATAAGCTGGACTGGTGATTAATTAGAGATAGAGAATAAGGAAGAGCCCTAATAATAGTTATCTGTGTTTTGGCTTGGGTGATTGGATGGAAAATGGGAAGGGAATTCTAAATTTAGAAAATAGGAAGAAGTTTGAGTGTGATCCATATTTGATAGACCTTCAACATTAAGTCAATAAATATTTATTTAGTACCCATTCTATACCAGGTACTGGGCTAGGACTTGTGATACCAAGATGAACCAGATAATTTCCTCCATTGAGGTGTTCTGTCCAGAGAGGCAAATAGCTATGGAAAGAAAAAATTATAATACATTTTGGTAAGTATTGTAATGAAGACAGATCTGTGCAAGATCTAGTGGTATACCAAAAGGGAGAAAAACCAAGACTCCTTGAAAAGGTAAAAACAAACAAACAAACAAAAACAAAAACAAAACAAAACCTTACACTTTAGAAAGATCATAAAGGATGACTAGGTAATTAAGGAGGACATTCTTGCTATCAGAAACACCATTTGAAATATCGTGGATACATTCAAAGAAGCGATAGGAAATGAAGCAAAGTTCAGTTCCTTGAGAGCCTTACAAGGCAGGCTAACGAATGCAGATTTTATTTTCCAGAGAAGAGGGAATCATTGAAGAGTTTTAGCATGGAAGTAAGGAAAGCAGATGTGAGGTTATAAAATGACAACTCATGCAGCAATACGAAGTATGAATTAGATGGAGATGAGACAGGAGGTCAAGAGAGTGATTATGAGATTATTGCAATCATTCACAAGAGTTAGAAGATCTTTCTGAGGGAGGTGTGCAGTAGTGATAGAGAAAGTCAAAGGCTGAAGAGACATTACAGAAACAAAATGCACATGACTTGGGGACTCCCTGGATGGAGGGAATGGTGAAGAAGCGGAAGTCTTGGGTGACTGGGTTAGTGGTGGTAATTCTAAACCAGACTCCACAATACAAAAGCTGGTTTTGGACAAACTGGTTATCTCTACTAGATTGTTCTTTCCTTAAGAAGAGGAACTATGTGTTGCTCACTGTCACATCACAGGTGATGTGACAGAGCCTACTACAATATATTGAATGCGCCTAGTGATTAGAGAGTTTTGAGAATGTCGTTTTAAAACATCTGAGGGATATCTAGGTAGACACAACCAGTACTTAGCTTTGAAATTCAAGAGACAGATCTGAGCTGAAGACGCACATTTGGGAATCATCATATATAATGGTGGGTGAACGCATCCAGGGAGCCCCTAGAGGGAGACCAGAAGAGGGTTGAGGATAGGACATGGGGTAATAGCAATACTTAAGGGGCAGGTGGAAGAAGAGGAGCCATTTGTAAAACTAAGAACATTGTCATGGAAGCCAGTGTGGAGAGAGTATCCAGAACATGAGAGAGACCAACAATGTCAATGGCCACCAAGAGTTTATCACTCCCAGAAAGTGTCACTCCAGTTAATTGTTTGGCTTTAGTCTCAGAATCATAGACTGCTCTTCTATTAAATCCAGTCCTTCCAGGTATAGTCCTAGACCCAGTCCAGTTTCTCCATCCAAGGAGCCAAAGCAGCATGTGAGTAAACTTGTCCTGCTTTCCATCTGGTGCTGTTGTGAGGGTCAAATGAGATAACAAATGTCAGCAGCTCTCAAAATTTTTGGTTTTAGTACCCCTTTATACTCTTAAAGTTTATTAAAAATGCAAACAAGCTTTTGTTAAAATATGTTATATCAATATTTCCTGCATTATATAATAAAACTGGGAAATTTAGAAAAATAACTCATTTAAAATTAACAATAATAAACCACTTATGTTCATATAAACAACATATTTTGTGAAATACCACTAAATTTTCAAAAGCAACTTAGAGAAAAAGTTTTTGTTTTACAGTTTTGCCAATCTCCTTAATGCCTCGCTTAACAGAGACACTAATTTCTCATATCCACTTCTGCATTCAATGTGTGGTGATACCACATGCTGTGTAACCTCTAGAAAATTTTACTGTACTCTTGTGGAATGAGAGCTAAAAGGGGGCAAATAACATCTTGGTACTATTATGAAAATAGTCTTGTCCTTGAGGATTTCCTGCAAGCATCTCATGGATATTCAGAGATCCCCAGACCACACTTTGAGAATCACTGATGTATATGAATGCACTTTGGAAGCTGGAAAGTCCATACAAAGTTGTTATGATAACCCTGAAAATCTATACCCTGGGAATCAGAAAAGGATCTCTCTCACATGGATATAATTTGCCCCCAGAGGAGCATGATGCATGAGTAACATTGCTCCAAACAGGTCCTAGGGCCAAAGTAGAGAAAAGGATTTCTAGCCCAGATTTCTTACTTTCTCCCTTCTTAGAATTAAATGAAAAAAAAATGTAAATGAAAATGTACTACAAAAATGCAAGGTGTAAATCCAAACTAGATTGTTTTAAGATCTTGTTATCTTCTGGCCAACCACCAAGAAAAAAATATACATTTATATATGCACACATACATATATAATACACATAAATGTACATCACACACACACACATATATATAGATATATGTATATACAAAGACAGAGCAAGGGAATGTTCTATGTTAGAAAATATTTAGAAAAGAAGGCAGTAATGAAGTCATAGAGGAACAAAAAAATCCATAAGGCACACAGGGGGGAAAAGTAGCAAAAGGAAAAATTAAATCTTACCTTATCAGTAACTACTTAAATGTAAATGGACTAAATCTACAACAGAAAAACAGAGATTGAAAAAATGGAGAAAAACCCTCCATCTAACTATATGCCATCTATAAGATACTTTACATTCAAAGATATAAATAGCTTGAAAGTAAAAGGTTGGGAAAGATATATCACACAAACAGTGCCCAAAAGAGAGCTGGAGTGGCCATATTAATATCAGACAAAGTAGACTTGAAATTAGTTATTACTAGAGGCAATAAGTACATTTTATAATAATAAGGGGATTAATCCATCAGGAAAACATAATGATTATAAACATATATCGACTTAACAATAGAGACTCAAAATACATAAAGCAAAAACTGAGCAAATTGAAGGGAGAAATTAACAATTTAAGGATTAGAAGCCTTAATACACCACTGTTAATAATGTATAAGTACCTGGGCAGAAGATCGACAATGAAATAAAAGAGTTAAACAAAGTGTAAACCAACTGGAACTAACAGACACTAAAACATTCTATTTAAAACATTCTAAAATAAAACATTCATTTTAGTGTCTAACAGACACTAAAACACCAATAGCAGAATACACCTGCTTCGCAAGTGCACATGAAACATTCTTCAGAATAGACCATGTGTTAGGCCATAAAACAAGCCATGATCTATTTAAAAGGATTAAGACAATAAAAAGTATTTCCCTGATAACAATGGAATAAAATTAGAAGTCAACTACATAAGGATATTTGGGGAATTCATAAGTGTACAAAAATTAAACAACAGACTCCTAAATACCCAAAGGATCAAAGAAATCACAAAGGAAATTAGAAAATACTTTGAGGTAAGTGAAAATGAAAACATAACAGGGCACCTGAGTGGTGCAGTTGGTTAAGCATCTGACCAGTAAGCATCTTGGTCCAGTTCAGGTCATGATCTCAGGATCATGAGATTGAGTCCTGTGTTGGGTTCTGCACTCAGCGTGGAATGTGGTTGAGATTCTCTCCCCCTCTCCCTCTGTCTCTCTCATCATTCTCTCTCTCTCTCTTTCTCTCCTCTCAAACAAATAAAATCTAAAAAAAAAAAAAAAAAACCCACACACAACATACCAAAACTTATGAATGCAACTAAAGCAGTGCTTAGAGAGAAATTTATAAATGTAAGTGTCTGTATTAAAAAAGGGAAACATTTCAAATCAATAACCTAAACTTCCATCCTAACAAACTAGGAAAAGAACAAGCTAAACTCAAAACAAACGGAAAGAAATAATAAATACTAGAGTAGAAATTAATGAAAAAGACAATGGAAAAGTGTTAGAGAAAATCAATCAAAACAAAATTTGACTTTTTGAACGGATCAAGAAAATTGACAAGACTATAGCTAGACTAAGCAAGAAAAAGACTCAAATTATTTAAAAAAAGAATGAAAGAATGACCATCACTAGCAACCTTACAGAAATACAAAGGATTAAGGAATACTATAAATAATTGTATGCCAAAAAATCAGATAACAAAGACAAAATTATCAATTTCCTAGAAAGTTGCAAACTACTGAAACTAACAACAACAAAAAACTCAAAACCCAGATGATCTAAGTAGATCTATAAGTAAAGAGATTAAATTATTAATTTAAAAACTTCCCCATACAAAAAAGCCAAGCCCCAGATGATTTCACTGGTAAATTTTAACAAACCTTTAAAGAAAATTTAACTCAAATCATCCACAAACTCTTCCTCCACCGCTAAAAAAAAAAAATAAAAAAAGAAAAGAAGAGAATATTTCACATCTCATTCTATGAGGCTAGTCTTACATTGATACTAAAACTAAGACATCACAGGAAAAGAAAACCACAGACCATTATCTCTTATCAATATAGATGCAAAAATCCTGAACAAAGTATTAACAAATTGAACTAGCCACATAAAAAGTATCATACACATGATCAAGGGGGATTTATCTCAAGAATACAAAAATGGTTTAACATATAAAAAGTTAGTATATAAAAAAATAGTATAAGACTCCATATCAATAGAATAAAAGAAAGAAACTACATAATTACCTCAACAGATGCAGAAAAATCATTTAACAAAATCCAACATGCTTTCTTGATAACAGTACTCAATAAAGTAGGAACAGAAGGGAGCATCTTTGACCTATTAAAATGTTTCTAGGAAAAACCCACAACAAACATCATACTTAATAGTGAAATGCTGATCTTCTAAGATTGAGAACAGGGCAAGCGTTCTTGCCACTTCTATTCAACATTGTACTAGAGGTTCTAGCAAGAGCAATTAAGAAAGAAAAAGAAATAGAAGGCATCCAGATAGAAAAGAAAGAAGTGAAATTATTATTTGCAGTTGGCATAAACTTGTACATAAAAACCTAAAGAAGCCACCACAAATTATTAGAACTAAGAAACAAGTTCAGCAAAGTTGTTAGGATACAAGATTAATATATAGAAATAAATTATATTTCTAAACAATAGCAATGAATGATCCAAAAATAAAATTAAGGAAGTATGAAGGGAAATCGCACTCCTTCTGCATGTCTCCTTTACTCTCATGCTAGCACCATACTACTTCTGACACTTCTGGTCACCAAGTGAGTATGTAGGGGGTTTCTGCACTCCAGACGATTCTGTGACACCAGCTAGATGCCCTATAATTTAACTCAATTCTAACACTATATACTTGGAAATAGCATCAGATCCCATAGGTTAGGCGTTCAGTCCTACAAAACTATACCTCTCTCCCCTTGCCCTCAACTTTGGACGTCAGTTGGAAGTCCACATTATTTACCTGTACTTCTGACCAACTGGCTATAGATGGCAGGTTTCCATGACCTCTTCCTCAGGTTTGATTAATTTGCTAGAGTGGCTCACGGTACTCAGGAAAACATTTTACTTATGAGATCACCAGCCTATTATGAAAGGATACAACTCTGGAATAGCCAGGTGGAAGTGGTGCAAAAGGCTAAGTTTGAGGAAAGGGCACAGAGCTTTCATGCCCTCCTAAGCTTGCCACCCTCTAAGAACTCCCAGGTATTCACCAACTTGGAGGCTCTCTGAAACTCAGTTTAGGGGGGTTTTATAGAGGCTTCAGTACATAGTCATGATTAAATAAATCACTGGCCATTGGTGATTGATTCAACCTTCTGTTCCTCTCCTCTCCCCAGAGGGTGAGAGATGGGACTGAAAAATCCAACCCTATAATCAGCGTTGGTTTCCCTGGAAACCAGCCCCCATCTTTAGAGGCTTTCCCAAAGTCCCCTCATTCACATAAACTCAAGTGCGGTTGAAAGGGGCTTGTTATAAATAATAAGATACCCATTTCATCTTTATTTCTCTGAAGCTGTTTCAGAAACTGAGGACAAAATCCAAATGTTATAAAAAAATATGATACTATTGCTCTAATAACTTAGGAAATTACAAGGGTTTAGGAACTGTGTGCTAAGAATGGGGATGAGGATCTAATACATATTTCACATATAAATCATAATACCACAGGAATCAATCCTATTTATATTAGCATAAAAAAGAATAAAATACTTAGGACTAAATTTAACAAAAGCAAATCAAGACTGTGTATACTGAAAACTACAGAAGTCATTGAAAGAAATTAGAGAAGTCTTAGATAAATGGAAAGGCACCCAAGGTTCATGGATTGAAAGAACTAATATTATTAAGATGGTAATACTTCCAGGATTGATCTACAGATTCATTGCAATCCCATTCAAAATCCTAGCTGCCTTTTTTTTTTCAGATATGGATAAGCCGGTCCTAAACGTGTAATGTTGGAATGTAAAGGACTGAGAATAGCCAAAGTGATCTTGAAAAATAAGAACACAGCTAGATGACTTAAACTCCAAAATTTCAAAACTTAATACAAAGCTATAGTAATCAAGATAGTGCAGTACTGCAATAAGGATAAACATATAGATCAATGAAATAGAACTGAGAATCCATCCATTTATGGTTAATTGATTTTTTACATGATTGCCAAGTCAATTCAATGGGGGAGAGACTAGTCTTTAACAAAGTATGATGCTACAACTGGAGATCTACATGCAGAGGAATGAATTTGGATACTGACTTCACATTGTACACAAAAATTAACTCAATGGATCATGGAATTAAAAGCAAAAGCTAAAGGTATAAAACTCTGAAAAGAAAATATATGTGTAGTCATTGTGATCTTAGATTAGGCAATAATTTCTTTAGATATGAAATTAAAAATACAAGCCAAAAAAATAAATTGTACTTAATCAAAATTTGTTTCTTAAATGGGTATTATCAAGGAAATGAAAAGATGACCCAATGAATGAGTGAAAATATTTGCAAATCGTATCCAATAAGAGATTTGTACCTAGAATGTATGAGGAACTCTTACAATTCACCAATAAACAAACAACCCAATTAAGTTGGCAAAGAATGTGAATGAACATTTGTCCAAAGAAGGTATAGAAATGGCCAATGAGCACATGAAAAGATGCCCAATATCATTAGTCATGAGGGAAATGCAAATCAAACCCACAATTAGATATCATTTCACACCCACTAAGATGGTTATATATACTACTAATACTAATAAGTATTGAGAGAAAGCGGAAAAAGTGGAACCCTTCATACACCACTGGTTGGAGTGTAAAATGGTGCAGCCACTTTGGAAATGCTGTAAATAGAATAGTAAGGTGAAGAATAAAGGACAAAATAGAATAAAGAACTGCCTTATTCTGGCAGTTCTTCAAAAAACTAAACACAGAGTTACCTATGCAATTCCACTCCTCGGTATATACCCAAACGAAAGTGTATGTCCATGCAAGAGCTTACACTCAAATGTTCATAGAAGCATTCATTCTTTATTCATAAGAGCCACAAGGTGGAAACAGCTCAAATGTCCGTAAACTGACAAATGGATAAATAAAATGCGGTATATCCACACAATGGGATATTATTTGGCCCACAAAAAGAATGAAGTACCATCCATACTACAATGTGAGTGGACCATGAAAACATTATGATGTGACAAAATCCAGACACAAAAGGCCACATACTGAGTGATTGTATTAATATGACATATCCATCAGGATAAATACATAAAAACAGTAGATAAGTGGTTTCCAGGGAGTGAAAAAATCTGGAATGGCCAGTGGCTGCAGTGGCTATGGGTTTCTTTCTATGGTAATAAAAATGTTCTGGAATTAGTGGGTTATGGTAACAAGGCTTTGTGAATATAGTAAAAACCATTGAATTATACATTTTAAAAGTACAAATTTTATGGTATGTGATGTATCTCTCAATAATGTTATTTCAAGAAACACTAGATTTTTGCTTTTATTGTGATTACTGTCTTCTGTTTCCTTCTAACCCATCATCTAACAGTTTGCAGGAGTCTAAAGGTGTGCTTCCAAATATCCTCATTCTTCTGTCTAATTTGGACTGGAGATGGAGATGCCAGTGGAGGTGGAAATTGCCCTGGAGAAGGGGTCAGAGGATGGAGTTTAAATCACGATTCTGGGCAGCCCTGGTGGCTCAGTGGTTTAGCACCGCCTTCAGTCCAGGGTGTGATCCCGGAGATCCCGTGTCAGGCTCCCTGCATGGAGCCTGCTTCTCTCTCTGCCTCTGCCTCTGCCTCTGCCTCTGCCTCTCTCTCTCTCTGTGTCTCTATGAATAAATAAATTAAAAAATCTTTTTAAAAAAATCATGACTCTGTCTTACTAGCCCATTGGCCCTGGTTGGGCAAGTCACCTTGCTTCTCTGAGCCTTGGGTTCCTATTCTGAGAATACAAAAACCCTGGCCCTATGTATCTCCTAGGGTTGTGTCAGCAAGTAACCCTGTAAATGAGAATGTTGACTAAACCATAGCACTATGCAAATATCGGCCTTTGTGATCGGGATCTCCATACCTTGATGTCAGGGTGGACAATCACAATCTTGTGAGTGAAGATATTACCATCGTTCCAGGTGACTAATCATAAGACCCTAAAGAACAATTGCAGGACCTCAAATCTTATAGTTGTTGCCTTTGGCTGTCTGGGAATAATGGTGACATTCTCCAGTGCCCAAGAAATTGCTGTTATTATTAGAAGTATTTAGTTAGATTATCTCCCTTTAAAGGATTCTCACTTGTCCAACCTACTTTTTGGCTTTTGTTGATTTTGGTGTTTATAGGCATTGGTTTTTAAAGCCCGGCTTTCTAGAACTTTGGTCAAATGTTGACAGACAAACTAAAGGTTAACCCAACAGAGGGATCTCCAAATGTCTCTCTAGAAGCAGCATAATGTGTAGCATAGATTTTAATGTTAGTCATATCTGGGTGTAAGTTCCAGTTCTACCACTTCCTACCTGTGGGACCTTGAGCAAATTATATTGTTTGATTTCTCTGAACCTCAATTTCATCATCTGTAAAATAGAGGTTCCTACCTTGATAAGATGTTGTGAGGATGACAAGAGACAATGTACAACACAAGGTTAAGCACTTCTATAGTATAGAAGTTAATAAATCTAGTCATCACTGGGTCTAGAGAATGAGTAATCAAGGTCAAACGAACATCTGCGGGGAAGAGGGTAGCAAAGGTTGGCTTTGGGTAAAACTGAAAGGAAGAGGCTCTGACAGTTATTGATTGCCTTCTCTGTGCCAAGTACTTTTCCATATGCTCTATTACTTGATCCTCACAACCCTGAAATATAGGTATTAATTCATATCTACATGTGACAGAGCAGAGGCTCCAAGAGATTAAATAATCTGTTTAAGGTCACACAGGTTATTAGTTGTCCATTTTAGAGTAGAATCCTGATTGGACTGGTTCCTAAGGCCAGGGTCTATTTTTTTCTTTTTTTTCTCTGCATGACCCCAGCCCATAGTCCCTGGTGGTCTTACTTCTTCTTGTCCATCTGGTCTTCTTTTGGTACCACAAATACAAGCCTGTCTTTTGCCATGTGACTCCATCTGTCAAGTTCCTATCCTCCTCTCCCCTCCACCTCCAACTATAGTAGCCTCTGGATGCATGCCTTCAGGTTCAAGTGTTTTGGGCAGAGGCTGGACCCATGTGACACAATGCCATAGAGATGACTCGAGGGCTGGATGTAGGGTTGGATCCAATGGATGAGGGGCTCTTCGACCTTATTCATCTTTCAAGAGTGGGCTCAAATGTCACCTGTCACCCTCTTTGAAAGCATTAGAAAGAATTTGTCCTTTTTTCCTCTGTTCTCCCATAGTACCTTATCTAGACCTCTGTCATACATTTACTACCATACTGAAATTATCTGCTATTTGTCTGTCTCTCTTCTGGGCTCAGTGCAATCTCCAGCCTCAATGAAGAATTATTTAATACAAAATTTCTTAACATTTTTGTGCCATCTATCCTCTGGCATTTGACTAAGCTCATGGAGCCATTCTCAGTTCCTAAATACATAAAAGGAAACATACAGGATTACCAAGGAAAAATCAATTATATTGAAATATAGTAATCAAAATCTTAAGAAATCAAATTTGCTTATAATAACATATTACATAGTTTATTCACACGTTAAATAACAAGATCTACTGGTAAGTCTAATAACTATCATGATTTTGAATTAGTGATGAGCATAAATATTACCTCAAGATCAATAACAATTTAATAGAATTGTTAAATATCTGTGCTTTTTATAATGACCAAGTCATGGTTGCTGTGAATAAAACTATGGTTTGTTCCTTATACTCATAAATAGAGAGAATGCCAAATATCAATTCTGGGTATTAAAAATAAAGATTTTTAAAAAGATTTTATTTATTTATTCATGAGAGACAGAAAGAGAGAGACAGAGACATAGGCAGAGGGAGAAGCAGGCTCCTTGTGGGGAGCCTGATGCAGGACTCGATCCCAGGACCCCTAGATCACGACCCGAACAAAAGCACTTAATCTCTGAGCTACCCCGGCGCCCAAAAATAAAGGCTTTTTTTTTCTCATCCTAATAAACAGTCCCATGAATTCTATTCAGAGGCCTCAGACTAAGCCTCCCTGATTGAACGAATCATCTGAAAGTCCAGAGCGGTCAAGACTAACCTCCCTTTCCTGTGCTTCTGTAACACTTGCAATTGTACTTAGCACACTGAATTGTAAATTCTGATGTCTGTTCATGTGTCTTTCTCATCTACTTGGGCTGTGAACCCCTTGAAGGAGAGGAACTGTCTTATTTCTTTTTGCTTCTGAAAGAGTGCTTGGCAGAGCATGGGTCCTCAGTAAATAATGTGGACCCGATGGGCATGGATGATAAGGTCTGTCTGACCCACTGTTGAGTGATAAGAGGTTCAGCACCTCAGCAGTGCATCTTCCCATCCTATACTCTGCCCCATTCTTCAAGGTGCATCTCAGGAAAGCCTCTTCTTTAAGATGTCCCTGAGTGCTCTTGGCCTCACTCCTTTCTCTTCTAAGTGTGACCCACTACATTGGGATTCACCTGGGCATTGAATTAAAAGCCACAGTAATCTCTCCCCCAGTTTTTCTATTTTATATAAATATTTGAAAGTCACATAGCTGACAAAGGGCTTTTATCTAGACTACATAAAGAACTCTTTCAAGTCAATAAGAAAAAGAAAAATAACTCAATTACAAAATAGGCAAAGGATCTGAATAGATATTTCTCCAAAGAAGACATACAAATAGCCAATAAAGCACATGAAAAGCTGCTTAACATCATTACATTAGTCATCAGGGAAATGCAAAGCAAAACCGTGATGAGATACCGCTTCACACACACAATAGGTTGGCTATAATAAAGAGGACTGGCAATAACACGCGTTATAGAAAATATGATATACTGCAGGTGGGAATGTAAAATGGAGCCAATGCTTCTGAAGACAGATTGGCAGTTCCTCAAAAGGTCAAAACATATGGTAGTTACGGTATGATCCAGCAATTCCACTCCTAGGTGTATAATCAAGAGAAACAAAGACATATGTCTGCACAAAAATTTGTACGTGAACAGTCATAGCAGCTTTTTCATAACAGTGAAAAAGTAGAAACAATTAAAATGTCAGTCAACTGATGAGTGGATAAAGAAAATATGGCATCTTGCTACAGTGGTATATTATTCAGGAACAAAAAGGAATAAAGTCCTGATAGATGGTACAACATGGATAAACCTTGAAAATGTTACACTAAATGAAAAGAAGCCAATCCAAACAAAGGAGGCATAGTTGTATGGTTCCATTTGCATGAAATGTCCCAAACAGATAATCTGCAGAGGCAGAAAGTAGATTACGGGCGGGGGGGGGGGGGCACTGTTGAGAAAAAATGGAGAGTGACTGCTAATGGGCATTGGATTTCTTTCTGGGGTGATGGAAATGTTCTATAATTGAGAATGGTAACTGGTACACAACCCTATGAATAGCCTACAAACCACTGAATTATACACTTTAAATGGGTGAATTGCACAGCATAAGAATTATATCCCAATTGTGCTATTATAATAGCTTTGAAAAGACAAAGGGGAGAGAGGCACATAGTTTATTTAGCAAAAGGAAGGAAGTTTGGTATGGCTGGATCATGAAGCAGAGACATAGACAAGTGAAGGAGCTTTGATTTGAATCTAAGGGCACTGAAAATATTTGCAAAAGGTTTAAAGAGAAGGATGACATGATCAGATTCACAGTCTAGAAAGATCTCTGAGGTGTTGAAGGAAAGCAAAGGGTAGTTACTGGAAGCGGCAATGAAGAGGCTTCTGGAGTACTAGCAATGTTCTGTTTATTGATCTGGATTTTGGCTACGTGAGTGCACTCTTTGAGAATTCAGCAAGCTGAGTGATATATGATCCTTTTCTTTATATGATGCTTTGGTCAAAATTTTTAGCATAGAAAAAAGCCCAAGGACTTTTTGATTGGATTAACTAAGATGTTTACTGCTTTCTGACAAAGCCTATTGATTCTATGCACAGAATCTAATGCAGTTACTATAAATGTGGTTTATAACTGCCAATTAATTCGGATTATCACCTGAACACTTTGACACACAGTTATAATTCATTTGCTTACCAACGGCTGGTCCTCGGAGTGGTCTGTTTCATGTGCAGTCGTAAGGAGTGCATTGCCTGGAGGAAATTTAAAACAATAATCAGACAGATTAAGAGTCGCTTTGCTTTTTTATTATTATACTGCGCTGGAAATTCTAAGGGGTTATCGGTAGTGAAATATTTCTTCCCTTCTCTAATAAATAATATGGTAATCTGAGGTTGAAATCAGTGCTACGGCTGCTGTTGAGCTACCTGGACTGCTCCCACGATACCATCCTTAGCTGGGCAACGATGGAGATAGTAGTTACAATGTGATAGGTGTGTGTGTGTGTGTGTGTGTGTGTGTGTGTGTGTGTGTGTTGTAAGACAATGGATCTGGCCATATTTTGAATATAAATCTCATTTAAACCTCATAGCTGTGCAGGTTAGTTATTCTCATCCCCATTTTACAATTCAGAAAGCCAAGGGCCAAGCAGATTAAGTGACTTGTGCAAATTCACTCAGCCGGTAGAGATATGAGGGAGGCGGTCAGGCTAACCTTCTAACTCAAAGCTCACTTTCCCATGAGGGTTTCCCATCCTTTGGTACCAAGTGGCACATGGAAGGCCTGTGGGTAAGTAGATGAAGAACTGGTCATTATTTTAGTTCAAGGAGGAGGTTCCACCTGAATATAACTTCTTACCTAAGTTGTTTTAGATACAAAAACCCTCCATGTGCTTCTTTCCTTCAAATTTTAAGGGTCAGTCCCTTGGAAAGTGTAGCTACCATTTCTCTGCTTATCATTGCATTTATATCATCTGGATCTCACAACTTTTAAAATTTTTTTTAAAATATTTTATTTATTTATTCATGAGAGAGGCAGAGACACAGGCAGAGGGAGAAGCAGGCTTCTCACAGGGATCCCGATGTGGGACTCGATCCCTAGACCCCAGGATCACGCCCTGAGCTAAAGGCAGACGCTCAACCGCTGAGACACCCAAACGTCCCTCACAACTATTCTAAGTAGGTTTATTATGTCTACAAATGAGGAAGCTTCAGCCTGAACACTTAAGTGATGGTCTTGCAGCTAGTAAGCGTGTAGGGGATTCACCTGGTAGTTAAGAACATGGGTTCTGGGTCCTAAGAGACCAGTGTTGGCTCTATCTCTTGCTAGCAAAGTGACCCAGATTTGCAAAGTTTTGGGCTTCAGTTTTAACACTCACAAAATTGGAATTATAATAGTATTCACCTGAGAGGTTGCAAACTCAAATGCCCACAGGAGCTAGGGGTTAGGGAGTTCTGTATTGTCGATTAGTCAGAGGCTTGGCACCTGCCTGGAATGCCGCAGGAGGCAGGGGGTTCTGGGGGTGGAGGCAGGATTGGACTCCACTCTCTAGGCTCACACTCACTCATTCCTTCGATCAATATTTCTGGAGCACCCATGATATTCTAGAATGGTTCTAAGTTCTGGAAATACAAAAATGAATAATGCTCAGGCCTTTTCTGCTCTTTCTGGAGACAAACACAAAACAACGAATGAAAACACGGTGTCGGGATCCCTGGGTGGCGCAGCGGTTTAGCGCCTGCCTTTGGCCCAGGGCGCAATCCTGGAGACCCGGGATCGAATCCCACGTCGGGCTCCCGGTGCGTGGAGCCTGCTTCTCCCTCTGCCTGTGTCTCTGCCTCTCTCTCTCTCTCTCTCTGTGTGACTATCATAAATAAATAAAAATTAAAAAAAAAAACATGGTGTCGTATTGTGGCACCTTCAAGTTCTGGGAATCAAGTCATTTAGCCAGTCAGCAAACCCATGAACAGAGTCGCCTACGCTCATTGTCGCCAGCAATAGGTTCTTCATGCCTGGTGGAGCACAGGACAGTGCTAGGTGGGAATGCAGTCCTGTCCTCCAGAGGTTTAGAGCCTAAGACAGACAAACCAATCTGGACCAACACCTCAAGACCATAATAATACCAATCAAGGGGCACTTGGGTGGCTCAGTCAGTTAAGCATCTGCCTTTGGCTCAGGTCATGATCCCAGGATCTGAAATGCAGTCCCATGTTGGGCTCTTTGCTTAGTGGGGAGTCTGCTTCTCCCCCTGCTTGTGCTGTCTCTCTAACAAATGAATGAATGAATGAATGAATGAATAAATAAAATCTTAAAAAAAAACAATCAAGCATCACCCTCCTGGGGTCTCTTTGATGAATGGGTGGATTTAAGTGAGGGGCATTCTAGCTACGTGTGCATCTGTTTCCTGCCCTCCTGAGGTTCACCAAGTTCTCAGGCCGTCTCCCTGTAGCTTGGCTCTGGTGCTAGACGCAGGTGCAGAAATATACTCCCTCCCTTCCTACCAATCTTACTCCTTCTCAACTCCAATCCCATTCCTTTATGTTCTTTTGGCTTTTTCCTCAGGTAAGTCCATGTGGGGAGTGCAGTCTAAGAGATTAGCTGGAGTAGACTAGGGAAAACATACTTACCTGTCTTCTCACCTGCCCAGGAAAGCCCAAGAGGGGAGGAGGTGTTTCCGGAGGCAGCCGAAGAATGGAAAATGGATACCTGGCTGAGGGCAGGGCACAGAGAATTGGCCAGATGACTTGGGAGAACTATTGGAAATGAGCCCAGGACAGAAAGGATCAAGCCAATGGGGAAAAGATGACAGTTTGGAAGCAGAGGAGAGCTCCAGGACATAATCCAGGTACCAGTGGAGAGGCACAATTTGGATTTAGGTGAGGACACCAAGAGAGGGCAGGGAGGGCCGTGTGGGTTATCTAGGGAGAAAGAGCTCTACTCCACCCAAAATGAGGCCAATGCCTGGACTGAAGTGGTGACAGGGACAGGGTGGGGCTGGTTAGGTTTGGGTCAAGCTAAGCAGAACAAGCCTTCAGATTCACAGGTTTGGGTATTTCTTGGAAACTGAAGAGGCCAGCCCTCTAGTCCAGGGCATAGTGTTACATCCAGAAGGGCTCTGCTAATTTCTTCTTCAGCTCTTGTGAGAAGTATTGCAGGAGGCTTCTGTAAAGCCTTGCAACTCCATATGCTATCACTAAACCCTCCAGACTTGTATAGGGACGTCCCACTTTATGAAGAAAAGCCACCTTCTTGTTAAGAGTTAGCATGTCTTTGATCTTGGTCCACATTCAAGATGGTTCAGTGGGTGGCTGAGAGCAAGTAGAGTCAGAGGGGAGGAACCAGTCCTCGCCAGCCCTCTGTCTTGTCTTTCTTCACATGGACAAATACAAATGCTATCTACTTCGTTATTGCATTGTAAAGAAATTGAAGATTTTTTTTTTTTAACGAAGGGCATTCCTGGATTGGGGGTCATCTATGTTTTTTGCTAAGTCTTTGTAATATTAAGTATAAGATACTTCAAAGTTCAATTCCTTGGGAGATGGGACTGTGGCCCACGTGAGGATGGAAAGAATCCCTGAAGGAAGATGCAGATCATGGGTTCACACATGAGTGTGGAACCTGGGACTACTCCAGACTTTCTCATCCAAAGTTCCTACCACTACCTATCAGCCATCAAGCTCTCCTCACATGATTTGAAATTGGTCTCTGGATATTTAGAGGAGTACCGGGGCCATGTGTTGTGCTTTCTGGAAGGATGTAAAAGCATGCTCGATTAATGGTGGGACACACAAAATGGGTGGCTATTTTGGAATGTGCTGGGTGGCAGGTGGCGGTCTAGTTACCAGCTGATAGTTGGTGTTTACCGTTGAAGGTCAGAGAGAAATGGCCCAGGAGAAAACCATGAAGACAGAAAACTCTCAGCAGATTACACTGTCCGGGTCCTGATACATAAAAAGATAAAAACAAAGAAATGTCAATCTGGATGATACCACTTCAGTCTTCCTTTTCACTAAACCCGTATTCCTCAGAACACACACACAGCCTATTTTCAGACCCTAGGGACGCCCGTAGTCGAATTCTACCTGGGGGAGACCAGCAGTGTTGAATGAGAGTTGGGGATCGGGACTTAATGCCTGCAAAAGAGAAAGAGGGGTGAGTTCTCCCCCAGGAACATGCACCTGCCAGCCAGTCCCGAGGGGATGTAGAAATTGCCGTGTGTGTCTCAATGTGAGTGAAGAAAACCCAAATACTGATGTATTACTGAAAGCAGGTGTGTGGGGCAAATTTGCAAAATCTCAAGATCGGGGAGACACACCACTGACACGGGCAGTCTCCGTGCTAAGTCCCTGCATGTCTCTGACTCCACTCCTGCGAGGCTGGATCTGCACTTGCCCGGGACTCTTTTATTTCTGGTGTAGCCTGGGGAATCAGAGAGCTTGGAGACTCTGCCACAGTTCCTCGGGCACGTTAAGAGTTCCCGCTAGAAAAAAATGACCTAGGTAAAAATAACACCGTCCCCCGCACGAAGGGGTCTACCTGTGTTTGTATGAGAACATGCGTCCCTCCTTGAGAACTCGACGGCCAGCCGGTGCGGAGGGTCCTGGTCTGGGTGCCCGTGACCTCAGGCCGCCCAGCCCTGCCTCCAGCCGAGTGTCTGCAACTGGTCATCAGGGAACTAGATGAGAGAACGCGGATGGATCATTATTTTTCACTGTTGGAAAAACACCTGAAATCTATAACCAATTAAGTCTTGCCGAGTCACTCACTATCTTAAATCTCATCGTGTGTAAATTGGCTGACTCGTAGCTTCCTGCAAGTTTAAATGGTGAACTGCCTGACAATCATTCCTGAACTTGCCCTTGCCCCTCATCCTGTGGTGAGCGCAGGCCTTCTGATGACTGACTCTGTTCCCCAGGGTCCAACGGGTCACATGTCAGCCTCTCACTCGGAAGACCCCTCCAAGTTATTAATAACTAGGTAACATATTCTGTAATTACACAAATCAGGTTTTTTGGTTTCTGTGCAGTCCATGATTTGGCCTTTTTTTTTTTTTAAGATTTTATGTACTTATTCATGAGAGATTTTATGTATTTATTCATGAAAGAAAATAAATACATTTATTTTATGTATTTATACAGAGAGAGAGGCAGAGACACAGAGGAAGAAGCAGGCTCCCTAAGTGTAGCCCAATGTGGGACTTGATCCCAGGACCCTGGGATCATGCCATGAGCCAAAGGCAGCAGATGCTCAACCACTGAGCCACCCAGGTGCCCTGTGATTTGGACTCTCATCATAAAAAAGCCATTGCTTTTTTACAAATAAGGCACATGAAACGCAGAGAGAATAAATCATTTGCCTAAGGTCACACCACTCTCAGGTGGGAGAACCGGGGTTCGAGTCCAGATCCATCAGCTCTGAATGCCATGCCCATTCTTCTGTACCTGTATATTCTTTTTTTTTTTTTTAGATTTTATTTATTTATTCATTAGAGACACAGAGAGAGGAGAGGGAGAGACACAGGTAGAGGGAGAAGCAGGCTTCTCACAGGGAGCCTGATGTGGGACTCGATCCTGGAGCCTCCAGGATCACGCCCTGAGCCAAAGGCAGATGCTCAACTGCTGAGCCACCCAGGCATCCCTGTACCTGTATGTTCTAAACTAAGGTCTCTGCACCTCTGTGACACCAACAGAGAAAATGGTTCATTCATTCACCAAATGTTGATTAAGCATCTGCTTAATCTGATGGAGGCAATGTTGTAGATCAAGGGTTGTCAAACTTTCCTAGAAAAGACCAGAAGGTAAATATTGATGGCTTCAAGGGCTATATGGTCACTCGTGATGATTCAACTCGGCCATTGTCGTGGGAAAGTAGTTGTTGACCATACATGGCTATATTCCAATAAGACCTTGTTTACAAAAACGGGCTAAGGCCGAACTGAGCTCATGAGCTGTGCCCCAGTGCTGGGCATGGGCTTACAGTGCCGAAAGAGGAAACCGGCAAAAATCCTTGTCTGTGTGAACCTTACATTCTAGAAAGGGGTAACACTTGTGTTTCCTGGCTTGTTTATCATGTAAAAACTGTCACAAAGTCTCGAAGGAGCTGAGACCTTCGGGGGAACATCACCCAGTGCTGTCCTCATGGGCAGCTCGCCTTGCACCTCTCCTGGCAGATGGTCCTATTTTCTGTCTGAGTGCATCCGGGGCCAGGGGAGCCCACCCTTCCCTGCTCCCTGTCCCTTGCAGAGACCCTCCTATTTGCCTCCTGTCAGTCTGATCCCTTCATTCCTTTAGGTGAAACCTTCATGGGCCCTCTAACGGCTCCATACAGGAGAAATAACTTACAGGTGACATGACAAGCTCTGTCCCCACCACTCAGGTGGAATCACTAGGACACAGTGCTGGCAGCTACCAAGATGGTCACCGCAGTCATACACAAACAATGAGAAACTGTGAAACCATTTCTGGAAGCCACAGAGAGAGAGCCAGTCAGGTGCTGAGACTGTGGGAGGTAGAAGACAGGGCAATTGAGACAGCAGTTGGGAAGGCTGGTAATAGTCTCTCTTCCACTACGTGACCTCAGGCAAGTCACTTCTCCTGGGTCTCAGCTTCCTCATCTGCAATGTGGAACCTGGCTGAGGTCCTCTGAGTAGTGGTGATTCTAGAATTCTTGAACAGGTAGCTCTCAGTAGACATCCTTACCACCTCACTCCTGGGTCTCTCCTAGGCCACTAACCCAGATGGCACTTCTCTTCCAGCAGTCTGCAAGATCTGCCCTTATGTCCACTCTATGTTTGACTCTATTATTCTCTCTCAAGAGCTGCTTTGCATTCCCTGAGCATGTGTTAAAGTCTATGTTACCTACGACCACCAATGGCTTCCACCAATTACACTTTTCTGTTTTGCTCCACATCTGTGAGCAGAATGTTGTTTTGGGGCCTCAGATCAGCAGTTTGTAAACTCATGATACTAAACCAGACCTCTCTCCTCCTGTCCCCACCACTTGGCTCTCAAGAGGTAACTAACTCTATTGGCTTCCAGGCCTTCTACAGGGACCAACGGGCCTCCAGGGCCACCCAACGTGGCTTGAGACTCCCCTTCTATCCCAGGGTCCCAGGCTCAGACAAGAACTCCCTGGTTCCTGGCACCCAGACCTTTGGAAGTTAAATTGTCATCTGTCCCGTTGTCTGATCAAGCAGCTCAGCAGCCCTTGACTTTATTTTTTTTTAATTTATTTTTTATTGGTGTTCAATTTGCCAACATACAGAATAACACCCAGTGCTCATCCCGCCCTTGACTTTAAACAGCAACCACAAAACAAAACTGAGGCCTCTTGGTCAGGTTTCTTGAGCTCAGCAGGTGATATGCAAATTCTGGGAAATATTGTGAAATGGGTCCATTTCCCTTCCTGTGAAAAGCTGCTTATAACAATCTGCATAAAGAAAATGAATATGGTGTCAGGCATTTGGGTAAACAAACCTGCCAGATGGGCAGGCCATCCAGCCATTGTCACGAGTTGTGTGACAGCAATCAGGTGAGCAGCCGAGTTAGGGGCTGCTGGTGGGAAGTTCCAGTCTGCCTGGAAAACAAACCTGGTGAGGGAAGAGGGAACAGTGCTTAGAGCAGTAGCATATTTGTTGTGTCAGTTCATGGAACAATTATTTATTCTTCTTAAGCCTCTTATAATTATTTCCAGAAGAGTCAGTAAATCCTAGTAAAGTGCTCGGGTTCTGGAGTCGGACCACTGGGTTTTTCTCTTGGCCCTGCTGTTTATTCACGGTATGCCTTGGGCCAGGACTCTTAATCTCCTAAAGCTTCTGTTTTCTTCTATAGAGATGGGGATGATGATGCCTACTTCCCTGGAACTGATGTAACATACAGAATAGTATCCAACATATGGCTATTAATATTACTATTTTCACTGGTTGTTCCAAAATATTAACCCAGCTGCTTAACATATAACAAGCCTTTAATAAATGTCATATGATTAAGTCATAACCTATGGGTGAGATGGTCCAGTTATAGCTTACAAAATCCCTGGTGAGAGATGAAAGATGTTATTTGCTGAATTTCCATCACTCAGCAAACCTTTATGCTCTCTGGGTTACCTCCAGCACTTCTGGAAGTTCAGAGTGTTGGAAAACATGTCATGTTTAGAATTCGGTAGAGAATATTCACACAGAAGGAGTCTCAGAGACAGTTTTTTGAGTTAACCCACAGAGTGATCAGCTGCCCACCCAAGGTCACACGGCAGGTGAACGGTAGAGCTGGGATCAGGGGCCGTTGGACTTATTTCCTTTAGGGTACACGCTTTCACTGTTGCTGTACACCTCACCTCACTGAGTACCTGGGCCACGTGACTGAATCCACTCAGGCTGTTGGTGCCAAAGCCACAGTGACCTTTGTTTAGAAGTCAGGGCTAGAACAGAGCTAGGAGGGAGCTGGGGCAAGATGGCACATTGCTCAAGAAAATGGAGAGACAGGTCCATAGGCCTTTCTCAACTTGACCTCCTCACCCCATTCCCCACACGCTACCCTTGGTCCCCTCTCCTCCTACAGCACCTGCATCTATGTACAGATGTCTGGGGACCTCAGAATCCTGACTCATCCAATCCATATGCTGTAGACTTTCCCTTCATGGAAGAACAAAGTCCCATGAAATTGCCAGGGAATCGCTTTAAGGGCAGCTTTGAAAATTTAACTACTCTATTATTTTTGCACCTTTGGCCTTAAACATTTTCCACTCTATCCTAACCAGCTGTCCCTTCTCCCTCTCTTGAGTGGTTATCCTCCCTGGAAATCCATTTGTACCTAGAGATTCTTTGCCAGCATCATCCAGTTCTCGGGGCAGCTTCTAACCTCCCCCAGCTCCTCCTGGGTGGTACCACTGGGTAGGGGTTTTGTCACTATGTAACTGCTACAGGACAAATAAACTACAGATGCCTTTTCTCCTCTAAGACTCAGCAACCTTGCTAGGGCCGTCCTGGATGGGCCTGTGGACAGAAGCAAGAACAGCCCAACAGAAGTAAAGGAGACCCAGAAAGACACTGCTCGATTTGGGGGTCAGTTTTCTAGCACTGGGATCAATTATTCCTGACAGGGCACCTGGGTGGCTCAGTGGTTGGGTGTCTGCCTTTGGCTCAGGGTGTGATTCCAGGGCCCTGGGATCGAATCCCACATCGGGCTCCCTGCATGGAGCCTGCTTCTCCCTCTGCCTATGTCTCTGCCTTTCTCTCTGTGTTCTCTCATGGATAAATAAAAAGAAAAATAAAATTATTCTTGACAAAAAGCTACTATTGGAGAAGCAGGTCTCTTTGGTTGAATATCCAGCTTTGTAAGCAGTGCTGTCCTCTTCTTATGTATGAACTCTAGTGTTAATCATTAAAAGGCTTAAGAGGATTTTTTCCACAATTTTCCAGACAAGACTCTTCCCCCCAGTATGCATCTTTCAAACATGGATTGAAAGCCTTACATGTAAGGAGCACTGTGCTGAGAGCAGAGGCCAGAGACCGTGAAGTACGGTTCTGTCCTGATTATCTCTTCCAACTGCTCCCTCCCAGATGAATTTCAAGGCAGTGGAGAAGTACAGGGATAGATGTGTGCATGAGGCACTGTGCAGGACCCCACAAGGGCACTAGCCTCACCTGGGAATGGGGTATGGGGGTAATGCCCTAAAGAGCACGGTAAGTGGAGGAAGGGGAACACAGGAGGCAGAGGGGCCTGCTAGCCCATGGAGGATGTGCAGGGAGTGGCCTGGGCCAGCAGTGCTGGAGCAGGAGGCTGGAGCGGGAGGCCGGGAGGAGGCTGACAGACAAGGCAGGTCTTAGAGAGTCCTGTCAGCTACTTCAAGACAAAAGGCACACTCGTTGATTTAGCCTGTAATTTATTATAATTTAAATATTTATATTTAAAAATATTTATTTTGGGGCACCTGGATGGCTCAGTCAGTGAAGCATCTGCCTTCAACTCAAGTCATGATCCCAAGGTGTTGGATCCAGCCCCTCAGGATCGGGCTCCCTGCTCAACCGGGGGTCCACTTCTCCCTCTCCCTCTGTCCCTCCCTCTGCTTGTGCTCTCTCTCTCTCTGTCAAATAAATAAATAAAATCTTAAAATTGATTTATTTTAATAATTTATAATATCTATGCAACGAGAGACAGAATACATTTCTTTCTCTTCTTTTTTTTTTTTTTAAGAGTGAGAGCATGCATGTGTGCACATACATGTATGTGCAAGGTGGGCTGTAGGCAGATGGAGAGGGAGAGAATCTGAATCCGGCTCCAGATTCTGTGCTGAGTGGGGAGTGTGATTCAGGGTCCAATCTCATGACCCCGAGATGATGACCTGAGCTGAATCAAAAGTCAGACACCCAACCAACTGAGCCACCCAAATATAAAAATGTAGAATGAATCTAAAATTCTCTCTCCTGGGATCCCTGGGTGGCGCAGCAGTTTGGCGCCTGCCTTTGGCCCAGGGCGCGATCCTGGAGACCCGGGATCGAATCCCACGTCGGGCTCCCGGTGCATGGAGCCTGCTTCTCCCTCTGCCTATGTCTCTGCCTCTCTCTCTCTCTGTGTGTGTGTGACTATCATAAATAAATAAATAATTAAAAAAAATAAAAAATAAAATTCTCTCTCCTTTCCCACCTCCCTGTGCCTGATCCTTCTCCACAAAGGAAATAAAAACGGATTACAAGGTATCTTTCCAAGGAAAACAATGCATACACTATAATATTTGAATATATATATATATATGCGTACGCTTTCTCATTAACACCAATGATTTTGTACAATGTTTATTGTTCTGCACTTTGATTCTTTTTTAAAAATATTTATTTATTTATTTGAGAGAAAGATGGAGAGAGAGCATGAGGAAGGGGAGAGGCAGGAGGAGAAGGAGAAGCAGGCTCCCCATGGAGCAGAGAGCTCCATGTGAGGCTGAATCCCAGGACCCTGAAATCATGACCTGAGCTGAAGGCAGATGCTTCACCAACAGAGCCCCCCAGGCACCCCTGCACTTTGATGTTTTTAGGTGTTTTTTTTTTTTTCATCTTATATCTTAGCAACCTCCCTGAATCCAGATATGCAGCTGTAAGACATTGGCTTTACCAACTGTAGATTTCTCCAATCATGTACTTAAAGTCCACTCTGCTGGCAGAGTTGCATTGTTTTTGTCTATCACAAACATTGCTATAATGAACATTTTGGTTGTGTCCATTCCACAAATACTTATTGAGCATTTCTGTACACTAGGCACAGTTCTAGGAACCCAGGATATGCTAGTGACAGACGTGGGTGTTCTTTGTTCCCAAAGTCAATGGGAAAATTGCTGGACTAAAGTAAATGTGCAGTTTTAGTTTTGATAAATATTTTCAGAATGTCTGCTAAAATTGCTGCAGGGGCACCTGCGTGGCTCTGTGGGTTAAGCATCTGACTCTTGGTTTTGGCTCAGGTCATGATCTCAGGGTTATGAGATTGAGCCCCCTGTCAGGCTCCTTGCTCAGAGAAGAGTCTGTTGGAGATTCTCTCTCCCTCTGCCTGACCCTCAATCATTCTCTCTCTCTCTCTCTCTCTCTCTCTAATGAATCAATAAATTGTTATAAATAAATAAATGAATAAAATGGTTGCAGAAATCAATATGCCCTCTCAAACCTATGCAAATTGTCAGCTTTTCCACCCTGGCTGACAAGGACTGAATGTTCTCAAACTTTAAAAATGTTGTCAATCTGATGTGTGAAAAATGTCTTGCACGTGAGGAGTGAAACCAAGCATTTTTTCTTGCTTACTGACCACGTGTATATTTTTTCTGTGACACACATTCCTGTTTATTGGGCGTTTCTTCCATGGAATGATGATATACAGATTTGTACTTGTTCCTTGGAAACTAAGGAACTTTGTCCCTCATGGTGTGTTTCAAGTATCTTTTCCAGGCAATCTTTTGTCTTTGGGGTATTTTTTGCAACACTTCCTGGTGGAGTTCAAGTTGAGTCTTGAAGGATGAGTAATAATAATCACTGACTACTCATGTCCAGGGCTCAAGTGCCAAGCATGCTTCAAAGTGTTTACTATGTATCAACTCATTTAATTTTTACAGGTGAGATTATTATGATATAGAAGTGCAGAATTCAGTCTGTCCAGGTCCTCAGAGCTGCTGAGGGGCACAGACAGGATGAAGAGCTGTTTGCCAGGTAGCCTAGGAGAGGCTGCAAAGGCATGGAGCTGTGAGACAACCCAAAATATCAGGGGAAGTCCAAGAAAATATGTTTTGTATACAGATAGGCTGTTTGTGAAGAATGGGGGAGATAAAACTGGAGCAGCCCCCGGGCACACTGCATGCCTTCCTGACAGCTATGCTGCCCTCTGTTCTCTACCTGGGGTGGAGGCTCCTTGAACTCAGGAGCCATGTGCAGACCGTGTCCAGGCAGATGGGAGCCAATGCAGATGCCCATCATTGTGCCTGTTACAGGGCGGTGTGAGGTGAGGTATTTTACAGGCCAAAAGGTCACAGACTCCCTCCAAAAGTAGATACAAGTGATTTTGGATGATCTGTCCTCCTGTCATTAACGTACTTATGCCCTTCCACCATGGAGGCAACACTGAGCCCTATGGGATGGGTAGAAGATTCTGGAATAACCACATATGCATTCAGTTCCTTTCTAACAGTGCTCAGCTCACTTCCAACTTGGCAGGGCTTGACAGCCTTCTCATAGGCTTCTCATTGTTGGGGCAGGAACTGTAGAAATATTGGCTTCAGAAGCAGTATAGTAAGGGAGAAAGCATCCTGGATAAGGAGCCTAATGTTGCAAAATTGCAACATCTTCCAGTCCTGAGGATGGCGGGCCCTGCTCTCCTACCCCTCTGCTCATGGCAGATGTGGTTAATCAATCATGCACTCTTGCCTTCTGAACTCGGATATAGCCTCAGACTCCTCAAAATGGTGGCCCCCGGGAGCCTGCCCTGTTAATTGTGCTTGGTTCCTCAAACATAACATATTCATTATCCCCAACCTGACGGTTTCAAGCAGCCTATCTCGAGTCAGACATGCCTGGGTTTAAATTCTGGCTATGTGACCCTGAGCAGCGGCCTCTGCCTCTCTCAGCCACCGCTCCACCCTCATGACATTCCCCACAGAGTATGTAAAAAGTCAAATATGGATAGTATGCCTTGAGAGCTCCTTGAAAAATGCAAAAATTCAGGTCTAGTGTCAAATCTGAGAAGTCACTTAAAATCTCTGGACTACTTCTAGTTTCCTTCCAAGAGAAATCAGAGGAAAAGATTAGACCATCTCTGGAGTTGCTTCCAATTCACTTAGTGGGACTGGGCTATTTCCCCCTCACCCATTCACTGATTCCTTCGGAGACTTTTTCCTGAGTGCTACGTTGGGTTGGGCAGGCACTGTTCTAGGCTCTGAGGCAGAGGCCTGTCTTCTAGAAGCTTACATTCTAGCCAGTGGAAGTACCATAAAGAAAATTCAGAGTGGGTGACTAGAGAGGGAGTGCCTGGAGCAGATCCCTGGGCCATGATTCTCTCGAGAAAGGAACCTGTCAAGAGAGCCAAGGCTGGGGGGGTCAGCCCTTTGCCCAATCAAAACACTTGGGAAATATAAGATTGAATGGCTGCCAGTCCTTCCCCCCCACCGCGCCCCTCCCCCCCCAAGCCATCTGGGAGTCAGAACTTCTCTGGAGAGGACCTTGGGTGGCCCTATTAATTCAGAATTGGACACGACCATATCACACACATATGTCCAGCATCCTTTCCCCTTGTTAGATTCTTCTTTGAAATGGGGTGGTCTGCCTGACTTCCAACTGTGAAGCCACGGGCTTCTGCTCACTCATGTTGCTCAGGAGCCGAAGAGGCTATGGCTCTTGGGCTGGGAAGGGGTAGAGATCCTTTAGGTTCATCCTACTGTCCCTCCCCTTAGGTGGCCAAGCATCACAATGAGCAATGGGCATGCCAAGTGCTGTCTTCTTCATTGTCTCTGTGACAGCAAGGTGGTTTTCTCCCCCACCTACCCATATCAGTAACTTAGTGCACTGTTCTAAGCTAGCAGCATGTTCTGCTACCAAGAATTAGGAGCCCATCAGAAGAGATGGAATAGAAGACAGGAGGACCCAGGTCCAGAGACAGCTGGGCCATATTGCTGTGTTGCACAATGCAAGGGGTCACCATTTGTCATGTATTCTATTGAAATGGCTTCTGCTGGGGTTGGGTGTCATGACGGCCCTGGGGTGGCCTTGAGAATGTGAAGGAATGAAAAGACAGGGGTGGAGAGGAAACTTCTTTGATCATATAATTACCCCAATTTTTATAAGGGGTATGTGTGTTTGTGTGGGTCCGGGAAGGGGAGTGGGGTAGGGAACTGGGGTGGGCCAATGCTCAGACCCTAAATCCATTTACATGAAAAGTTGCAAGAAAAGAAATGGGAAAGAGCCTCCTGGATCCTAATATTCAGGGCTTACAGAAAACAAGGGAGAGGAGAGTTATGGTTTCCAATTTAGAAGTCTGCATGATGTGAGGCAGTCTCCTCAGGGCACTGCTGACAACAGGAGACCGCAAAGCACTTTTCTGGCTGTGGGCAGCTGTCATAAAGCCTTCAGAGGGGGCCACTGCAGGCACTTGACAGGAAGGACTTCCAGCCCTGACAGGAGGCCTGGCAGGAGGGGCTTAAAAATGCCACCAAGATTATCAAACCACAAATAACCAAAGTGAGGAGAAAAGAGAAGGCACAGATTTTCATCCGAACTGGCCAAGCATCCTGCGGGAGCTTCGGATTGCTGGAGGGGAGGGTACTTGCAAGCAGTCTGTAGGCAAGCAGGGCCAAGGGACAAAATTCAAACATAAAAGGGAGTCTGATCTGGGAACCCAGAGAGAGCAAGCATTAATGGGTTCATAGCAGGACTCTTTATACTTATTGAGTATCTATCATATGCCAGGAACCATTTTAAGCAACTTAGCTTGGTTATCTCATTCAAGTTCTACATCAACTCTGTGAAGCTAGGGTCCCTGTTTTTAACAGATTAGAAAATCAAGGTGCAGGTGGGTTAAGCAACTTGCCCAGAGCTTCTCAGCTAACCAAGAGTGAGCTCTTGCTCAATAAATACGAGATAACTGAATGGATAAAAGAATGAGAAACAGGAGCACTTGGGTGTCTCAGTTGGTTAAGCGTCTGCCTTTGGCTCAGGTCATGATCTCAGGGTCCTGAAATCAGCCCGAGTCAGGCTCCCCGCTCAGTGGGGAGTCTGTCTCCCTCTTCCTTGGGTCCTCCCCACTTCATGCTTCTTTTTCTAAAATAAATAAGTAAAATCTTTAAAAAAAAAAAAAAGAATGAGAAACAAATTTCTCTTCCACATGAAATATTTTAAGAGGGTACTAGATCCTTGGGCATGGCTTATCAGTATTTTGTTCATCATGGTATTTGACAAAATCTTTTAAACTCTTATAAAGAAAGTAGGAACTAAAGGTGAGAGAGAGTATAGTTGGTGGGATTTGTTGACCAATGACTATGTCCCTAAGAAGGCCTCCAATGGTATTCTCCTTCCATGCCTCTCTTTGGTCGAATGTTCTTTTAATTTCAGATTCAGAATGACCTAAACTGGGACAGTTGAGTGAAGTGTGGAAGGACAGAATGAGAATTCCCAGAAGTGATTGGGACAACCAATCAAACGAACTGGGTGATTGAATAAGGATGAAAGTAAAGCCCTGCCCCTGAGGCTCAATAAGTTAACTGCCCTGTTAAAATCTGGGAGTAGACTCCCCAGAGGCTTTGATGAAGCCCTGAGGATAGGAGAGGACTCCACCCTTGATCTGAATTGCCCGCAGGCCTGGCTCCTTAAGTCCTGAGGGTAATCTGGGGTTGCATGGACAAATGTACAGTAACTGAGAAGGAGATCCTGTAGTATTTCACACTGGTGGGACCCCAATGGGAGTAGGTTGGTTTTAAGCACATTTTCTGAGGGACACTGAGCATGCCCAGACAAGCGGGTTTAGGACGATCTTTGCAAACCATTTCACATTCCGAATTTACAAGGCTGCTGGGGATGCTTACCAGAGAAGCCTGAAATCTGGGGACATATGGAA
Source organism: Canis aureus (assembly GCF_053574225.1). Classification (NCBI taxonomy): domain Eukaryota; kingdom Metazoa; phylum Chordata; class Mammalia; order Carnivora; family Canidae; genus Canis; species Canis aureus. The sequence goes on from NC_135622.1 coordinate 10,984,185, forward strand.
TATCTATCTACAGTTATTTGAAGAACTTAGCCAATGAACTCCAAAAGGTCAATGGGGTAAAAATTGTAGTGGGGCAGACCTTCGTCGTGTGGAGACTTACCATGAAGATTTTTGTCTTTGAAATATCTGAATTATGCAATGGCTTTTGGTCTCAATTTCTTCTTCTGTGAAGCAGGTTCAATAAGAGTAACTCTTTTAACAGGATGTTATAGAAAGAAACTGAAATGTGCATATAAAGTGCACAGCCCAGTGCCTGATACACAGGGACCATTAGAAAGCTGGTATTTATCTTACTTTATAATGATTTATACTCAGAGCTGCCCTATAGTGGAACAGAATGCTGTTAGGGCAGTGGAACACAGTCAGAGGCTGTGAGCACGCTTCTTGCCAGTGATCACGCCTAAGTGTTCACACAGGTGGTATGCAAGGGATTCCATCACTGCACTAGAGTCGGTGGTCTCCAACGTCTCCTTTCTCCCACCTTCACTTCAAGGAACCAGTCTCATTCATCCTCAGCCTGAGTCTCAGTCTCCATGATTTGGGTAAGTCTGACCCCACCTCCCAGACCCAGAGGACGGTGTGAGATCAAGGCTTGGTCAGTGTGTCCCTTCCCTGGTCATGGTGATCTGTTCAGGGACATGCCTGTTACCCAAGCCAGCCCAACGACAGCTTCAGGATGGGGCTGAAGCTGCTGCAAGAAAAAAGGCTTCTTGCTAACCATAAGCCTGGAGATCTTGGTGGCATTATTTGAGAAAGAGATCAAGAGAGAGAAAAGGGAATTTGAGAGATGGAGAGAAACAAATTCCTAAGAACATTCTGTTAACAACCACATCCAGCTATTCCTGAAACCCTCTTGGATAGTTAAGGTACTTTTGTCAATAAATCCTCCTTTTCCTCCAAGTCACTGTGAGTTGAGGATTGGCCCCTCAGGAACCAGAAGAGGAATGGCCAAGCCTCTGGAGGAACCAGAGGAGGGATGGTTCCCCTCGTCCAGAGGATAGTAAGTAACCTACCAGAAACTGGGAGAGATCACAAAGTCCTTTGGGCAATTCCAGTTGAAACAACAACCCCGCTACGAGCACACCTCCATGGGACACCTCAAGTGAGAGGCACCCAGCTGCACCCCATCATTCCACAGGACCACGAGAGACAATAATGAATCATTCCAGATAGCTACACTTGGTAACTGAATCACACATCCAACGGCGGCACCTCTGGGGAAATCCTAGCAAACACTGTAAAAACCTCCAGCCAAGGTGAACTCTCACTTTGTTTCTGGGCTACTCCGTAGCTAGAGCACAGTGACTCTACCTGCAGACCTTTATAACCCTTTGTCTAGTCTTTTCCTTATCAGTGCTTAGGATGACAGCCCTTCTTAAATTCTGGAGGATTTCTTTCATTCTTGTCCCTCATCCAGTTCACCTCCCTCTTATTCACCCAATCTGTGCGCACACATACCTTCAGGGTGGCTTGTAGTAATAAGGGGTCCTATTCCAATGTCCGGTCAATCCTTTTCACCTTATTTCAGGGAGGAATTCAATCAGGAAAACTCTTTTGGCCTTTGGAGTAGCTGTTATTTACAGAAGTTACTGATTAGATAAAATCTTTAAAGTTGAAATGTATGTACCCGTGGGTTTAGGAATCCTGCTGATAAGCATTTATTCTGTGGACATTCACAAAGGATGTTAATTGGAGCATTTTTGCCACTGGGGTGGGGGGAGGGAAGAACAAATTGTCCGTCTATAGGGACTGGTTGAGTAAATTATAGTACCTCTAAGTGTGGGATCTGTGAAGTCAGATTTTTTTTTTTTAAGAGATAAATCTCTGTGTTGATCTGGAAAGAGCTGTGGGGTACATTACAAAGTGGAAACAACACTCCTACCACATTGCATAACTCTGGTGGGCACCATGCATGTTCTGTGCTATGGGAATGCAGCCCTTGCTCGGAGCACCCAAGAATGCAGCGGGCTTGGTGTCCCAAAGAGTTGTGCTATCTTGAGGCTCTTTGGGTGTTAAAAACATGTAAGCGCCGATGGATATGTAGTTTTGTACGGTAAACATTCTTCCCCTGAGAGAGAAGCTAAAGAAAGTTCTCAAAGTGGTTGCCTTTGGGGAGAGAAAAATAAGCAGGGGGTGGGGGCAGGTGAGAGTTTTCGCTTTTATTTTGGACCTTTTTGGACACGTATATTATCTCATCCAACGCTTGTATTCATCGGTCATCTAGATGCTCCCTGGGGGTGGCAGAGAGGGGCCGATGGGCCACGTCTGTTTTAGTCTTCAAACTTCTCTATGCTAATTTTTCCAGCCCTACCATGTGTCCCTTCTCCCTAAAGACACTGCCAGGCCTGACCCTGCACCAAGCCTAGTTTTTGGAGATTATCCAACACAAGGAATCCAGCTGTCTCATGCAAAGCATAACATTGCTCCCGTGTTCTGCTTGTTTCTGCTGGAGAAAGAAGCCCCGAGATCCTCGGGTGAGCATATATTTTTGCCCCCGCCTCCACCCAGTGGCAGCCAGTGGGATGTGGGACTGGGGTGCAGGTGGGTGACGGCTCCTGCAGAGGGCCGATGCCCCCCCACTCCTCGTCGGTGGCCCCCATCACCAGCCGTCAGGCTCCTCCTCCATGCAGCTTCCCGAATGCCAACTCCCAGGGCTGATTGGAAGAGGGAGATGAGTCAGCAGATTCGCCTGATTCCAGGCTGGCCTGGTGCCAGCGTGATGCCCTGCCCGGGCTCAACGGCCTGGCGCCAGCAACAACCGGCAAGGTGGGGTCAGAGCCTCCTCTCGGGTTCTAGAAATGAGCTCATCTGCTTTGGCAGCCCTGGAAGCCAGACCCCCCGGGGAAGGGGAGCCGGGGGAGGTGGGTCTGGTCTGGAGGAAGGGCTGCCTCCTCCCCAGCACCTCAGGGAGAGGGAAGGGACTGGGTCTATGGCCGGAGGAGCCCGGACTGCCCATCTGATGCCACCCTCCAGGCAGAGGCTGCTCTGATCTGGCCCCTGTGCAGCCTGCAGGACACAAGGGCCGCCTCTTCCCATACATCTCTCAGCAACACCCTCTGTTCTCATCTCCCTGCCTCTTCTTGGCCGAGGGCCACAGCTACCCACAAGCCCAACAACTGGAAGAATTAAACAATCACTCAGGTACATCGGGAGTGGGAGACGTTCTTGCTGCCCGCCCTGACTCACTGTCTCTTTAAAGCTCCCTCTCCAGGGATCCCTGGGTGGCTCAGTGGCTTAGTGTCTGCCTTTAGCCCGGGGCATGATCCTGGGGACCCGGGATGGAGTCCCACATCGGGCTCCCTGCATGGAGCCTGCTTCTCCCTCTGCCTGTGTCTCTGCCTCTCTGTGTCTCTCACGAATAAATAAATAAGTCTTTAAAAAAAAAAAAAAAAAAAAAAAGCTCCCTCTCCAGAAGGTCAGTCGGGCTAAGGCACCTGCCCTCTCAAACCCTGTCCTCAAGCCCCTAGCACCTGTCCCATTAAATGTGCTCTGCATTCTAGGCTTTTCACAAATCAGCCAGAGAAATGACTGGAAGGAATGCTCTCCATTCTGGGCATCCCTTGAGTTCAGTTTTTGGGTTCTGGCTGCCTGAGGGAAATGCTGTCTTCTCCCAATGTTCATGATCTGACCTTCCCAAGTCGTGGCAGGGGAGGTCCCCATGGCTTCCCTTGCTTTGAATTGGGGGAGGCTCTTTTTCAGAGGCAGGGAAGTGTTCTTTGTCCTTTGGGGCAAAGCCTCAAAGACTTTAGATACTGGGGATCCCCTCCGTTGACAGAACAACGTGGAACATCACAACTCCTGGGTTCGAGATAATTCACAGATTGAGTGCTCAGATAGACTGAGCTTGCCACCCCCACGGATGCAATATGACCCAGCCCTCTGGTTCACTCACAATGGGGGCTCTGTGCCAACATGGCAGAGAGATGGCGAGTCCCTACCTGCGGCACATACCAGTCCTGCCCTGATCCTAATTCCCATGAAAGCCTGTCAAATAGGATTGAAAAGGAAGCTGAATGAAGCTGCGAACCCTTTCCCAAGGCTCCAAAATTCAGGACATTTTAGCCAAAGGCCCAGCTCAGTCGTCCCTCCCCGTGTTGGTAGACCTCATTGGAGGAAGACCACTGTCCTTGGGGGTTGCGTGGGCCCTGGACTCGGAGCCTTTCTCCACTCATGACGATATGGCTGGAGGAGCTCACGGGGGCCACTGCCCCCCTGAAACACCCTCCTCTGGGTAATGGTAGCAACAGCTGTTGCCATTTAGGAAAGCACCTTGCATGCCTAGTCCTTTGTCCCGTGGTTATGGTGATGAGGCTAGAAGAGTCTCTGGGGCCCCCACTCTGGCCAAACCATTATCAAAATCAATTTTCAAATAGAGGCAACTCTCCCATTTTTCAGAGACTAATGGTTTAATCTGCACATTCTCCTCCTCCTCCTCCTCAATCTTTCCCTCCCTCCTCTTCGCCCTCTGCCCTTAGGCTCTTGTGGATACACCCACTGGTGTGGGAAGAGGTGGAGAACTCCAGAGCTATCAGTGTCAGGGCCTGTGAGATCCCAGTAAAGAGTTTGTTTAAGCAGAAGGTTAAGCGGAATACGGATTTTGAGTAACCTTGCTAAGCTCCTTCCCACTTACTGTGGGTAAGAGACAGCTACCTAGTGTTCTTTGAGCTCCTCTGCTAAGTCTTGCCAGGAGAAGAAATAGAAGGATTGAAATTCACCCCCTTGGAGTCAGGTCCCAGGCCAAGACCGGCCAGGTTGAGAAGGCAGGTGTGCCCCATGCTGCCCTGTCTTGCAGACCCAGGACATACATGTGTATTTACCCAGAACCTGGTAGATGGGAGAAAATGGGTTTTTAAGATAAATGAAGCACTCAGTTTTCCTCTCTTGAGTGGCTTGAGTTTTATATGCCCAAATCGAATAAAGTCACAAAAAAAAAAAAAAAAGAAAGAAAGAAAGAAAAGAAAAGAAAACTCATTTTTAAAAAAGTTGAATTCGGGCAGCCCAGGTGGCTCAGCGGTTTAGCACTGCCTTCAGCCCAGGGCGTGATCCTGGAGACCCAGGATGGAGTCCCACATCAGGCTCCCTGAATGGGGCCTACTTCTCCCTCTGCTCGTGTCTGCCTCTCTCCCTCTCTCTCTCTCTCTCTCTCTCTCCATCTCTCTCTCTGTCTCTCATGAATAAATAAATAAAATCTTTTAAAATTAAAAAAAAAAGTTGAATTCACATACAGTAGCAGTTGCTATGTCTTTCCTAGCACACAAGAGGACTTTCAAGGCTTAGTATGCTGCGTTGCATTTCCAGAAAACCAATACCATAATTTCTCTCTCTCTCTCTTTTTTTTTTTTTAAGATTTTAATTATTTATTCATGAGAGACACAGAGAAAGGCAGAGACACAAGCAGAGGGAGAAGCAGGCTCCCTGCGGGGATCCCGATGTGGGACTTGATCCCAGAACCCCGGGATCACACCCTGAGCCGAAAGCAGACGCTCAACCACTGAGTCACCCAGGCGTCCCCATAACTTCTCCTTGTATTATCAATAATAACAAGTGCTAACATCTTGATATGTAAGTGCCTGACTTTATGTCTATATGAAAATATCTTTTTAATCTTTCTAACTCCATGAGGTAGAAACTACTGTTATTCTTGCTTGCAGAAAATGAGACAAAAGTTAAGTCACTTGTTCCAGCTTGCTCAGCAGCGAAGGGACAGAAGATGTTGTCTTATTCAATTTTCAGACCCCACCGTCTTTGATCTTTAGTGTGATCCGTGCCACATGATTTAGCCTTTTCTCTGGACCGCAACTACAACAACCCCAACAGTCAAAACCCCAGTCATGAAATTGGGGATCCCCAGCCCCACTCCCACCTCTCCATTGGCCTCCTGAGTCCCAGAAGACTAGCCTGAGTGCTCCTCTCTGCTAGACCATCCCTACCATTTAGCAGTGAATTGTGCACATCGTGTGGTTTTTGGATTTGTTCTCTCAAGTACCATTAGGTCTTTATAATTTACCTTTTCTTGTGATATATATTATCTCCTCAGAGTAAGAGTCTTGGAGGATGAGATGGTATCATACTCTGTGCAGATTGTAATTTGTCACTGTTCCTAGATGATTCTGGGCACAGAGTAAGCCTGTAATACCTACTTTCTGATTCTTTAGTTGATTGATTAAGGTGTAGAAAGCATGTGGAGTATACCTCTGGTGTACGTCTCACAGTGTTTAACTCAGCCCTATGCATATAGTAGATATTCAACATTTTTGTTGACTGAAGGTCAAACTACTGGGAAGAAAGAGTGGATGAATCCCAAGGTTACCAAGCAAGATGTCATCCCCTACTTTTCACATAGCCTCAAACCTACAGCTGGTGGGTAGTTTTGTGATGGGCAAGCAAGGGTCTGAGCTCATATAGGCCAGGTCCTTGGAACAACTGAGAGCTAGGATGGGGTATCTCAGCCAGCAGCCCCCAGGAACAGTCTGTGGAACTTAGTCCCGACGCCAGGCTCTGCCCATGTTAAGCCTTTGTCTTTGGGCAAATGACAGCAACCCCTCCAGCCCATTACTTTCCAATTGTTCCTGGACCTGAGCTGGTTCCGGTTGGATAAATCTGCCTCAGAACAGAGAGAGGGCTCCCTAGGAATCTGTGGGAATGTGGGGGAGTGGGCAAGATAAGAGACAGCAGGATTAAAAGATTTCACAGAGAAAGCACTCCTTTACACGGGACGATGCCCGTGTAAACCAGCAGGCTGGTTTTAGAGCACTGATAGATCAGGATTTCTAGAGCCCAGCAACGAGAGAGTTTATATTTACCTAAACTTCTACAAACTATTGAGGCTGCTAGTCTGCCCGTCTTATGGGAGCCTGGGGCCATGCCAGGGTTCCCACCCGTCCTGCCAGGTCTCTGCCCACAGACTCCACTGCATGCCTGTTTCCATTGCAAGTTGTGAAAATCTCTATTCACAGGAAGGCTGATAGGTGAGACAGACCTCCACAAGAGGGTGGGTGGGAGGGAGCCCCAGTCCCACCCCACCCCAGCCCACTCTAAGGCACATGCCCTTGCACACAGCAGCATCCCTTCTGCCCACAGATGTGGGTACTATCTTTGCCTCAGCTGCAAGGCAAGGGCCACCGCGTGCACTCTGCAGGCCCCTTCTTGTCCCATCTTTAGGAGCCTGGGCTCAGCACTTAGGACCTCATCTGCCCTTGTTCACCACTGGCTGCACATCACAGGTCCTCCATAAAGATGTGTCAAATAAAGGATTTAACAACATGTCTATTAAGCTGTGCAGCATAGTGGCTGGCCTGGCAGTTGTATACATCTGGTGGGCAAGGGGGAGAGTGGGGGAGCACAGTGGGAAGGGAATCCACATGCTTGATGCTCATCAGTTCTCAGAGTGAGTTAGGGGTTGGCTCTCCCAGCTTCCTACCTGGGTTAAAAAAAAAAAAAAAAAAAAAAACCTAGGCCCAGGAAGGCACTGCATGCTCAGATGCAGCCTCCACCAGCCTCTTCTTAAGCCCTGGAATTACTTCCCTTGGCACTCAAGGTCCTTCAGACCCTCACTGACCTAACTCTCCAGGTCAAATTCCCATGCCACACAGCCTCTGCACTACGTTCGGGTACTCTTAGTATTTGGTAATTCCCTCTTCCCATCTTCCTTTGACAAACTTCTCACTTTGGAGTCCAGAGTCATCACCTCTTCTGGGGAGTCTTCCCAGGATGCCCCTAGGCAGGCTTAGAGGTGACTGTCCTTGAGTCTCACAGTGCTCTGTGCTTTCCTCTGTCATGTAGTTGGTGCTTGCATTTGTACCGTATTTGGGTTACCTGGCTTTCTCTTCTCCTTCCCGGGTGATCTTCTAGAGGAAGGACCTTGTCCCTTACCCCTCCTACATTGCCTGCCTGCTGCAGAGCAGATGTTCCAGGAATGTTGTTGAATGATGGTCACTACTCTTTATTTAAACCTGGCACTTCGAAAAAGCTCTTTCTGGGGCACCTGGGTGGCTTGGGTGGTTTAGCCTCTGACTCTTGATTTCAGCTCAGGTCGTGATCTCAGGGTCTGAGATCGAAACCAGCGGGGGCATGGAGCCTGCTTCATGAGAATCTCAGAGAGATTCTCTCTCTCTCCCTCTCCCTCTGCCTCTCCCCCCTGCCCAAGCACGCTCTCTTTCAAAAATAAAAGCCCTTTCCTTATATTAACTCATTTAATACTTACAACAACACTCCTGCGAAGTAGATGATTGAGATGGTTATTACTTCAAAGTATTTTTATAGTCATCATGAGTCTCCCGTTCGATAGGAGAGGTGATGTAAGCACAAACTATGGAGGGGCAGAGCCCACCCAGCGTAGAAGGAACACGCACACAGCCATCTCGCTGACCTCTTCCTGCTGGCCAGAACCTCTGTAAGCTCATTCTTGCCTCCTCAGGAATGTTCCCCTTGTCTACAGCCTTTCAAAATTACAACTGTCTCCAGACTCAGTCACATTTTCCATGACACTTCCTCTGCCCTCTGGCCCAAACAGCTCGCTTCTGATCTCCCACGGCATTAAAACCAGCATGTAACACATACTCTGATTTCTCTTATTGTGCCGTAAACTTGCATTATCCCCGACACGGAGGACACTATGTGCTCCTCTGGGCCAGCCTCTGAGTCTTATACTCTCATTTTCCCTCCCCTGTGCTCCGCAGATTGTTAGGAGCGCGGGAGGTGCTGAGCCCGAGAAGTGCTAGGTGGATAGAGGTGCAGGGGGATACTTTCTGACACCTTAAATGACGGAACACCTAGGAGTTCCATCTCTTCTGGGCATATGATTGTTGCCACTTGCTGTCCCCATAATGGCAGCATGGGCTGGTGCCCCTCCACTGCTAGATGTGGGGGTAGCTCCGATCTGGGGGGCGGGGGACACAGACTGGGGCTTGGGATGTTTCAGGGTCACGTGAGGCTCTTTGTCCATCATCTGCAGGTCAGACCTGTTGACAGGTCTCTGGGCAACTGGAGTTTTCTTTCTATTACTGATTACTTTCTCCTTTGAGTTTCTTTCCTGAGCCCTGCAGAGAGGGGTTCATGCAATAGAAGTTAAGCTGTACGAGGAAGAGATAAATAAACTCAAAGGAGCACCCTGGAAACAGGCCCATGGATCAGCTGGGGAATGGCACTGCGAGTGGCACCTCTGCCTTTCTGGGGACATCTTTGTGATGAGCCACCAGCTCCATGGGACCCTGTACAGTCCTGTCTGAATGAACCTGTTGGATGACCCCAGGATGAGAGCTGAGGATCATGTACTCTGTGCATGCCTTGAGCAAGCCACTTTCTCCCTTTACCTGAGAAATGAAATAATAATGTCTACACTGCCCTCCCTCATGGGGGATCATTGTGTGGATTAAATGAGCAAAGTACTTGGGAGTACTTGGTGGACCATAAGTCATCGTAGCCATTCATTCATTCATTCACTTACACACTCCCTCAATAAATATTTGCTGAGCACTCACCATGCACCAGACACTGAGTTTAGCCCAATGGGAGTGTATGATGGAGGGCATTGTACCAACAGAAGTGGTTCCTGATCTCAGGAAGCCCACGGTCCGGGGCGGGGGGGAACGGTTTTCAGTGAAGCACACTATGGTGAAGCGTGGTTTCCACGGGCCACTCTGGCACAGGAACGGGTCACATGACACATTTTGTTGCTGTTGTAACCTAGCCACTGGTTCTCAAATTTTGAATTGCAAGAGTCACCTGGGCCGCATCCCCAGGGAGTCTGATTTCCTAGGTCTCAAATTTCCCTTCCAGAAATTTACACTTTTAACATGCTCCTCTGCCTCACTGTCCAAGTGATTCTCATGCAACTGACCTGTGGCCAAATTTTAAGCCAGAGTGACCTAAGGTTAGTGCAGGGCCTTAATTAGAGACTGGTGCCTCCTGAAGTCTCAATGACCGTTCCTGCGTTTTTTTAGCTAATTCTGCTCCAGACCATTCCTGAAGCTTGTTGGATGAGCCACTGGATTTTCTTCTTTGCTTAAGCTACTTTGCATTGGGTTTCCATCACTTAAAAACAAACCCGCTCCTGCCTAATTCAGGTCCCTCTGATCTCTGTGAGCTGCCCTCATGATGTCTGCCGGCTCTGCGGTAAATACAGGCTGGGCAGGGGTGAAGTCATGATTTACTGTTTGAAATAACAGTTAGCGTCATTACCATCCCAAGCCTTGCACCCTCCTCCCCAGTCATAGCCCCCGCATTCATCTGCAACCCGTACGGTGCACCAAACATGAATGCCAGCAACCAGTCTCGAAATACAAATTTCTGACCAAACAACACTGGTATTTACGACCATGGCTAAATAAAATGATTTGGGTTGGATGATTACTTTGTATCACCAAGCCACACAGCGTGGGAACCGGGTGTTTGCATCCTGGAGTCACACCATCTAGATTCAGGTCCTGGCCCTGCTGGCTCTGTGATGGAGGACTAGAGTCACCTCACTTCTCAGAGCCTCGATTTTTCCATATACAAAATGAGCACAATGGACAGGACTTACCTCATCGAGCGGTTGCAAGGACTAAATGCACCATTGTGCATAAAGAACTGAGAATGGGTTCTGGCACACGATCAGGGCTCAATAAATACTACCTCTTATTATGTGGGTTTAAATATGCTTACGGTAGCAGTCCCTCCAGAGGGTTTCCCCAGCTTGATCACCTTTTATCCACATTTGAAAATCTTGTTCGTGACTGCTCTTCCCTTTCCCCCATAACGAAGACAGTTTTTCCATTTAAATCTACCATTTACCTCTTGTCTCCTAGGGCTTTGGCCTCTTTCACTTCTCCCTAATTTACCAATTCAGTGCCCTCTCTTTTCATGAGCTCCCGAGTCTCTGTGATGCCCCTTCCCTAACTTCAAGACTCTGCTTTGAGCCTCTGTCACTGTGTATGTCTGCAGAGACCCCAGGGAAGCTCCAGACACACTGTGCCCCCAGTGCCTGGCGCACACCATCTTGACAGCTAAAGCTATGTGCCCAGCACCAGCTAGCTGATTACAGAACACATGCCATTTGGACCTGGTCCCTGAACTCTGCATCCCTCACTTGTAAATTGAGGATAAGAACACCTACTTAATTAGATTGCTGGAAAAATTGAAGGTGATGATAGGTACAAAGTCCAGATTAATGCTTAATAGCATTTAATATTATAATTACTATGATTATCTTCAAGTAAATAGAAGAGAAAAGAAAACAAATGAAAGATCTATAATTTCACACATACATGCATCCTGTTTTGTCTGCAGATTCTAGAAGGTGAGGTCAGAACTCGGCCAACAAAACTGACCACAGTCCACCGGCACCAGTTTGGAATGATGAGGACCTCACTCATGTGCCCTGACCAGAAGAACCTGTTACTGGTCACTACCATCGCGACCCTTTTTCTCCATCACTTTTGTTGTCGTTGTTTAGTTTCTGTATCATTTATTTCTGCTCTAGTATTTATTAGCTTGTTCCATAATGTTAACTCAGTCTGTCTGTCTGTTTCTCTGGTAAAATACACACAACACTGAAATTATCCTTAGCCATTTGTAAGCATATAGTTCAGTTGTGTTAACTGCATTCACATGGTTGTGACATCAATCAAGAGAACTCTTTTCATCCTGCAAAACTAAAGCTCTGTATCAATTAAGCCATTCCCTATTCTTTCCCGCCCCAGCCCCTGCTAACCACCATTCTACTTGACTGATCAAGGTACATCCTATAAGGGGAATCATACAATATTTGTCTTTTTGTAACTGGCGTATTGCTTGACATATGTCCTCTACATTTATCTTTGCTGTATCATGTGTCAGAATTTCTTTCCTTTTTATATTCCATTGTATGCATATGCCACATTTTGTTTATCCATTCATCATCAACATTTGGATTACTTCTACCTTTTGACTGTCATGACTACTGCTACTATGAATATGGGTGTACAAATCTTTCAAGACCCTGATTTCAGGGGCACCTGGGTGGCTCAGTGCTTGAGCATCTGCCTGTAGCTCAGGTTGTGATCCTGGGGTCCTGGGATTGAGTCTCACATCGAGCTCCCCACAGGGAGCCTGCTTCTTCCTCTGCCTGTGTCTCTGCCTTTTTCTTTGTGTCTCTCATGAAAAAATAAATAAAACCTTTTTTTAAAGAAGACCCTGATTTCAATTCTTTTGGGTATACAGGTATGCCCCACTTTTTCAAACTTCATATTAGGCCACTTGGTTTTTACAAAAGACCTACATTAGTACCTGTTTTTTGCTAACCCAAAGAAATCCAAAGAGGATTTTTGCTTTTCTTTGAATGACTTTTATTTATTTATATTTATTTATTTTTAAACTATTTTATTTATTTATTTATTTATTTATTTATTTATTTATTTATTTATTTATTTGGGGGGGCATAAGCAGGAGGAAGGGCAGAGGGAGAAGCAGACTTCCTGCTAGAGAGTCCAACGTGGGGTTTGATCCCAGGACCCTGGGATTATGACCTGAGCTGAAGAAAGACACTTAACCAACTGAACCACCCAGGTGCTCCAAGCATTTTTACTTTTTTTAAAAAAAGATTTTATTTATTCATTCATGAGAGACACACAGAGAGGCAGAGACACAGGCAGACGGAGAAGCAGGCTCTCTGCAAGGAGCCTGATGTGGGACTCAATCCCAGTACCCTGGGATCACAACCTGAGCCAAAGCCAGACGCTCAACCACTGAGCTACCTAGGCATCCCAGATGTTTGCTTTTATGAAAAAAGGTAAAGAGGAATAAAAGCATTCAGTGTTTGTTTTACAATAAGCCTTTATAGACAGACGCAGGTGACCTGCAAGGAGCAGGGGTGGCCCCTTGGAGCTCCTTCCCCGGGAACTACATTCAGTATCTCAGCATCAAGCTGCCATAGCCTTGAGCTGTGTCCATGAGCATCTGTGATTTGTTTTGATTTATTTTGTGCATTGTTAGCAAGATGTATCTGAAGTCATCAGAGGAGCCTAAGAGAGGTTACTTTTTGGATCTGGGAATTCTACAAAATTTTCCATATAAATTAATGGTAACTACCTCTTTGCTTTCTGCCATTTCAGCTTAAGAAAGTTTTTATAGGAACACATCTTTCGGGTAGCGGGGAAACATGCATACCGAGAAGCAGAATTGCCGGGTCATACAGTAATTCTATGCTGAATGTTCTGATGAACTGCCATGCCATTTTCCATGATGTCTGTACACTTCACGTTTTCACCAACTGTGCACACAGGTTCCAATGTCTCCACATCCTCGTCAATACTTCTTTCCTGTTTTTCTGAGGAAGCCCTCCTTGTGGGTGTGAGGTAATCCATAACTCTGTTTTATCCCTGGCCTCAGGGATTCTCTGACCCAGGACAGGCCTCAGAGGCAGACTTTCCAATACCCCCTAAGGGAAGTGGGCCGAGTTCTAACAGAGGGAGCACGGGCACCCTCCATTTAATCACTCATCAGAATTACCCTAAAATACGAGTGCTTTCACTGCACAGTTGAGAAAACAAACTCAGAATGGTAAAGCCATCTGCCCAAGAGCACACAGCTAGAAAACTGGTATTTGAACTGGGCCCCACAACATGCAGGTGTGGACAAATTACTGTGTACATCAATACCCACACTGTACTCCCTGAGTCCAAGGTGAGAACACTCCTTGTCTGATTCTCTTGAAGCAATACAACCCTTGGCTTCTGCTCTGCTGCCCCTCCCTCAGCCGCTCAGGGGCCTGCTAGGCTAGGGGAAGAGGAAACAAAGCAGACCGCATTTATTATTTAACCACACGCCTAGGTGCACCTGCTGTGGCATTGTATGCTGTTCACGATTCCAGTAAAGTAGGTAGCAGTTCCAAGCATTAGAAGATTTACAGGAGTTTCCTTCCATTCCAAAATTCAGAGAGGGAGAGGCAAGAGTCAACCAGCTGGGGTCCCTTTAAGTAAGGGAGAGAATCATTAAAAAATGCATTGGGCTTGGCTTGGTCTGATCTATGTGCAAACAGCAGCAGTTTCAAGATCTTTCCCCTGGCAGTAGCTGGGCGGAGCCCCTGTTTGGTACAGAGGGACGAAGTGGGAGGTAAGGCACGGTAAGGCTACCCTGGATCCCAGCCGGAGAGGACTGGTCCTGCCTGACCGAGGCTTGCAGAGGCAGCCAGCCTGTTTTACTTGAAGTCCTTGTCCTAGCACAGGTATCTTAACTGCCCCCTGAGGGATTACTAGTCAATGGAGACACAGCCCTAGTAGAAAGAGGTGGAAACCTTTTAAAGGTGAGCAGAACATGTACTCCAGTGTTCACCTCAGAACCACAGGCCGGTAATACTTGACTGTCCCTTGCCTGTTATGCTCTCAAGGGACTTCAGAAGTGACTTCCATACTATGATCTGGTCATGGAGAAGCCAGAGGGCAGTCCAGTGAGAGGTATGCCCTCAAGGAAGACTATGAGAGAGGCCAAGAAGTGCTTGCAACCCCAGCTCCCAACAGCAACATGGAGCGTGGGAGGGATGGGGGTCAGGGATTGGGATGGGGCAGATGGGCAGCAAAGGAGAGCCTGAGGCTTTGACTGGAAGAGAACCCAACGAACCGTTATTGGTGAGGTCCATAGCCAACATGGCTTGCACAAAAATTGTGCAGATATGACAACCCATGGACTGGAAAATGACATGGTGGAAATGCAGAACTGTGTTGGGGATGTAGAGAAGTTTGTCATGAGACTGCACAAGAGAAATGACAGGATGTGTGGTTGGTTATGAAGGGGTTAAAAGTATGAGAAGGGACTGGGCATAGCTCTGACTGAGCAATAAAATATCTATTAAAATCTACTCTGTGCAGGGCTCATGGGAATTTTAAAAGTGAGTGTAACCCTCAAGGATGTACAAAAAAGTCCTTTCTCCATATTCAGAGCTGTGTATGAGGGGTGTGTGTGTGTGTGTGTGTGTGTGTTTGGCAGAGAGCTCAGACTCTGGCCTCAGAGAGCTTGGGTTCAAGTCCAGTCTCACACTTACATTGTGAGCTTGTGCAAATGGCTTACCTCCAGCCGGTCTCAAATTTTAGTCCGTAAAATGGAGTGTAGCAGTCTTTGTTGTAAAGCACTGGACACACTTGTACACCACACACTACTTGGCCTAGAGTGCACACTCAGGAAAAGTTGGCTATTGTTAATTAATTAATTTCAAACCAGGGCTAATAAAAAAAAAAAAAAACAGAGGAACACCTACCATGTACAAGACTCTGGGCCAGATTACATCTATGAATTCATAACATTTAGTCCTTATGACTACTAGCCTGGCAGCTCTTATCCGCATTACAAATGAGAAAGGGCATCCCAGCAAGAGGGCTGGCCTTGCCACTGCACCAAGATCGAAATGAACTGCTGGGGAAATGACCATGGATGCATCCCTTTGAACTGGCTTAGAGTCAACATTTGCTTGAGGAAGTATAGTAAGAGCCATACTTCAGAATTTATCATTCCTCAGCTGGTTAAATGGGGTAGAATGGGATTGCTCTCTTAAGTCAAGTGGCTTCCTCCATCTCGTTCACAACTGCACTGAGGCCCAAATTTCCTCAGATGTGCTTTCTGCTGCATCCTACAGAGGCTCCCCAGCTCACCCAGCACCTCCAGGGGTTCTGTGGGAGGCAACGAACACCAGGGGTTAATGCAGAGGGGAAGGAGTAGGAGGCAGGGCCATGGTATGAGAGCAACCCTTCGTGTAAGAATTAGCTCTCGAAAAGCAGAGCCAGATGGACCAAAGGAAAAGAGAAAAAGGCATAAGCATCTCACTTTCAAGATGTTTTCACACAGGCTTGGGCTTCTTCATGTTCATCTATGGTTTCAGACTTGCTGAATCAATAGGATCTCCATCCTGGAAAGCCCATAAGGGCCAATTGGTCCAGCCGCACCATACAACTGGTGGCAGGTGACTCGCCCAGTGCCACACACACAGCGAACTGGCACCAAAGTCCAGACGAAAACCTTAGTTTCCTCATTCCCAGGGCAGTGCTATTTCCATCTCCTCATCTGGCTTGCACATTGCTCATTTTCCAGTTCTCTCCTGTAAGACTTTTGTCCCTGGCCCCAGAGTGACAGGCCCTTTGGACAGGAGCCAAGGGTTCAAGGGGCAGCAGGGGAGATTGCACCCTGGGGGATGGGCCACCCTGCAAGTTGGTTTTGTGCCACTTCAACGAGACCAAATGGAATCAGAGCATTAACATGTTGAGTGTGCCTCTGTGCTGTCTAAACCAGCCCTGAGTACTAACCAGGAAGCTTAGAGGGAGCTAAAAATAACTGGCTAATCACCACCAGGAAGAATTAACAAGGACTCGGAAGAAAGGAAAATGTCTTAATATTCCATCTCCTTACAGCTGGGCTCTAGCTGTGGCAAGTCCCCTCCTGGCTTCTGTAGGGCAGGTAATTAGGCAATAAGGAAGCTCCTGCTCTTAGGGGCACTGGGAGGGAGCCTGCCCTAGCCTGTAGGAGGATAAACGGATCAGGGTTATTTGGGGTGAGGTGTGGGAAAACAATGAACACAGAAGAAATGCAATGCAACAGGAGGCAGGTTTGGAAGAATCAAACTGTTGTACAGTTTACACCCCTTCTCTTTCGAGAAAGCGACATCCTTAATCAAAGGGAAACATCATTATATACTGCCTCGCAGACCCTCTGAAAGGCTTCCCTGAAGCCTTTCTGAAAGCACCTGGTTCAGCACTGGAGTGCCCTAGATATGGTACCACATTGAATTGAGGTCTTCCCAGCAAAATTACCTTCTTTGAGCAAGGACCAATGTGAACCCACAATAAACCAAATGCTGTGATGGAGAACCAGGAGGGCCTGACTAGAATGATTTGTTCATAGAACCTGAAAGAGTAGGAATAGGGAACAATTACTGCAATTTGGAATTCGGAGAGGTCAGTTCAAAAGAAATTAAAAAAAAGAAATATCATTTTGTAGAGGACAGGGTAATACTTGAAGAGCTTACTTCCTCCAAAAGATTTAATGGATTTAAGTAAATAAATAAAAATCGGTTTAAGAGGTTCATGAACACACATTCTTTTCAAGTGTACATGAAACATTCTCCAGGATAGATCACATGTGAGGCCAGAAAACCAGTCTCAGTAAATTTAAGAAAAGTGAAATCCTGTCAAGCATCTTTTCCAAACACAATGGTATGGAACGAGAAATCAATTGCAAGAAAAAGCTGGAATAAACCCATATACATAGAAGCTAAACAACATGCTACTAAACAATCAGTGTAGCAACAAAGAAACCAAGGATTACAAAAAAAAAAAAAAAAGTACATGGAGACAAAAGAAAATAAAAACACCATGGTCCAAATCTTTGGGACACAACAAAAGCAGATCTAAGAGGAAAGTTTATAGTGATACAGATCTAACTCAAGAAACAATAAAAATCTCAAATAAACAATGCAACCTTACACCTAAAGGGACTAGAAAAAGAAGAGCAAACAAAACTCAATGCTAGTAGAAGGAAGGAAATAATAATAACCAGAGCAGAAATAAATAGAGAAAAAAATGGAAAAGATCAGTGAAACTAAGCTGTTTTTTTGAAAGGATAAATAAAACTGATAAGCCTTTAGTCAGATTCAAGAGAAAAAGAAAGAGGACTCAAATAAATAAATCAGAAATGAAAAAGGAAAAACAACTGACACCATAGAAGTATAAAGAATTATAACCAAATACTGTGGAAAAATTATGTCAATAAATTGACATCAAGTCCTAGAAATATACAATCTTCCAAAGATGAATTAGGAAGAAATAGAAAATTTGAACTAGTATTGATTACTAGTAACAACATCGAATTGATAATCAAAACAAATAAAAGTCCAGGACCAAATAGCTTCACAGGTTAATTCAACCACTTAAGAAAGAGTTAATACCTATTCTCAAACTATTCCAAAACATTAAAGCAGAAGGAGAGCTTCCAAATTCATTCTATGAGGATAGTATTACCCTGATACCAAAACCAGAAAAAGATACAAGAAGGACTGCAGACCAATATCCCTGATGAACAAAAATGCTAAAATCCTCAAGAAAAATTTAGTTAGCTGAATTTGATAATACATTAAAAGAATCATTCACTGGGTACCTGGGTGGCTCAGTGGTTGAGCATCTGCCTTTGGCTCAGGTCATGATCCCAGGGTCCTGGGATTAGTTCCTAATCAGGCAACCTGCGGGGAACCTGCTTCTCTCTCTGCCTTTGTTTCTGCCCCCCTCTCTCTCTCTGTGTGTCTCTCCTGAATAAATAAATAAATAATCATTAAAAAAAAGCATTCACCACAATTAAGTAGGATTTATTCCAGGGCTGCAAGGGTGGTATATTCACAAATCAACCAATGTGATATATCACATTAAAATGAAAAAGAATAGAAACCATATGATCATCTTGATACGGAAAAAGCATTTGACAGAATACAACATCCATTTATGGTAAAAAAAAAAATAAACTCTCAACAATGTGGAGTTAGAGGAAATATACTTTAACATGATGAAGGACATAAATGAAAAAATTCATAGTTAACATCATCCCCAATGGGGAAAAACTAAAAGCTGTTTCTCTAAAGTCAAGAACAAGACAAGGATGGCCGCTCTCACCATTTTTATTCACCATAATACTGAAAGTCCTAGCCACAGCAGTCACACAAGAAAAAGAATAGACATCCAAATTGGTAAGAAATAAATAAAACTTTCACTATTTGCAGATGACATGATACTACACATAGAAGGTCCTAAAGACTAAATCAAAAAACTATTAGAACCAATAAATGAATTCAGTAAATGTACAGAATGCAAAATCATATCTAAAACAATCTGTTGTGCTTCTATAGACTAATAATGAAACAACAGGAGGAGAAATTAAGAAAACAATCCCATTTACAATTGCACCAAAAAGAATAAAATACCTAGGAATAAATTTAACCAAGGAAGTGAGAGACTTATATTCTGAAAACTATAAGATACAGATGAAAGAAATTGAAGATGACATAAACAAATGGAAAGATATACTGTGCTCATAGATTGGAAGAATTAATGCTGTTAAAATGTCCATACTATTCAAAGCAATCTATGGATTCAGTGCAATCTCTATCAAAATACCAATAGCATTTTTCATAGAACTAGAGTAAGTAATCCTAAAATTTGTATAGAATCGCAAAAGACCTTGAAAAGCCAACGCAGTCTTGAGAAAGAACAAAGCCAAACATATTACAATCCTAGATTTTGAGATTTACCACAAAGCTGTGGTAATCAAAACAGTACGATACTAGCACAAAAACAGACACATAGATCAACGGGATCGGATAGAGAGCTCAGAAATAAACCTGCACTTATATGGTCAATTAATCTGTGAGAAAGAAGACAAGATTATACAATGGGGGGAGGACAGTCTTAATAAACAGTATCGTGAAAACTGGACCACTTTCTTGTGCCATACACAAAAATAAACTTAAAATGGATTAAAGACCTAAATGTGAGACAGGAATCCATAAACCTCCTAAAAGAAAACATAGGCAGTAATTTCTTGGACATCACCCTTAGCAACATATTTACAGATATATCTCCTCAGGCAGAGAAAACAAAAGCAAAATTAAGCTATTGAGACTATACCAAAATAAAAGGCTTTTGCACAGCAAAGGAAATGACCAACAAAACAAAGGCAACCTACTGAATGGGTGAAGATATTTGCATATCACATATCTGATATGGGTTAAAATCCAAAATATATAAAGAACTTATACAGCCCAACACCAAAAAAAAAAAAAAAAAAAAAGATTTAAAAATGGCCAATGAACATATGAAAAGATATTCAACATCACTCATCATCAGAGAAATGCAACTCAAAGCCACAATGACATATCGTTTCATACCTGTCAGAATGGTTAGTATCAAAAACACAAGAAATTACAAGTGTTGGCAAGGATGTGGAGAGAAGGGAACCCTCATGCGCTGCTGATGAAAATGTAAATTGGTGCAGTTACTATGGAAAGCAGTATAGAGGTTCCACAAAAAATTAAAAGTAGAAATGCCATATAAATCAGTGATTCCACTACTGGGTATTTACCCAAAGGAAATGATAACACTGGTTTGAAAAGATGCACTCCTAAGTTTATTACAGAATTATTTATAAATAGCCAAGGTATGGAAGAAACCCAAGTATCCATTGACAGATGAATGGATAAAGAATATGTGGTGTATCTTGAATATATATATACACACACACACCATGGAATATTATTCAACCATGAAAAAGAATGAATCTTGCCATTTGCCATTTGCAACAACATGAATGGGCCTAGGGGGTATTGTGCTACGTGAAATAAGTCAGAAAGACAAGTACCAGGTGGTTTTACTTTTATGTGGGATCTAAAAAATAAAACAAATGAACCAACAAACAGATTCTCAAATTCAGAGAACAAACTGGTTGGTTGCCAGAGGGGACGTGGGTGGTGGGGTGGGAAAAATAGGTGAAGAGGATTAAAAAAATTATAAATGACAAGTACATTATTAAAAAGAGCTGCAGTGAGGAGCTGTTTGGTAGCACACCCAGACCACTGGATTCACTACTATTGGCAACATGCTCATGATGCTTCCCCAGTCCATGTGCTTGGCGCAGGCAGGTATTGTGCCTGCTGGGAGTAAAAATAAGAGGAAGAGCAATGTGAAAAAAGAATGTGGATTAGAAAAAAGAAGAAGAATGGTGGACTTTGGTTGTGGAAGATGGGTTCAAGTCCTACTCCACCAATTTTTAGCTGGATCTTAGCTTGACTCAGACAGCTATGTTTAACTTGATTCTCCAGGTCTTTATTTTCTCACCTGCAGATAAGGATGATAGGAGTATCATTTTCTCTGTAAGGAGAATCAAACCACCTCACCAATGTGAAAACACTTCATCCTAAAGTGCAACACAGATATGAATAACTGTTAAGCTCTGGAAAGAGACAGACATGAATCAGCCCAATCTTTCTGATGCACAGATTAAGACAAAGAAGTATTCAACTGCTCAGCACCTGCACCTGTTTCCCAAGGCAGTCGTTCTTGATTAGGTGAGTCTCATCATCCTACTTCTTCTGCTGTTTGTCCTGGTGTGGGGTTCTAGTGGCTGCATCCACCACTGCCATTGCCTTGGGGGAAGGGTACTATTGGTGAGTTGCAAGGGGGCCAATTTCTGGAAGTCATAAAGTCTCTGTGTTGGCTTCCCACAGCCAGAGGGGCGCCATCCTGCTGCCTGAGTCACACTGTGGTCCCCAGGGAGGAGAGAACAGTCTTCACTGAGACGGGAAGACTTCAGAGGATCCTGCATGGGATGCTAGGGAAAGGCAAATCAGGAGTTTCAAAAAATCCATTGGTCTGATGTTGTTCCCACTTCAAACCAGTAGATTTTTATTGTATTATTATTATTTTTTTTTTTTTACTTTGGGGGCTCTTTGTCTGATATTACTTAAAACTTCTAAACAGCAAGATGGTTTTGAAAGAAGAAAGAATAAAATTTAGAAAACTGAGTTAAAATGGCAGCTGTGCCACTTATTGGTTACATGACATTATCAAGTCATTGAACTGCTCTGAGCTTCATCTGGTAAAGAGGAGAGAGGCTTGCCCTGCTGCCTCACAGGGCTGCTATGGGAGTCATTTGTGAAAAAAGTATAAGAAACAAAGTTATAAACTGGATTATCTCATCAAATGTGAACTTAAGTCATTTGAACTGTTAGGTAGATGATTCTCAGTAATAACTTGCATTAGAATAGCACTTGATTTGGTCATTTATTAAGGTATAAATTGATGAATGTGTCCTTTATAATGTATAGTTGTGAGACTTTTTTAAAAAGATTTTATTCGATAGAGTGAGAGAGAAAGAGCACAAGCAGGGGGAGTGGCAGCAGTGGGAGAGGGAAAAGCAGACTCCCTGCTGAGAAGAGAGCCCGATGCAGGGCTCCATCCCAGGACCCTGAGATCATGACCCGAGCTGAAGGAAAACACTTAGCCAACTGAGCCACGCAGGCACCCCTAGTTGTGAGTTTTGACAAACACATCCAGTTGTGTAAGCACCAGCACACGGAAGATATAGAACAGTCCTACCACCGCCATTCCCTGATTCTTCTTTGTGGTCAAGGGTTCTTCACATCCCCAAGAGGTGGCAATCACTGCTTCAATCACCCCCTGGCAATTACTGATCTGTTTTTTGCCCCTACATGTTTTACTTTTTTCCAGAATGTCATACAAATGGAATAACACAACATGAAGCCTTTGGAGTCAGGCTTCTTTCACTTATCATAATGCACTGAGATTTACCTGGCTTATTTCCTATATTCAGTAACTCATTTCTTTTTATTGCTGAGAAAGTAGCATTTCATTCCATGGGTGTATGTCATAGTTTCTTCATCTTTTTGGATTTTTTCCACAATTAAACCACTATTAACATTTGTATACAGATTTTTGTGTGAACATAACTTTTTATTTGTCTTGGGCAAATACCTAGGAGTGGGATTGCTACATCATATGGTAGGTGTTTGTCTAACTGTATGACATTGACAGAGACTGGTTTTTGTTGTTGTTGTTTTGTTTTGTTTCTCTGGGTTTTGGGGGGTTGTTTTTGTTGTTGTTAGAGAGGGAGAGGGAGAGCGAGGGGGGTACAGAAGGAGAGGGAGAGGGAGAAAGTTAAGCAGACTCTACACCCAACACAGAGCCTGACATGGGGCTCGATCTCACAACCCTGAGATCATGACCTGAGTCGAAATCAAGAGTTGGATACTTAGCTGACTGAGTCATCCAGGCGCCCCCGACAGACTGTTTTCTTAAGTGGCTATGGAATTTTGCATTCTAGCACAGCACTTTAAAAAAAAAAAAAACCTTTAAAAAATATTCCTCTCAGCCCTCATGTACCCCATTTCATTTTATCCCCCAGGTAGCTCTGTGTAATAAAGAGGGTAAATCACTACCCTTGTGTAACAGGTGTAACAGAGATGTGAGGGCTGAGGGGAGAAATCACTATGGCAGAGGTTGCTACAGTCTCCAGTAGATCTCCTCTCCCCTTCTTCCTTTTAGGGACCACTCTCCTGCTTCCTGCTGAGTTTTGGCTGAGCAGGTGGTACCCATCAAGAAACTACATTCCCCAGCTTCCCTTGCATCTAAGAGGTCATGTGACTAGACTCTGGCCAGTGGGATATGAGCAGGGATCATATGTGCAAACTCCAATTCTGGAAGGCTGAATTTACTCCCTCTTTGCCTTCTCTTTTCCCTTTTCTGCTGGCTGGAATGCAGCTGTGGACTTGTGGCTGAAGATGGGACAAAAATGGAAGAAACCCAGGTGCTTGATTGAGGTTATGGAACAGGGCTGACCCCAACAGGCAGGGGCCACTCAGACTGTTAATGTGTCCCTTCCTTCCCCCATGGTAGTTTTGGGTTCTCTTTGTCATCACAGCGTGGTGTTTATCCTAGCTACTACAGTCACATGTCAGGTAAGTGGGAGCATGTTACATTGGTCCGCTCTGCCTCTTCCATCTGGTATAGAAAATTAAGAAGAAAATCAACCTGCTGAAAGCAAGATATTATCCTCTGAGGATCACCTCTTCTGATTTTCCAGACCCCTGAGGAGCTGAGTCTGCTGCTACATGAGAAGCATTTATTTTGTTCATGGAGGACTTCATGTGAACAGCAAGAAATGAAGTAGTTAGAGACAGGATGGTAACTGAAAGACTCTGGAGGTCCAACTAAGGCAGTTGGACTTCATGGATTAAGCAAGAGGTGGAAAACACTTGCAGAGGGAACCAAGAAGATAGAATCATGTCTGGCAGTTGTGTAGTGAGAAGATTGGAAGGGAAGAGTCCAGGATAGGAGGCCCTCTTGGGAGGAGACATGAGGACTTTTGGAATGTACAGGCAGAGGTTGGGCAGCTGCCAGCACATCATGTGGGGAGAAAAGAAGCCAACGATGAAGGGGAAGCATATGGGGTGGACTTAGGCTACAGGAAAACTGAAACAGATTGCTGAGGAACCCTCTCCCAGGGCCACCTGCAGTACTCACCCCTGTCTACTCCCTTTCCTGCATTCCTAGCTAGGACCTCTTCACTTGTTGGCAACACCTTGTTTGTTTAGTCTTCAAATCATGTGTCAAGAGCCAAATAGGCCTGGCTTATCCTCCACAGTAACACAACATGCCCAGTCCAGAACCCTGAATCCCAGAGCAGCAGGTGAAGGAGGTGGGGAAGGCTTTGATGCCATAGGTAACAGGGAGCCACTGTAGGTTTTGGAGGAAGGGCATATCTTATTGAAAATAACACTGGAGCCAATAGTGTAAGCCCCACCAACAACGGATAATCCTACACAGAAAGTGATTAGACTTATTCAGGTTATTAATTAATTCGATTCGTCTAGGACCTAAATGTAGTCTTGAAGATGGGATATAAAGCTGCTTGGGGTCTATGGACAAAGGTCAGTGATAAAGAATAATGTATTTAAGAAGAGAAGGGGGCACAGGGATTAACTTCTATGCCCTTATTTTGAATTACATAATTTTAGAACACAATGGGATCTTCAAAAGCATGAAAGGCTGAAGATAAGGACAAATGGAAGAGTCTCGACTGAAAGGACCAACTCTACCACCAACTTGCTCTGTGGCCTTACACCAGTCATTTACCTTCTCTGAGCTCCAGAGGGGCCAACCATACCTGATGATCCCTACAGCTGCTAACTTTTTCACCACGTAGTACAATTCAATAGCACCTACACCAAATGTGAACGTGTCACCTCTATCATTGATGGTGAGTTAGTGGGCTTGCAAATAAGAAAGAAAAATGCACCAATTTGTGGATCTGCGTTTCTCAAACAAGCTACACATGCCCCCAAGAGCATCAGTGGTGCCCCAAGGGGTATAAGGAGCCACAGGGCGAACAAGGAATGTTTTCCTGAGATTTCAATTATATTTGCCAGTCAGTGGTTTCAAATATATTTATATAATATTCAAAATAAATATATCATGGAGAAGAATATAATACTCTAATATGTTTTAAAAAATAGAACATAAAACTTCAAAAAATTCTGAGCATAAGGAGAGCTGTTTGGAACTGTGTGTCTCTCTGTGTGCATGCTGAAGGAGATGGGATAAGGTTATAAAAGCAAGACACAATGGAAAGAGGAGGGTGAAAACCAGAGAGGCAGGAGAGAGCCTGAAGGAAGGGAGTGAGAAAATGAGAACCAGCACAGGTTTGACGTTACTGCAGTCATAGGAAGCACACAGCCATTAATGAGAGAAGCCTTGGGTTCAACTTCCACATCTGCCGTTGCTGGGATTGGAGCTGGCTTGGGAGACCACCAGGATCTATAAGCTCTAGAGATTTTCTTTTTTTTCTCAAGTTCAAGGTTACTTCTTCCTCCCCTCTGGGCCCTTTTGTATACAGTAGTGTTTATTACCTTGGCAGAAAGAAACATTAGCTGTTCTTCAAAATGTCTTTCTGCTCATGGAGCCCGGCCCTGCTATTTACCCTGTAAGGTGCTTTCACCAGGGAAATCAGCCTTGGTTGCAAGTCTGCAGGCCTCTGGGAAGTGTAATTTGCTAAAGGAGTTCAAATAAATACACCACCCAGAGCAGAGCCGTGCCCAAGGTTGAAAAGAATCCACCTGCCAAATGGCCCGGCTCCTCCCAAGTGGCAGTGAAACAGAAAAGCCCCAACAATAGGAGGAACAGAGAGCTTTGCCCCAGCATTTAGAGGCTTGTGGAAAGACAGACTCTCCTTTTATGTTATTATTCAGCAGCTGATGGGGAGGGAAAGGCCAAGCAGGGCCTTCTGAACCTGGCTTCCGGTTTGTCGCTGGCATATCCTGGCTGCGGCCCCAGGCAAGCAAGTAGGCAGGGCAGGGGCACTTGGGCGGTCCTGGCCCTGGAGTCAGCATCCCTCCACTAGTGTCCAGTGACTCTCTAGAGCGCATTTCCCAGAGCCTTTTCTGTGCAGGCACGAGGCTGGGGCCTGGAACACAAATACACATAAGAATCCTCAGTTGCCCTTGAGAAGGTCGCAGGGTGGAGCAGACACACAACCAGTAATTTTGGCACAGAGTGATGAGTTTCACATGAAGGGAAGTCAGGAAACTGTGAGGAGCACCTGTGCCCACATTCACACCAGTGTGAATGGAACGTTGCAGGTTGGAGGGATCCCAAGGGAAAACAAGAAGACCTGAGTCACCCAAGGGTGGGATGTGATGTCATAGTTGTGACAACTGAGCTACACAGTTTACTTTCTTCTCAATTTCTCCTTCTACTCTGACCTTTGGGCAAAAGACACAGATTGAAAGCAGGGGAAGGGTAGGAGGGAAGAGTTCTTCTCCAGGCCTTGGATCTGAGCCCCTGGTTACCAATACAGCAGGGTCTTTGTCACAGAGGACAGTGCCCTCAGGAGCTCAGAGGGGCAGCTGACTGTGTGGCAGAAGGTGAGGGACCACACAGGGTTCCACAGCAGAGGTGGGGGCAGAGTGTTGGCAGAGGCCCACAGTTCCATGGAAGGCCTAGAGGGCATTCTCGCTTCCTTCTCGACTTCCAGCCAACCAACAAAGTGGAAAATTATTTACTTTCCCTCCCTCCCTCATTGCTTTTTTTCTCAAACATATTGGTGGTTTTATATCTTCTGGGTGTAGCAGAGTTGGAACATTCTGTCTTGGCAAGACATTCCTTCTTAGAGATCATTCAGAAAGAACTGCCCTTTCTGGCTTAGAGCAAACTGAGCTTCAGGTAAACACTATTACTGTCCAGGTGCTTTCTAGTGGCTACTGTCTTTGGAGGGAAGCTGGACCACAGAAAATTAGCGAGGAATCTGTAGTTGCTGATCCTGCAGGAGGCAGGCAAGGGACTTGACAAGACTGGCTAAGATAGAGTTATTTGCAGGTTCTTATTGAAAGCTAATTGCACACATCAGATTTCTACATGCAGGAGTGTGAAAGCATAGACATAACGCTTCATCAAAATGGAGAAAAAAATGCAACAGTGGGCATGTCATTTATCTTCATTTCTCTTCTTTCTGGGTGTTATCATAGGACTCCCATGCCCAGGAGAAAGGGACTAGATCCCAGAGGATGAGCCTTAAAACCCATCAGTGGTTCCCTCCAACTTCCAAAATAAATTTCAACTCCCCCACTCCCCTACTTCCCCTTGATTCCCCCCACCGCCAGCATTGCCTTATAGTCTGCTACTCATTTCCAACAGGGAAAAATGGTATCCAAAACCAAGCAGCAAGCAAACTGTATTTTGCATCTCTGTGGCCCAAATGTAACAAATCATCAGGGACTACTGTTTAAAATGAGAACTTAAACCCCACTTTGACCTTCCCCTCACTCCCATGCTTCTGCTCATCCTCCTAGTTGACTATATTTCCTGATTACCTGTCAGTTGGCTGGGAATATATGGTTTTGCTATTCCAAATGCAGAGAGCAATGAATCCGTATCATTTGCTTCTTAAATGTGCCAGGTCTTTTTTTTCCTCCCCCTCTTTTGATGGATAGTCAGCACATGTAGCATCTTAGATTGTCCTGCTACAACTGCCCTTTGGTATTACTATTAACCTTAAAAATAAAACTGCCAGTTATTTTACCAGAAAAATAGGTTTATTCAGGAATAGCAGAAAATTGCAATCTGGAACATGCAAACCATGTCAAAACCATAGGCAAGTCCAGAGAACAGAGGAGAGGAATGCTTTTTTATAGAGGAAAGTGGGGAGTTGGGAGCGATTGTTATAAGTAAAAAGTCCATTGGAGTAAACTAGGAGTTTGAAGTGTAGTGGCTTCTCATTGGCTGAGTTGTGACAATCTCTTATTGGCTGGGCTGTTGCCAGGCAAGGAGAAAATCTTCCTCCTGCTAGGGTAATAAAGTAAGCTTCTTTCTGTTGGGAATGCAAATACTCTCTTCCTGTTGGGTCTGCACCTGACTGGGAATGGCAGAGGATGAGATTGCCCCTTTCTGGCTTCCTGACTCTATTTTCTTTTCTTTTTTTTTATTTTTTAGGTTGATATTTATTTATTCATGAAAGACACACACACACACACACAGAGCAGTGACATAGGCAGAGAGAAGCATGCTCTCTGTGAGGAGCCTGATGTGGGACTGAATCCCAGGACTCCAGGATCACAACTAAAGGCAAAGGCAGACCCTTAACTATAGAGCCACTCAAGTACCCCTTGACTCCATTTTAAATAAGGTTTCCTTCAATCACTTTCACACAGTCAATATGCACTTGATAATGTTATGACCTTAGGAAATGATGGTGCAATCTTTCCCCTTTAAAACCTGACTACTTATGTAAGACACTTTCTCCTAACTATATATCCCTTCTCTGAAACAGCACACTCTTTTGTCACCTTGCTGGTTTCTTTGCTACCAAGATAATAAACTTTGACATATGCTCAAGATCAATTTGTCTAAGACATTTAATATTTTGACATCACCCTGCTCTCAGGGCCCAACTAATTGCAAAGGTTTTCTCAGCCTCCTTCTCCCCAAGCATTTCCAGATGCATAGAGGACAGGTAAGTCTCTAGTCCCTGCCCCCTTGCCCCATGCCCACTCCATCCTTTCTTTTCTAAGAGTCTTCTTATGTCTGTTTGTTTTTCAGGACTCAGCTCAAAGCTATCTCTTTCTGAGAAGCCCTTCCTGAGTCATTCCCATTCTCACTCTCCCACAGTTCCTCTCGCCACACCAGGTTAGGGGCTCCTCTGTGCTCCTGTGATCACATTGTTTACATCCATAGCAACACTATAACAAAAAAAAAAAAAAAACAATTTTTAAAACTTGCCTAAATTTATAACCTAATCATGAAGCACAGGAAAAATATTTTTAGTTCACATTGATTTGAGAGCTTATTGTGCACCAGGTACCATTCTAAGAGCTTTCTACAAATGATCTTATTACAGTTTTGGAACAGCCCTGTAGTAGACACTCCTGCTGCATACCAAACAATCAGTTCCCTTCTTTATGGCTGACAGAGCTCTAATTTTATTCGGATGCCTACAATTCAAAGAAAGCTATAACCCACTACTGTGGGTTGAAACCAACTACTGTGATCCTATTTCTCTTAGAGTGATTGGTTTCAGTATGGACATGTGAAAAAAATTCTAGTCGGTGAGATATGAAAAGAAGTCTAACGAGTGGGGAGGTGCTTCTCAACAGTTTCTAGATGCCAGAAACTTTAGCAATCATTTTACAATTAGCAGGGGAATTAGCCTCGGAATAAGGAGACAGAGAACGTCAGAACCAAGAAATGGAAAATAATTATGTCTTTGATAGTGTCACTGATTACTGAGGTAACCACTCCAGAAATATCAGGACTTTTTTTTTATGTGATGAAACATAGTTTATTTATTGTTTAAATTGAATTACTTGTAGTCAAAAGCATCTTAATCATTGTGAAATCCTTTAGAATGTCCTGTTATTATTTCCATTTTACAAATGAGATAATTGCAGCTCAAAGATGTTAAGATTAACTGCTTATAAAAAGTTAACCTGCCCCTAGGACTTTCTTCTCTGCTACATGTATTTTATTTTGCCCATAATGAAAACAACTGATTGACTAAACTGTTCCAGAGATGTTAGTATTCATTAATCAAGAAGTAAATGAAGGTCAGACTCACAATCTTACTTGCTTACACCAAGTTCCATCTCCATCCCGTGCCCAGTGTAACTGCCCCTCTCAGTCACCCTTGCATCAGTCCCAGTCCAGTGGACTCCCTCCCCTAGAAGACTGGCCCACCACTCTGCCAACCCTACATTTCCTGACTTGGGAGTTCTGCAGAACTTTGGTTCTGGTGGTGGTGGTGACAGGTCTCATTTCACAAACAAACTAAAGCACACCTAGTTAAAATGCATCATATTCAGGCCAGGGACTGAACACTTCCCTCAATAGGCAAAGAGAGCTTCCACAGATGACTGGCCTGGAGGATAAAGTGGCCAGGACATAATAGTAGAACATAAGCAGCACACATTGGAGCACTCCCTGAAGTGCCAAGCCTGGGGAACAGGGGGCACTACATGGCATGGCACTAAAGGACTTCTTCTTTGCAAGGCCATTACCCTCAAGAACAAGAGACATAGCTGACTTTCCTAACAGAGAGAAACAGGCACAGAAACTTAGGCAAAATGCAAAGACAGAGAAATGTATCCCAAATGAAAGAACAAGACAAGACCATGGCCAGAGATCTCAGTGAAACCGTTGCAAGTAACATGCCTGACTGAGAATTTAAAATAATAATTATAAGGATACTCACTGGATTTGAGAAAAAAGTGGAAGACATGAATGAGACTCTTACCACAGAAATAA
Organism: Canis aureus; assembly: GCF_053574225.1. Lineage (NCBI taxonomy): Eukaryota > Metazoa > Chordata > Mammalia > Carnivora > Canidae > Canis > Canis aureus. Next base: position 11,014,475 of record NC_135622.1, read on the forward strand.
GGAATAACACAGCAGAGATAAAGAGCTCAATGAATGAAATAAGAAACACACTCGATAGAATGAACAGCAGGCTACAAGAAGCAGAGAAACAAATTAATGACCTAGAAGACAGAGTAATGGAAAGTAATCATGCTGAACAAAAGAGAGAACAAAAGAATTACACCAAATGAGCCTAGACTAGGGAAATCACTGACTCCATCAAATGTATTAATGTTCGACATTATAGGAGTCCCAGAAGGAGAAGAGAGAAAAAGGGGCAGAAAATTTATTTGAAGAAATAACAGTGGAAAACTTCCCCAATCTAGGGAAGGAAACAGATATCCAGATCCAGGAGGCACTGAGAACTCCCATCAAAACCAACAAAAGCAGATCCACACCAAAACATACTGTAATTAAATTGGCAAAATATAATGATAAAGAAAAATACAATTTTAAAAGCAGCAAGACAAAAGATGACAGTAACTTATAAGAAAAACCCATAAGGCTAGCAGGGGGGTTCTCAGCAGAAACCTTTCAAGCTAGAAGGGAGTGTGGTATGTTCAAAGTGCTGAATGGGAAAAATCTGCAGCCAAAAAACCCTATCCAACAAGGCTATCATTCAGAATAGAAAGAGAGATAAAGAGTTTCTTAGGCAATCAAAAACTAAAAGAGTGCATGATCATGAAACCAGCCCTGCAAGAAATATTAAAGGGGAGTCTTGAGTAAAAAAGAGATCAAAAGTGACAGTATAAAGGTAGGAAACACAAAACCAGTAAAAATGAATATTTCTGTAAAAATCAGTCAAGGAACTCACAAAATGATATAAAATATAACAACATATACCTAACACATGGGGAAGAGACAAGTAAAGAATAGGTTCAAACTACAAACCTAATGGTAACTACAAATCAAAACCCACTAATAAACATATAAAGAATAAAGAGAAACAAATCCAAATATATGACTAAAGAAAATCAGCAAACCACGAAAGAGACAAAAACAAGAGTCAGAGAAAATCTTCAGAAACAACCACAAAACAAATAATAAAAGGACAGTAAGTACATATCTATCAATAATTACTTTGAATATAAATGGACTAAACATTCCAATCAAAAGACATAGGGTGACAGGATATACCAAAAAAAAAAAAAAAACACAAAACAAACAAAAACAAACAAAAAATAAAACAAAACAAAACAAACAAACAAAAAACAAGACCCATTCACATGATGCCTACAAGAGACTCATTTTAGCCCTAAAGACATCTGCAGATTGAAAGTGAAGGGATGGAGAAACATCTATCACACAAATAGATGTCAAAAGAAAGCTTGAGCAGCAATACTTATATTGAACAAAGTAGATTTTTTTGTGTGGGGTGGAACATCAGTCAGGGGTGGAGAGGCAGAGAAAAAGGGAGAGAGAGAATTTTAAGCAGGTTTCACATCCAGCACAGAACCCAACATGAGGCTCAATCTGATGACCCTGAGATCATGACTTCAGAGCCAAAATCAAGAGTTAGATGCTCAACTGACTGAGCCCCAAACACTGTAGATTTTAAAACAAAGACTGTAAAAGAGAAAAAAGAGTGCCACTACATAATAATAAGGGGGACAATCCAACAAAAAGATACAATAATTGTAAATGATTATGCATCCAAGTACATAAAACAGTTAATAACAAAGAAACTAATCAATAATAATACAATAATAGTAGGGGACTTTCACACCCACTTACATCGATGGATAGATCATCTAAATGGAAAATCAACATGGGAACAGTGGCTTTGAATGACACACTGGAAGAGACGGATTTAACAAATATATTCAGAACATTCCATCCTAAAACAAGAGAATACCCATTCTTTTCAAGTGCACATGGAACTGTCTCCAGAATGGATAACATGTAAGACCACAAAACAAGCCTCAAAAATTCAAAAAGATCAAAGTCACACCATGCATCTTTTCTGAACTCAATGCTATGAAACTAGAAATCAACCACAAGAAAAAATCTGGGAAGACCACAAACACATGGAAATTAAATAACATGCTACTAAACAATGAATGGGTCAATCAGGAAATCAAAGAAGAAATTTAAAAAACATGGAAATGACTGAAAATTAAAACACACGAGTCCAAAACTTTGGGATGCAGCAAAAGTGGTACAAAGAGGGAAGTTTACAGCAATACAGACCTACCTCAAGAAACAAGAAAAACCTCAAATAAACAACCTAACCTTATACCTAAAGGAACTGGAAAAAAATAAACCTAAAACCACCAGAAGGAAGGAAAGAATAAAGATTAGAACAGAAATAAATGATATAGAAACTGAAAAAACAATAGAAACAGATCAATGAAACCAGGAGCTGGTTCTTTGAAAAAAATCAATAAAACGGATAAACCTCTATCCAGATTTATCCAAAAGAAAGAAGAAAGGACCCAAATAAATAAAATCCAAATGACAGAGGAGAAATAACAACTAACACCACAAAAATACACACAATTATAAGAGAATATTATGAAAAAACAAATGCAAACAACTTCGACAGCCTGAAAGAAATGGAAATTTTTCTATAAACATATAAACTACTAAAACTGAGGCAGGAAGAAATAGAAAACTTGAACAGACTGATAACCACCAAAAAATTGAATCAATAATCTTAACTCCCAACAAACAAGTCCAGGACCAGATGGCTTCACAGGCAAATTCTACCAAATATTTAAAGAAGGTTAATACCTATTCTTCTCCAACTATTCCAAAAAATAGAAGAGAAAGGAAAAGTTACCATTCATTCTACTAGGCCAGCTCTCCTTAGTACCAAAACCAGTTAAAGACACCACAAAAAGAGAACTACAGGCCAATATCCCTGGTGAACATGGATGCAAAAATTCTCAACAAAATACTAACAAACCGAATGTAACAATACATTAAAAAAAAAACATTCACCATGAGCAAGTGGGATTTATTCCTGGGTATCAAGGGTAGTTCAATATTCACAAATCAATCAACATGATACATCACATCAATAAGAGAAAAGATAAGAACCATATGATCATTTCAGTAGACACGGAAAAAGCATTTGACAAAGTATAATGTCTGTTCGTGATTAAAAAAAAAAAAAACCCTCAACAAAGTAAGGATATAGCAAACATACCTCAACATCATAGAGGACATATACAAAAGACCCATAGTTAAGATCATCCTCAATAGGGAAAAACTGAGAGCTTTTCCTCTCTGGTCAGGAACAAGACAGGGATGTCCACTCTCACCACTGTTATGCAACACAGTACTGGAAGTCCTAGTCTCAGCAATCAGACAATAAAAATAAATAAAGGGCATCCAAATCAGCAAGGAAGATGTCAATCTTTCACTGTTTGCATGTCATTTGCAGATGACATGATACTAGGTAAACCCTAAAGACTCCACCCAAAACCTGCTAGAACTGATAAACCAATTCAGTAAAGTTGCAGGATACAAGATCAGTGCATAGAAACCTGTTGCGGGAGGAGCGCGGGGGCCAGGGTAGTGCGGCCTGGGGTGCCAGCGGGCAGTGGAGCCTCGGCCTATGTGACTGGGTGGCGCGGGCGCGACCTCCGTCTGGAGAGGATCCAAGATGACCAACGAGGAACCTCTTCCCAAAAAGGTTCGACTGAGTGAAACAAACTTCAAAGTCATGGCACGAGATGAGTTCATTCTAAGGTGGAAACAATATGAAGCATATGTCCAAGCCTTGGGGGGCAAGTACACAGATCTTAATTCTAATGATGTAACTGGGTTAAGGGAGTCTGAAGAAAAACTAAAGCAACAAGAGTCTGCTCGCAGGGAAAACATCCTTGTAGTGCGACTAGCAACCAAGGAGCAAGAGATGCAAGAGTGTACTACTCAAATCCAGTACCTCAAGCAAGTCCAGCAGCCTAGCGTTGCCCAACTGAGATCAACAATGGTAGACCCAGCGATCAACTTGTTTTTCCTAAAAATGAAAGGTGAACTGGAACAGACTAAAGACAAACTGGAACAAGCCCAAAATGAACTGAGTGCCTGGAAGTTTGCGCCTGATAGGTAAACAAATCATACTCCCCAGTCAAAACTTCCCTGACAGTCCCACTATGAGAAAGCTGTGGTGGGACAGCCAAGTACTTGTTTCCACACCAAGACTCAGACTTTCTGAGCAAAAAAAAAAAAAAAAAAAGCCACATTCTTATACTATCCAGCTGGTAATGGTTAATGTAAAACTTACCAGATGAACCTTGTGTTTCAGCTTTTTTTTTCTTCCCCCTCCCCTTGCTTCAGAGGCCTGATGGCGTTGGACTATTCCACAGAAGTGGCCACCTTCGAAAAATTCCCCTTCTAGAATATGTAGACACTTGAGAAATGTTTCTGTTTGAAGAAAATAGATGGAGAAACAGAAGTCTTAAGTCTGTGGCGCACTGTGTCTTCAGACAGTTTGGAGGAATGAAAACCTAGAGATTTAAAATCATGAATTGAACGTGTAAAATTCCAGTAAAATGCATCACTCTTAACCTTGAGCACAGTGACTTAGAGACACTGTATCTCAAGTTTGCCAATAAGACTGTGGACTTCGTGATTGTTGTTGAACTTCTGGGTCAAAACTCAAATGAGGTGAATTTTGCCCTTAAAGGGTTTATTTGCAAATAACCAATTTAATAGTCACGAGAGAATCAAATAATAGATGTCAGGACAAGTAGTTCATATGTTTAACCGTTTAGTTGGGGCTCTATATTACTTGATTGAGCCTTAAATCAATGTGGTTTTAATCAATGGTTTGTTCTTTGAATGGTTGCTAATGCTGTAGATAATCTTACTGAGGACTATACAAACAAACATAAAGGTGTGGTATCAAACTTCAGGTTAAAACTGTTTGAAGCATTATAAACATTCATTTCACTACTAGATTGTATAAGGATATTGGCTGTGATGAGACTCACTGTGTTATATTTTTCAGTAGTAAAATTAAATCCCCATTCCATTCAACAGGCACAAGTTGAAAGCGCATTGTCGTTGGTGTTAATGGGGGAATGTGTTTCCTTCATTGTATTTGGGCCTTTTGTATCGCACTCTCGATATTAAATTAAATGTGCCTTGAAGTAAAAAAAAAAAAAAAGAAAAAAAGAAACCTGTTGCATTTCTATATACCAATAATGAAGCAATAGAAAGAGAAATTAAGACCATAACCCCATTTATAACTGCACCAAAAATAAGATACCAAGGAATAAGCCTAACCAAAAAAGTGAGAGACCTGTACTCTGAAAACTATAAAATGCTGATGTAAGAAACTGAAGATAACACAAAGAAATGGAAAGACAAAAAAAAAAAAAAAAAAAGAAATGGAAAGACACCCCATGCTCATGGCTTAGAAGAACAGATATTGTTAAAATGTCTATACTACCTAAGTTAATCTACAGATTTAATGCTATCCCTATCAAAATACCAACAGCATTTTTCACAGAATTTACAACAAGCAATCCTAAAATTTGTATGAAACTACAAAAGATCCCGAATAGCCAAAGCAATCTTGAAAAGAAGAGCAAAACTGAAGGCATCATAATTCTGGACTTCAAGCTATATTACAAAGCTGTAGTAATCAAAACAGTATGGTGATGGAACAAAAATAGACACACAGATACACAGAATAGAATATAAAGCCCAGAAATAAATCTACAACTATATGGTCAATTAACCTTTGATAAAGCAGCAGAGAATATTCGATGGGAAAAAGTCTCTTCAACAAACGGTGTTGGGAAAACTGGACGGCAACATGCAAAGGAAAGAAACTGGACCACTTTGTTACCCCATACCCAAAAATAAATTCAAAATGGATTAAAGACCTAAATGTGAGCCATGAAACCATAAAAATCCTAGATAAGAACACAGGCAGTAACCTCTTTGACATGGGCCATAGCAACTTTTTCTAGCTATGTCTCCTGAGGCAAGGGAAATAAAAGCAAAAATAAACTATTGGGAGGGACTACATCAAAATAAAAAGCTTCTGCACAACAAAGGAAACAATCAACAAAACTAAAAGGCAGCCTATAGAATGGGAGAAGATATCTGCAAAGAACATATCCAGTAAAGGGCTAGTATCCAAAACATATAAAGAACTTATAAAACTCAACACCCAAAAAGCAAATAATCCAATTACATAACAGGCAGAAGACATGAACAGACATTTCTTCAAAGAAAAAATACAGATATCAACAGACACATGCAAAGATGCTCATCATCACTTACCATCAGGGAAATATAAATCAAAACTACAATGACATAATACCTCACACCTGTCAGAATGGCTACGATCAAAGACAAAGAAAAAAAAAAGGTGTTAGCGACTACGTGGAGAAAAAAGAACGCTCACGCACTCTTAGTGGGAATGCAAACTGATGCGGCCCCTGGTGAAAACGGTATGGAGGTGCCTCACAAAGTTAAGAATAGAACTGTGATCCAGCAATCACACAACTGGGTATTTACCCAAAGAATGCAAAAATACGAATTCAAAGGGATACATGAACCCCTATGTTTATAGCAGCATTATTTAGAATCACCAAGATATGGAAGCAGCCCAAGTGTCTACCGATTGAAGAATGGATAAAGATGTGGTATGTGGCGTGTGTGTGTGTGTGTGTGTGTGTGTGTGTGTGGGTGTATGCTTCTGCTGCTTTGTTTAGATATATATACATATATATATACACATATACATTTATATATATACACACACACAAAGAAATATTATTCAGCCATAAAAATGAAATCTTGCCATTTGCAATAACAAAGATGGATCTAAAGAATATAATGTTAAGTAAAATAAGTTAGAGTGATTTCACTCATATGTGAAATTTAAGAAACAAAACAAAGGGGAAAAAGAGAAACAAATCAAGGAACAGATTCTTAATGATTGAGAACTGATGGTTATCAGAGAGGAAGGGAGTGCAGGGGTGCATTAAGTAGGTGATGGGGTTTAAGGGGTGCATTTGTCATGATGAGCCCTGATGATGTATGGAATTGTTGAATCACTATATCATACACCTGACACTAACATAATACTGTATGTTAGATAACTGAAATTAAAATTACGATTTTTACTTCTTTTTTTTTTTAACGAGGTCAGAAGGCATACTTTCCCTTTCTTCTCAAACATATATTGCAAGTATCACAGAAAGTCCTAATAACATATGCAACACCACCTGGTTTCAAAATAAAGAGAGCACACACAAGAATGGTGAGTACTAAAGATCCACATGGATCAAACCAGGAGCAATGCTTCAGGATGCCGGAACCTACCCAGTCCATTATTCGCCCTGCCCCCTGCACTTCTAAGTATTTGCTCTGTGGAGTCCACTGCTCTTTGTCAGATTGAAATCCCAGTAGCTCTCTTCCCACATTCCAGGTTAATAGTTGCCTCCTATCCCAAGATGTATAGTCCATACATAGAAATCCAGGCACCTTCAAGTAGATTTGCTAAGCTTAGCCATGTTTCAAGTGGCATCTCTGCAAGCCACATTCCAGCTCAAATTCTGTACAGAAAGTTGCTAGCAAGGAACTCTCACCCCTTCTGGACTTGCTTTGCTACTGAAGCTCTGGTCACCAGGCTCCTCTGTCTTCACTCTTGGCTTCTTCCTTCTCCTTCTCCTTCTCCTTCTCCTTCTCCTTCTCCTTCTTCTCCTTCTCCTTCTCCTTCTCCTTCTCCTTCTCCTTCTCCTTCTCCTTCTCCTTCTCCTTCTCCTCCCCCTCCCCCTCCTCCCCCTCCCCCTCCTTCCCCCTCCCTCCTCCTCTCCTCCTCCTCCTCCTCCTCCTCCTCCTCCTCCTCCTCCTCCTCCTCCTCCTCCTCCTTCTTCTTCTTCTTCTTCTTCTTCTTCTTCTTCTTCTTCTTCTTCTTCTTCTTTCTTTTCATAAACCAGCAGTGCACTTTTAATTAAGGAGCTATGGCTGTGCAGAGTGCAAGCATCTCCTTCAAGCCAGCATCCCTCCTCTTGCTCCCACTGGGCTCAAGCAATGGGGGCAGAGCGCTGAGTGGACCAAGGCCCCTTCTGGGTCAGGGAGAGAGGAGAGGTGGTTAATGGGGGGCAGGGATGGTGGTGGTGGCTGCAGATGGAGGGAGGGATATCTTCACACAGGGAAAAAAGTCTCCATGACAGACACAGGGTCTCTAAAAATAGTCCTGCTGGGAGCCTAATGGTCCTTGCCATAATTGCAGAAGTCAGGAGAGGAGGTGTCTGGAGTTTGCTCAAGTGGCTGAGTGGGAAGGAGGTGCCACTAACTTGGAGGAGGACCTGGAGCCAGGCCGGCTATGAACAGGGGAGGGACCAGCACTGTGGCTGGGGGAAAGAGACAGGGACACAGAGAGCCCAGCAGGTGGGGGAGCTGACACATGGTTCCCTTACCAATCACATGGCAATCCACCATTGTTAGTTTCTGTGGTGCCCTCACAATCATGGTAGAGTACTTCTGCAGCTCTGATGACTTGGAGCTGCAGCCAACAGGTGCAGAACTCTCCTCCGGGACCAGATTCCTTTATCCCCTCCCTCTGTCTCCTTGATGTATCTATATTGTGAGTGCTCGATTCTATCCCTCTCAAAACTGTGTTGTGACCTTGGACTTTGAATGGGGCTTCATCCCTTGGCATCAGAAAAGAGCCTGATACATAGAGTGGCCTGCAGAGAGGGTTTTCAAGGCTATCCCCAGAGCGAGCCTAGGAACTGCTAGAGCATCGGGTGAGCCCAGCTTTTTTAAGGACTTTGTATCCTGCTTGTTCCAGCTGCACATTGGGTACCACACCGGTATGGACATCAAAAATTCAGCCAGTCTGGAAACTGACCAGGACTCTGCAAATTACGTATATAAATACTGGATCTGCTCCTATGCTTCCCACGTCAGGGTCCTGAGTAGGGTACTTGGAGCCTCCATTTGCCTCCAAATTTTCTGGAACCGAGTGGCTTTTTTTCCCTGTCATTTCAGGGTGCTGGGGGCAGGGTGAGGAGGTGGGGAGGTGGGGGGGGGGGAGAACCAATGGCAGAAGCCACACCTGAGAAGCAAGATGCATGGTTGAAGAACCCAGCTCTCTTCTCTCTGTTGGCAAGTGCAACCAGGACATGTTTGTCTGCACAGTCTTGCTCTGCACACTGTCCCGCAAATGTGCCTGGAACAACCGCTGAGCGTGCCAAATTTTCTAAACAGGTATTGGGAGTACTTAACTGGTGAGGGAGCCCATGGTCCGAAGAGAGCTGAACACCTGCTCCAGCAACCCTGACAACTGATGAGGAACAAGAGCTGCTGCGCATGAGCTTCCCCTTCCCTCTCCTCGCGTGCCCAGTGGGAACCAGTCCACTAAGGGCAGGTACAGCCTTGGCTCTACCCCAGGGTCTCGAACACAGAGAGTAACTGCAGTACAGACACACCCTGCCCAGCGAGAGGCTCAGAGTAGCCCTGGTGTGGACAAAAACCCGACTTTGGAGCAGCCCGGATGGCTCAGCGGTTAAGCACCGCCTTCAGTCCGGGGCGTGATCCTGGAGACCCTGGATCGAGTCCCACGTCGGGATCCCCACATGGAGCCTGCTTCTCCCTCTGCCTGTGTCTCTGTCTCTATGTGTGTGTGTCTCTCATGAATAAATAAATAAAATCTTTTTTTTTTTAATTTTTATTTATTTATGATAGTCACAGAGAGAGAGAGAGAGGCAGAGACACAGGCAGAGGGAGAAGCAGGCTCCATGCACCGGGAGCCTGATGTGGGATTCGATCCCGGGTCTCCAGGATCGCGCCCTGGGCCAAAGGCAGGCGCCAAACCGCTGCGCCACCCAGGGATCCCAAATAAATAAAATCTTAAAAAAAAAAAAAAAAAAAAAAACGACTTTGGGCTTCAAAGAGAGTATACAAAACCTCTATGGAGAAAATGACCGAAGTTTACCGAAAGACTTAAAAGAAGCCCCAAGTTAAGTTAAATTAATTAGGTTAAATATGGCAAGTTCATGAACTGTGATTATTGTAAAATTTCCAATCCTCCCCAAACCATTAATTGAACTTAATGAAGAACAAAAAATGGAACTCGAGTTACCAGATATCAATGCTTGACACGACATAAGATTCCAAAGCATTGAGTAGATTAAGGCTTCTTAAACTTTACTGCTCATAGGAATCTCCTGGGGGATCTTGTTTTTGTTTTTTAAAGATTTTATTTATTCGTGAGAGACACAGAGAGAGAGAGAGAGAAGAGAGACAGGCAGAGGGAGAAGGAGGCTCCCTGCAGGGAGCAACATGTGGGAGCTGATCCCAGGACCCCGGGGATCACACCCTGAGCCAAAGCAGTCAACCGCTGAGCCACCCTGGTGCCCCCTGGGGGATCTTATTAACCGCAGGCCCTAACTGAGAAAATACAGGATGCAGCTTGAGATTCTGCATTCTGAACAGGCTACCAGGTGGTGCTGATGCTGCTGGTCCTCAGACTATACTTTTGAGAAGCAAAGGAATAAATAATTGAAAGAAGAGAATAGAGAGCCCAAAAACAAACCCATGCATTTCTGATAGCTTGCTATACAGGAAAGATGGCATAGCAGATTATAGGGAAAGTGAACTATTTAATAAACTAAGCTGATCCATGGTCCTTGCAAGAGGGTCATAAGAATGTCAAAATGAGGGACAGATTTGAAGATACTTTGTGGTTGCTTGGAAGATAGAGGAAGGGGGGTCCAAGCCAAGAAATGGGTGCTAGAAGCCAGAAAAGGCAAGGAAACTAATTTCTCCCCTAGAGCCTGAAGAAGGAATACAGCCCTGCCTACACATTGATTTTAGCTAAGCAAAACCCATTTCTGACCTTCTGACCTTATAAGATAATAAATTTGTTATGTTAAGCCACTAAGATCGTGGTAATTTGTTACAGGAGCATCAGGACACAAATGCATCATGTAACAAAGGACACCATATAACAAAGTGAAAAGATAAGCTACAGACTGGGAGGTTTTTGCAAAGCATACAGTGTACAGGATTAAGATACAAGAATATAAGATGAACTACGTCAATAAAATAGGACAAGTGGCCCACTAGAAAAACAAACAAAAGATACACATAGAATTCGAAGAGGAGAAAGCCTCAGTGGCCAAGAGTAATAAGATGCACAGGCTCGCCAATAACTCTTGGAAATGCAAATTAGAAAAATTAGATACCATTGTACACGCATAAAAATTTTAACATTTTGATAATGCCAAGTGTTGAGAATGTGGAACAATGGGAACTTTCATTAAAAAATGCTGACAGGAGTGCATATTTTTGCAATGACTTTGGAGAGAGCAATTTGGCAAAACTTAGTAAACTTGAAGGCACTTGTACTCTGATTCAGTAATTGCACCTGTAGGTATTTCATTAGAGACATTATCACATGTGAGTACTTGGAGAAACCTGGCATACTATTCATTAAAGCATTTTTGTAATAATAAACAATTGGAAACGATCTAAATATCCTTCAGTGGGCAAATGGATAGATTATGGTATATTTCCACAATGGAATAGACATAGCAATTAAATTGAATGAATCAGCACTTCCTCTCTTCCCTAACTATATACATAATTATGCCTTAGGTTGTTTTCCTATGTCTGGTGTCTTCTCCATTTCTGTACACTTGGAAGACCTTTGAAAATCTGGCCGTGTCTTTACTTTTGTTAAAAATTCTGTAGTGGGTTTTTTAAAAATTGTTTTTTTGGGGTATAATATACCATAAACTGCAGATATTTAAATTATATAATGGATTTAGTTTTAACACATGCATAAATATCACCATGAACAATGGAGTGAACATAGTAGCCATCATCCCCAAATGTTTCCTTGTGGTTTTTTTTTTATATTTTATTTATTTATTTATTCATGAGAGATACACAGAGAGAGACAGAGACATAGGCAGAGGGAGAAGCAGCCTCCCTGTGGGGATCCCAATTCAGGACTCAATCCCAGGATCCTGGGATCATGCCCTGAGCCAAAGGATGATGCTCAACCATGGAGCCACCCAGTTGCCCCTCCTTATGTCCTTTTGTAGTATCTCTGCCCCCTTCCTCCAGTCTCTTCCATCCCCAAGGACCCATTGATCTGCTTTCTGTCACTATAGATCCATTTGCATTTCCAGAGTTTTATTAAATAGAATCATATGGTATATTATTTTCTTTTTATTCTTGCTTCTTTCATCCAGCATAATTATTTTAAGATTCATGCATGTTGCTATGTAGTTCATTCTTTTTGATTGCTGAGTAGGATTCCATTGTATGGATATAGTACAATATGTTTATCCATTCGCCTGTTGGACATCTGGGTTGTTTCCAATTTTTGACTATTACAAATAAAGCTGCTGTGAACATTGTGCACAACTCTTTATGTGGACATCTGGTTTCTTTTCTCTTAGGTAAATTCATAGAAATGGAATGGCTAGATTAAATGGCAGACATATGTTTAACTTTTTAAGAAACCGCCATAGTGGTTGTGCCATTTTACATTCCCTTAGCAGGCTTCAGTGAGCTTTAAGAATAAGATCTGGGGCACTCATTAGGCATTGGTAAAGGGCCTTTGCAGATGTAATTAACTTAAGGATATCGAGATGAGATCATCCTGAATTTAGAGTGGGGCCCAAGTCTAAGAGAAATGCAGATGGAACCAGTGACAGAGACCAAGACAGAGGCAGAGTGGAGTTACGTTGCCCAACATAAGGAATGCCTGGAGCTCCCAGAACCTAAACCCTGCGCGCTGGGCCATAGACTTGTGCCCTTGCCTTCCCCACTCTACTCTCACCCATGTACCTCACCTGCCCTCTCAGCTGTCCTCTATCTTCTTTCCCACATTTTCCCATCTGTACCATGCCCTCTTACCTGTGCTCCATCTTCTCACCTATGTTCTGTCCTTTCACCACCTCTCCAGAGTATGTATCTCTTTTGCAGGGTTCAGGAAGGGTGAAACTGTTGGAGTGTAGTTAATCTCTACTCAATTCATGGTAATGACATTATGGACCCCACTGGAATGTAAGCTCTCTGAGAGGGCAGGGAACCAACATATTAAACATTTAAACTCCTAACACCTGTAAGGCACGTCTATCTACTCTAGCCCATCAAATTCTGATGAGAACCTCGTGAGTAGATATTTTTACCTCTATTTCACAGAATACTAAGCTCAAAGAGCATATTGCTTGCCCAGTATCTCACAGGAGGGACTCACACAGAGCTCCAGCTGGCTCCCAACTCCAAGGTTTCTGTGTCATGGCCCTGGGGAAGCAACTGCATCAGACCCTCCATGCACTTCCTAGCTTATTTGCTCCAAGATGATAAGTGCTGGATAAATGTTTGCATGATGCTGAAAGTAGTTTATCCTCAGCCAGCAGGTCCATTAAACAGTCTTCGTATTCATTTTCCATTAGAGCTTCTTCTCCCTGAAGCTTAAAATAGGATTGGAAATTTGCTGTGTTTGACCTATTTTTACCCATTAGCATAACTTATCAGACTAGAGAACTGCGAAGCTCCTGGATAAAGATATGAAGGAGCCCCAGGAATCTCAGAGTGGGAAGGCAGAGGGAACTGCGAAGGCCATGGGGGCCCCAGGAGCACCATGGAGAGAAGGGAGGAAGACTAACAGTGGCCCAGAAATCGAGACAGGAGAAAAGACAAACTTTCACAGAGGAGTGAAAAGAGCTCCTAGACTCAGACTCTAGCCCTGCCACCCACCATCAGGGAACCTGAGGCAAATGATGCACCGCCTGCATCTCTGCTTATTCCTCTGAAAACTCTCAGAGGCTACCAACCTCACCAGAGTGATGGCATTAATTCTAACGAGATGATGTGTGTGAATGCTGCTTGTAAAGAACCAAAAGAGTGAGATATTTACAGTGTTCTATGTGACATGGCTTTTTCTTCCTTGCTTTGGATTCAATCTCTTAGTCTGCAAGACAGGATGTAATGAAATTGCTCTAAGTGCTTTGAGGCAGGGACCATCTTTACCTGCTCCCATCCCCTAGGACCTAGAATGGTACTTTGCATAGGACAGGCGCTCAGAGACATCTACTCAAATGAATGAGTTAAGCTCATAACTGTTCAGGCCATGACCCTGTGCAACTATTACTATCATGCTCCCTGATCTCCTCTTGAGGGTCCTCAAGTGCTAGCCTGTCCAGCAGCAGTCACTGGGGAATTACAGTAATAGGTAAGAGCAGCTAGTAGGAATGGGGCAGAGTCCAGTTTAGCCACAGGAGGAAGAGGTCCCTGAATCATTTCTTTGCTGGCCACCAAAGATCCAGGGTTGGTGTGGGAACAGCTAGGCACCAGAGTGCAACTAATGATCTGAGGATAAACAAGGGGTAGGCATCATACAATTAGATAAAAGCAAAAGCAACAAAAATAAATAATAATGGATAAATAATAAAAATCAAATGACCTTTTTAAAACACATAATACACACACACGTACCCAAATTGTACTTATAGTTCCTTTAGTTGGTAATAGAGAGTAAGATTGTGTTTGATGTTGGAGGCTTAAAATAAAATGTTTCCTGTGTGTATGTGTGTGTTCTTTCTCCAGATTCCAGCAAACATTGTGCTATGTTTCCATCCATAGGTGGTAGTACATATACTGCTCATTTCCAATTGCAACTCTTGATGACTTCTGGCAGGAAAATCACCGCTCTTGGTCGAGAGAGTGATTTGTTACCATCAAAAGAAAAATTGAGGTGGATTCTTACAATTGGTTGAATAATAACCCCCCCAAAATATGTCTACATCCCAATCCCTAGAACTTGTGAGTGCTACCTGATTTGGAAAAAGGATATATATGGATTTAATTGTCTTCAAGAGAATCTTGACACGAGATCATCCTGGATCATTCAGTGAGCCCTAAGTCAGCTGACCAAGATTCTTATAATGGAAAGGCAGAGAGAAATTTGAGACAGAGGATGAGAAGACACCAAGAGGAGAAGGTGACATGAAGACAGAGGCGGAGATGGGAATGATATGACTACAAGCCAAGGAATGCCAAGGATTGTCTATAGTCACCAGGAGCTAGGAGAGAGGTATGGGAAGGATTCTGTCCCAGGGCCTCAAAAGGAAGCGTGGCCCTGCTAACACCATATTTTCAGACTTCTGCCTCAAGACAGTGAGAGAAGAAATTTCTACTGTTCTAAGTCATCTCATTTGGGGTAATTTGTTACGGTGTGGCTATGAAATGAATAGAATTCTGAGATGCTATCTTTTCACAAATATTCCACATGAAAATTATGAACACCCAAATCATCAATCCAAATTCCAGTGATATGAAGTCCCCATGGAGGGCCTAGCCAGATACTCTGGGCTCAACAATCTCTCAGAGTACTACCCAGTGAGTCCCTAGACAAGAACCATCCATTACTGGGCTTAAGAGTTTACAGAGCACTTTAAAAATTTATCTATCTATCTATCATCTATCTATCTATCTATCTTAGAGAAAGAGAGAGAGTCAGAGAGAGAGCAGAGTGCCCAGGCAGGAGGGGCAGATGGAGAGGGAGACAGAGTCTCAAGCAGCTGAGCCCCACACCCCAGCTTTTAAGGATGTTTAGCACTATTTCTCATCTACCCAAGTTCACAGGCTCTAGGGCTTAGGAGAGAGTCTTAAGATGTGCCTGAAATCCTCTCAGGGAGGTATGTTGATTCTGGTTCTGGCAGCCGTCTTTGAGCACTATGCTCACACCAGAGTGTATCAGCACTATGAAGGACTAGATAATTGTGTGCTGAGTGGTTAGATCTAGTATGTATTTCTGATGAGACCTGCCTGGACAAACGGTGAATGGGACACCCTTGTGTTCTAATTTCCTCCAATCTCCCTTCAAAAGCTTCCCAACTCTGAAGCATTCAGGGTCTCTTTGTAAGTCTGATCTTCCCTCTGCAGGGCCCATTCTGCTGCCCCTCTCACTGCTTCCACAAAATGAATCCCCCCATGTCTGTTGGTCTAGGCCTTTCTCCAATGCTAAGGGACAATATCATTAATGTGTTAATTAGGTCAGCTCAGGAGTTTGAAAAAATCTCTCATGATGGAGACCAGATGGAGAAAGGTGGGTTGGACAGTATATCCGTGGGTGGATTCATAGTTGGCTGAAGGTTCTTACACAGAAAAAAAAATCCTTGGCCTTCTGAAGAGAGGTTTATTTGCCCTTGGCCCAATCCTAGTCAACATTTTAACCAAGGATTTGAATAAAGCCAAAGAGGCAAGTTTAATTTGCAAATGACAACCCTAAGCAATGTAGAATACATTGGTTTACACATTCATTGTTTTTTTAAAAAATATGAAATGATGAATCGCAATGAATAAATCAGAATCTGTGTAGCTTCTTTTAGTTGGTTTCAGAAAATAATCCACAAAAGTAAAAGATAGGTTAAATCACTTCTTTGAAGAGAAGATTTAGTGGTTCTAGTTTATTTTAAGCTCAATATGAGTCAACAGTCTGAGAAGAAGTTTTTAAAAGGACATAAATTTAGGTTGCATTTCTAGAATGTGCGGGTCCAGATCCAGATCACCATTCTGGTATGTTCTGCACTGCCAGAACCTGGCTGCAATTATGAACGTGGTTCTGGATATCATGGTCAAAGAGAGACATGGCTCATTGGTGGGCACCCAGTGAGACAAGTCACTTGGGTGATGATGAGTTTAACCCCATAGGCTTGTCACATGAGCAAAATTGCTTTTTAGTCCAGAGAAGAAAAGACTCAGGGGCATATGTTACCTATTTTCACATACCTGAAGAGCCATTCACTTAGGAGGGGTGGGAGTATAGGTTGTTGGGGGTAGGTTGACATCCTGTGAAGCTTCAGAGAGTGAAAAAGAGACACAGGAAAATCTGAAAGGACCAGAATTCATTTTATTTCTAAGAACCAGAGATGTACAGCAATAGGGTGGTCTCTCTTGTGAGAAGGTGATACTCCCATCCTTGGAAATATTCAAGCAAAGCTATCATTGCAGTGATCACCAAGGTGGGCCAGACTGGAGTCACCAGCTGGTTGGGGTCCTCTTCCACCTTCACCAATCAGGATATATCTTCTTAAAAGCCACATGGTTGGGATCCCTGGGTGGCGCAGTGGTTTGGCGCCTGCCTTTGGCCCAGGGTGCTATCCTGGAGACCCGGGATCGAATCCCACGTCGGGCTCCTGGTGCATGGAGCCTGCTTCTCCCTCTGCCTATGTCTCTGCCTCTCTCTCTCTCTCTCTCTGTGACTATCATAAATAAATAAAAAATTTAAAAAAATAAAAATATTTAAAAAAAAAGCCACATGGTTGATCAAAAAGGATGGCTCTTCCAGATGCAAGGCAGCCACTCTTGGTTAGAGTCCTAAGTGGCATTGTCACTGGTTACAACCTCTAAATAAGCTCTCAAAATCCATTTCAATGAATCTCTTGGATAATATATTACTTGTAGATAGTATTTTATTAGGATTAGTTTGATTTCAGGTGAAAAATGCCCAACTCACACAGGCTTATGGGGGGAATAAAGGAATTTTTTTTCATGTGACAAATATAATTTGTTCCTTTGATTCTGGAAGACAGAAGTGAAGCTGCTCTCAGAAACAACAGGTCAGAGCCTCCCTCTCCACCTCTGAATTCTGCTTCCTCTGTTCAGAACCCAGCGCTGTGAAGAATTCCAGGCAGCCTTCATTCCAGCTAGTAACCCAATAAAACAAAGGGACAAGCTCTTCCTAGGGAAGAACTTTGATTGGCTTGGCATGGGTCATGTGTTCACCCTTGGACCAATCACTGTGGCTAGACCTGGGTCACTTTCTCACTCCTTTGGCCCAGGTGGAAGGGCTCTATGATCAGCAGTCAGAATCACAGGATAGATAATGGGAGGAAGCTGCCAGGCAGATAAAACAAGAGCCACCCATTACTGGGCTTAAGAGCTTACAGAGCACTTTGTATGTATGTATGTATGTATTTATTTATTTATTTTAGAGAAAGAGAGAGAGTGAGAGACTGAGCACCCAGGCAGGAGGGGCAAAGGGAGAGGGAGAGTCTTAAGCAGACTCCACACTCAGTGCTAGCCTGACTAGGAGCTTGAGCCCACCACCCAAGCAGAAACCAGGAGTCCCACACTCAACCACATGTGCCACCCAGGCACTACCCACCCCACCCCCGCCCCAGTACTTTTGCACACATGATTTCATTTAATTCTCACTATTAGTCCTGTGAGGAATGCGGAGCACATACATATTTGTTCTTCATCGTATGATGCGATTTCACCTTACAGAGGCAGTTTGCCCCATAGTAGACAAAAATACTTTGAATTTCCTAAAAAACCTTGTCACAAGAAGGATAGATTGATTGAACGTCCTTTATTGTCATCTGATACTGCCCTTGCACACTGCCAGCTGAAGCTATTTCAATAACTCCTGATAGTAGAAAGTCCTTTTTGAGTTTTCTGATAGCAGGTCCCTGGGGAGCAGCTTGATTCCTGCACAAAAAGTAGATCAGTAGCATGGCCATCACTAGACTTCCTAGGGACCCACCTTTAGAAGCATAGGTCCTCCCTCTCTTCCCCAAACTCTTTCCTGGCTCTTTCTCGATCAGGAAAGTCAGACACCATTAGGAAACTTCAACAGGTGTTATTTCAAGCAGAACTGCACTTGGCACCAGGCCATTTACTTATTCGTGCATTCATTTTTATTTATTCTTTTGTTTATCCATGCAGCCATTCATTCACATACACAAAAATTGTGTAGAGCACCTGTATGCTGATTAGTGATTAGGCAAAGCAATTTTAATAAAGGGATCTCAAAATAGAATAGCTTAAGAAAAATTGTGATTTAGTTGTCTCTCATTAAGTGTCTGGAATGAGCTGTCCAGCGGGTGGGGTGGGAGGAAGGGGATGAGGGTTTGCTAGGGACTCAGTTTCCTTCCATCTTGTTGCTCTGCCATCCTGAGGGTATAGTTCTTTTCTACATCGTGGGAAGGGAGAAGCACAAAGAGGCAAGTTACTCCATGGTTAGGAATGTGAAGTGGAACCTCACCTCACTTCTGCTCGTACCCATTTGACAAAAACCACCTATGGCCAAGCCTAACTGCAAAGGAATCAGGGAATGTAGCTCTAGCTGGTTAGGCAGCCACATACTCAGCCAAGATTTACTCCCAGGAAGAATAGGAGAAGGGGTTATTGGGACAATGGTCTGCCACAACCTGCTCTGGCTATAGTGCACTGTGTGGGGTAGAATGGCACGAGCCTCACTCTCAGGGTGCTTGTAAACTGTCAGGAAAAGGGGATCCCTGGGTGGCTCAGCAGTTTAGCACCTGCCTTTGGCCCAGGGTGCGATCCTGGAGTCCCAGGATCGAGTCCCACGTCAGGCTCCCAGCATGGAGCCTGCTTCTCCCTCCTCCTGTGTCTCCGCCTCTCTCTCTCTCTCTCTCTTTCTCTCTCTCTTATGAATAAATAAATAAATAAATAAATCTTTAAAAAAAATAAATAAACTGTCAGGAAAGGAATGCCTTGTTTCCCAGCAGTAACACAAGGTGATATGGAAAAAAGGTCAGGGGAGTGGGGCAAAGAGCATAGAAAGTTCACAGGAGGAAGGATGACTTGGACTTGAGATGCTTAGAACAGGTTCCTGAAGCAGGTGGCATTAGAGCTGGTTGGCCTTGGCTTGAAAGATGGGTATGAACCTGAACCCGACAATGGGTGAGGACAGCAGGCAGGACAAAGAGCAGTTACAGTTGTCAAGCAAGGGTCAGATTCTCCCGTGAATGTCAGATTCTTCAGCTACCCCTCCTGGACAGTTCTGAACACATCCCGACCCATGAGCCATTTATGTACCCACCTGCATTAGCATCTGCGAGCTCCTGGTCCTCCTTGGCCCTTCCTGGAAGACACAATGCCATCCAGATGTCTAGGACAGTTTTCCAAGTATGGCTAGGCAGTGTTCACTGGGGCCAGCTTCCATCCTTTTGGAGCAAGAGAGGCTGTGAGGCCTAAAGAGACAAGCCAGGCGGTGAGTCAGAGCCGGGAGACCTAGAGTCTAATAACTTAGTAATTGCAAACATTTTCAGAGCTTTGCTGTTTACAGAGCATACCAAATATAGAATTTGCTTTCATTCTCATCTCAACTCAGAGGGGCGGCTAAGTAAGACATCAGCTATCAAAATGCTTTCAAAAGTCAACAGAGCCACAGGATGGAAAAACATCATTATGGAAACACCAAAATCTTATTCTTGCAAACTCCATTGATTCTGAATGTGTGGTAATTTGCACAAGGGTCTAGGCCGAAAACCCTTTTTACACTCACCATAACTAAAAGGATTTGCTCAGCAAATTTCAGAGTGTGGCCAAGATGGCTGGGAGACATTTGTAACCTACGGAGGACAACTGTTTTCCGTGAAAATTGTGTCACTATTGCGAGAGTACTATGCTTCAATTAAGTTTGCATAGTGCTCTTTTCATTAAAGTAGGTCTGGTGGGACTTCTACAAGGCAATAAAACTTTGTTGGCCATTTGTTTGAGCTTCTGACTATGCTAAAGAGGATGAACATTACTAAGCAAATTAGTCTGGGGCCTCACAGAAAGAATTTAAGTGTTTAAGAAAAGGCAGGGCCATCATTTGGCTAGGATGTGGAAGAGCAGATTTTGGCGCTCGTCTGCAGTTTGGATTAATTTTGGCAGCAAAAGCTCTTCCTTTCTCCTTTCCCTTAAAATTGCCATAAATGTTCAACCAAGCAGAGGCATGCAGAGCAATTCTGGCCAAAGTGAGGTGTGTCTTCTCATCTATTTCTCACTGCTTCCCTAACTAGTTCTCAAAGCACCTTTGACCAGGTGCTGAAGAGCTCAAAACCTTGGTGATGGGTAAAATCTCTTTGAGCCCTGTGTCTATACACTGATGGAAAGTCACAATCCATAGCTGCCGGTGTTTATTTGGAGCTTATGCTGCCGTAGGTCTATGCTGCCTGCGTGCTTGCACAAGATGAAGCCACTGCAGCTTTAGAGGGTTTCAGACCCGGTCCACAGTCACACTAACAGTACATGGTGGATCCAAGACTCATGCTGGTCTCACAGGTACAAAGAATGTGCTTTTATAACCATCGTCCCTATAGATGACACCTTGGCACCAGCATCCCCCTCTCTATTGGGTTGGACACGACTTAGTGGCCTTCTGGTCTACATTTGTAATATTTATGTCCTAACAAAACTCTGAAGATGAGGACCCCTCTTCTAACCATATCCTTTTGAAGCCTTACTAGGAGAGCATGGTGACATGGCCCTGTCCCCAGGGGCCCAGAGCCAGTCGTTGGAGTGGACAAGAACCGAGGAGCTCAGTTAATGGGAAACTAAGTGTATAAATGTACATAGTGTTTTGGGCACATGGGTGGCTCAGTGGTTGAGCGTCTGCCTTTGGTTCAGGTCATGATCCCGGGGTCCTGGGATCGAGTCCCACATCAGGCTCCCCACAAGGAGCCTGCTCCTCCCTCTGCCTATGTCTCTGTCTCTGTCTCTCTCTCTCTCTGTCTCTCATGAATTAAAAAACAAACAAACAAACAAAAAAACACATAGTGTTTCAAAGTGGAGACATTCTTGTGGGGAGCATGGGGGGCGGTCCAGAAACAGACATTGGGGATGAATATAGGGCTGATCAAGCTGTTTATGGAGCTTAAATTTGGTTATTCTATTTGAAGGTCATTCATTTATCAGACCTTTATTGAGTCTGCCTTCCATGACAGGCACCAGGCTCTGTGTTGAGGATACAGAAGGAAGATGAGACCGCTGCCCCTCAAGGGAAATGTGAAAAAAAATAACATCCAAAAAATCAGAATAACAAGAGCATGGGTAAGGAGCAGTCAGAGCGGAAGTGGCTGTGGGTGACCGGCACGCACTGCAGGGCTCTGTGGGGCCCATCTGTCAAGTGTTTCACTGCAGTGACAAGGGGGGAGTGATCCTTCTTGCTTGAAGGGTAGGAGTCAAGACAGGCTTCATCAGGAAGACTCTAATGAATCTTCATGATGACACTGCAGCCATCTTACAGACAGAGGAGATTTGGCCAAGGCATGGGGGCCCTTGGGAGAGGTCACCAGGCTCCCTCTGCAGCCTCAGGCTCCCTGGGCTGTTGGCTCCTGCGGCAAGGATTTAGAGAACAGGTCATGATTGATTAGAGGATTCAGAGGCTGCTTTCTCACCTCAGATACCCTCTCACTTTTGCAGAGGGAGGCCGCATTCGATTCGCGCTCAAACTCCTTCTGGCTGAAGCATCTAGTACTCTGTCTACCTGGCAGGCCCTCCCCACCAGGCACTGCATTCTCATTCCACGGCTCCCTGGGCCCGTGATGGGAGAGAAGCAGATGCACAAGAAAAATTGGAAGTGCTGGCTCCCAGAGTGTCAGCCGTAGGGAGTGGGTGACGGGTCTGGGGGGAGAAGATTGTCTAACCACATGGGGATATGCCCAGGTCTGGTGCTGAGCCAAAGCCTGTCATTAGCTGTGCCACAGCAGAAACCCTTTTCAAAACCCAAGAGGTCACCGCCTTGCCTCCTTAGGACTTTTCCTCAATGCCTTGAGTTTCAAGAAAGAGGATCTTACTCAGTTGCTTCAAGTACGAGGCTTGTTTCCCTGGGTGGGCTTGGCTATAAAGACAAGTGAGCTCTCATGGGAGCTCAGGGAGCGTGCTTTGCTGGATTGCATGGCCATGAGAGGTGCAAGAGCCAGACCCATAGGACCCAGAACAGTAACAGCCAACTATCTGCCCCCGTCTTGGCCGCAGGGGCTTCTCTGTTCCAGGCCTCCTCCTGTGCTGCTGTTGGAACACCTGTCACCATACACCGCCCTGCAACTTGTGCCGCATCACCACCCCTGCCGCCTCCGTGGCCCTGCCCACCAGCCTACTCTCTGGATTTGTTTCAGTTTGTCTTGTTGTCCTGTAACCCCCGACCCCTCTCCTTATAACCTCCAGTTCCAATTCCTGCTGTTCTGGAGCTTTCTTGCAATAGTACTTGCCTGCGGCTGGTTCAGGTCGTCACTGACAGATGGTCACAGTACCATAGTATTGAAGTTGCTTCTGATGAAGGAATGTCCCTTAGCAGAGTTCTTTGGGCTGGTGGCTGGACCCCCCATCCACCCTGAGGCTCCCCACACTGTGGCTCTTCACCTCCCTGAGAAGGGAGCATTAGGACTGTTCTGCCCAGTTGGGGCTCTGTTTTCAGGACACAGACTCTGAGCAGGGGGTCTTAAAGATTATCTTGTCCAAAGTCCCTATAGGCTGAGATTCCTGGTACCACAGCCTGGCCAAAGCAATGTCTAGCCTCTTTTTTAATTGATTTACTTTGAGGGGTGGGGAGAGGCAAAGGGAGAGGGAGAGAGAATGTGAAGCAGACTCCACACCCTACACAGAGCCTGACATGGGGCTTAATCTCACAACCCTGAGATCATCACGCGAGCCAAAACCAAGAGTCAGACACTTAACGGACTGAGCCACCCAGGCGCCCCAATGTCCAGCCTTTTCTTAAACACCCCCTGGGACAAGGCATGCACACAGCCCAAAGCAACCTGCTGTGACAAAGAACGAGGTTCTCCTCCTGAGCTTTCTGCCAAGGACGGAATCTTGGGTCCTGCTCTATCCTACCAGGCCTTACCACTTCCTCCCAGTTACACCTTATGGCCTCTTACATAACAGAAGACCGTTTTCTTACATTTTTTCCTCAGTACTAAGTTCCCTCCAGTTCTGACAAGCATTCCTCATGTGACTTATTTTGAATGATCTGAGCACAGGATCGTTCTCCTGGGAATGTGGCCCCGTTTGTTAGTGTCCCTTTTGAGGTGTGGCCCGGAAGAGAAGCAGTTCTGAGTGTGGGCTGACAAGTGCAGCCCTGGGTGGCCAGGCCTGCTCCCACTCCTGATTTCTTTCTCCCCACTAGGGGCTCCATGGTCCCCGCTGATCCTACTAGGGAGCATACGGCCAACAGCAATACTTCTGTTTTCAGGGTGCACGTATTGTTAAAATGGCATCAGCCAAAGACCACCAGGGACAACCTGCAGTCTGACGGGCACACAGTCAGATCATTGGTCTGTTCCCCTCTGGAGTCGGAGGAGCGGCCAAGAGGGAGGAAGGGAGCAAGTTTTGTGTCCCTGCAGGATTCTGAGAGGACCCCAGGGGAACAGGAATCTGTGGCCAAGGGACTGCTCTCTGAGGTGGGGTGCTGTCTCGAGGTAAGGGCAGCCTGGCAGTTGGGAACCCTCAGTACCAGATGGGTTAGCGAGGTGGCTCTGGGCCACCACTGGGGAAAAAAGCAGTGGTCACTCATTTTCCAGCCACGGCGTGGCCTTGGGAGAAATGAAGTCTCCTGTTAACTTTGCAGCTGGTTTTATCCATGTCCCTCCAGCCTGATTAGCTGCAGGAATCTTCTTCTTTGTCAGGCTGAGCTGACTTCACTCTTTCAATCCCAGATGGTTTATTTTTGCAGTGTCTGTGTGGATTCTAGGGGCTTTATTTAGGTGGCAGCACACTCTGTCAGTGTTTACAAGGTGGTTACAAACGAGATGCCCGTGTGAATCATGCAGGACCTTCTGTTAGTTCTTGCATGGACCCTCTTTTTACTTGTCCCACTGTCAATCTGATTCAGACCCCCCCCCACCAGACTGTGCCCGCAATCTCCAAGTGCCTCCGAACTCCTCGGGGGCCCCAGGTCTGTTCATCCAGCTGTCTGCCGAAATGGCCCACTGGGGATCCAACAGGCTCCTGAGATGCAACACACCCCAACTCAACTGTCCTGTCTCCTCCACCACCCTTGGTCACTCCATCCTGCCTTCTAGTTGTTATTGGGTGCATTGTATATCCAACTGCCACCTCGTTTGGACCAAACAACCAGGTGTCCCCCCTAACCAAGATGCCTCCCTCACCCGTAGGCCCAACTGGTTTCAATCACCTGCCAATTCTTCTTCCTAAATGTCTTTCAGATCTGCTTCTCCTCCTCTTTGTGTGGGTTCTCTGATCCTTTGCTTGGATTAGTGCAAAAGCCTCCTTATCCATCTGCCCACTCCAGTCCCTTCTCCCTCTATCCCGCTGAATGCCCTGCTGCCAGAGGGAGACTTTTAAAATGCAAATCTGATCTCTCCCTCCCTCCATAACATCCTTTAATAGCATCTCATAACCTAGTGTGAAATCTGAAACATCTTACACAGCACATAAGGCTTTGCATCTGACAGGGCCCGTTTACTAGCACGTCTTCCCTTGCACTGGGTGCTCCAGCCACAGAAAGCCACCTGCAGCTCCGCAAACTGGCTGCCCTGTGTCTTCTCTGACCATCAGACAGGCCACTTCCACTGTCTGGGATGTCAGAAATATTAACGGCATGAATACAGTTACATTGCCATTTATTGATCACATCCTCTAGGTCCGGCACCCCACTAATGAGTTCACATGTGTCATCGTGGCAATTCCGTACAACAGATCCTATCATGAGGTCCATTTTCCAAATGAAGAAAGAGCAGCTTCAGAGAGGTGGAGGGAAAGCCAAGGCCACACAGCAGATAAGCCATAGGGCCAGGATAGGAATCTAGGTATCTGATGGACAGATTCTCCTGCACAGAGGTACCGTACACAACAAATCCTACTAGTCGTGTTCTAAAACCCAGTGGCTGTATCTGTTTATTCCAAACCCTTCCCTGGCCTCTCATTTGCAAGCAGGTAGCTAATTCCTTCCTTCCTGCCACTATGTCTGGTATAGCAGCCATCTCCCCTCTCTCTCCTGGGCCTGTGGGCAGTGCCAGCCTGCACATATAGCCCTCCCTGTCTAAGCAGCCATGCACTATCCTGGGGCCTGCCCACAACCCAGGCTGTGGCCGACTGACCCTGGAACAGACACCTAACCCCCAAGGCTAGTCCATGGGCTTGGAATATACCTGTGATGCATATGTTTATATGCCTAAATCAAGAGCAGGTCCAAATCAAGAGCATCTGGAAGGCCGTGTCGGCCATGGAC
This sequence comes from Canis aureus, assembly GCF_053574225.1. Lineage (NCBI taxonomy): Eukaryota > Metazoa > Chordata > Mammalia > Carnivora > Canidae > Canis > Canis aureus. The sequence continues at coordinate 11,040,381 of NC_135622.1, forward strand.
ATGCTCCATTCAGCTCTCTTTCAAAAGAAGGCGCTGAGGGATAAGTAGCTGACTGACAGGCCCCAGCTGCTACCTTTTGGGTCATACCATGGTGTTCACATTTCTGCCTGCCTGCTTTTATTTTATTTTATTTATGATAGACACACAGTGAGAGAGAGAGAGAGGCAGAGACACAGACAGAGGGAGAAGCAGGCTCCATGCACTGGGAGCCCGACGTGGGATTCAATCCTGGGTCTCCAGGATCGCGCCCTGGGCCAAAGGCAGGCGCTAAACCGCTGCACCACCCAGGGATCCCTGCCTGCCTGCTTTTAACCAACAAGCGTGCTGATGGTGCCGGAGCTAGTCCCTTCCTGCCCCACATGGGACTCCTCCAACGGACAGCCTTGGCCTAGAGGCTGTTGGCCTCAAGACTTTCTGCCAATTGCCCTGCGACCTGCCACTCTTCCTCCGGCTCTCTTCTCACAGGGTCAGACTGGTGTCCCCATCTGAGGGTTCTCCCCACCAGCCCCTGCTTCTCCCTCCTTCATCTTCCATAGGCATGTCCCCCAGGAAATTTCTTGCATGTCATATTCTGTTTCGGTGTCTGCTTCTTGAAGGACCTGAAATGACACGGAGGGAAGAAACCATCTTTAGGCATGTGACACATACCAAGTGCCCAGTCGATGTTTACTGACTAAGGGAAGAAATGAGCCACCTCCCCAACTATTGCTGTTCCTGCCCCCCGCCCCCACCCGCCCAGTCCATTTCTCTACCACTTCCAGATCAATCTTCCTAGAACATGACTTTGTGCCCGGCACTTCCTTTCCTTCCCCAAGGCAAAGTAATAGCAGATAAAAAAAAAAAAAAAAAAGAAAAAAGAAAAAGATACAATGTTTTAGGCTTTGTAAACCCGGTCACGCATCATAGAGATATTAATGATGTGGGATGTACCTTCTCTAATTACATTATAAGTCTTTAAAACAAGAAGTTCAAAATGGGAGGATGACTTTTGATACTTGAGTAATGCAAATGGGTCAAGAAGTATTTTTAGAAAATCAAAATTTTACTAGAGAGAAAGTTCCTCCTGCCTCAACATGACCCCTTGGCAAGTTCGATGTGTCAGGCTTGGGGGTCTGCTGTTTCCCCTCGGAAGAGCTCAGAACCCTCACTTACCACCTTAAGTCACCTGTTTTCCCCATCATTAGTCTTTAAATCAGGATTCAGTGCCTTCCATAGATGCCCACTCCCTGTGGCTGGCAAGGGCTGCCACCATGCTCAGTTCCAAGGGCATACTGTTCCCACCACAATTTCTGCATCCAGCAGCCCTTCAATGGCAATGTAGGCAATGCACAGCCCTGTGTGGATTCTCCTTCCCCAGGACAGTCTTCAGGAAAATTTTCTCCTCCCCCAACCCCCTGCACCAGACTCTATAGCTTGAAACCAGCCCAAAACTATTCCAATGTGATCAGATGCTTGCTGCCTTCCCTGGCAAATTTCCTTGAAAAAGACTATTCATGTAGTGTTTTGGCATGATCGTCCCAAGAAAGGGTTATAATAAGCATCATCTTGAAGACTTAAATACAGTCTCTGGTTCTGCAAATACCATAATGACAGACTTGCGTTCTCAGTCCCAGGAAATTTTGTGGGCACCAGAGCTCAGAAATGTCCTAGGCATGTAAGCAAGCCTTATTCTTCTTTGTGTCTGGGAGCCAAAGAGAAAATAAGGGGTTCCCAGAACTAGTTCACACAACACTCTCATGGAGGCAGGGGGAGGATCTCCACAACCGCATTTGTGTGATGAGAAGGTGAGCAGAATGCACCTGTGTGGGTTGCTCAGGGCCCATGGGCTATGATACTGTGAGAGTGCAGCGTTGGGGGCGTGTTTCCAATGGCCAAACGCAGAGGCAGAGGGGAGGTCTGGGCAGATGGAATCAAGCCTCCTGGCACACACTGCCTGTGGTCAGAAATGCTCATGGTTACTGCTGGAACTGGAGACATTATGGCTGGAAAGACGTCAGGGGGTTACCGAGGGGTTAGCACACAAGCACCACCCAGCAGTGGACACCAGGCTTCCCTGTGCACACAGTCCTTGGCCATCCTCTCCTCTCTCAGTGGCAACCAGGAGCTTCATCTTGCCCATCCCGAGGCCTAAGGCCAACTTGTTCTCATAAGATCGACTCCAATACCTGTTTCAAATCCATGTGTACCCTTATGTTGCAGGTATACGTCTAATTGAGGAATTCAATGAAAAGCACAAGTATTTTAAAACCTTGTACTTTTGTTAGAAAAGAAGGAAGGGCCTAGTAAGAGCATGTCTGTTCAGTTTTCTTGTAAGTCAAGAAAGTCAAGAGTTTGTAAAACCAGCTTTTTCGTGCACTGAGCTCCTAAGACACAGATAAAGGATACAATGGCATCTTCCTAAGGAAACTTTGGGATCCTGGTGAGCTGCTCTACCTTTTAGGATTTGGGCAGAGAGGGACACAGTGTGGGTGGCCTGTGGCTCTGGCTGTTGGGGGAACTGTCTGGGCCCTAGTGCCGGCACGAATGCTGTCCTGGACAGTGGGGTGGGATGGGAGGAGGTGGGGCTGGAGTCAGTTCTCTGGGACTTTCACTGATAGGGGTGGACTGTCCACAGTTCTCTCGGAGCACCCAGTTCCCTGCAGGGCAGCCAGGCTTTGGCTGGCTTCCAGGAAACTGCTGTGGTCTGACCTGTGAAGCTTCCAGGCTTCACCAGACGCGTGGCTTGGAAGGGATGAGGCAGAGGAACCCCTCCCCTGAGCAAATTCTCCGTGAATGGCACTTTTGCAATCATGTTTGCAGGGTGATATTGTGGCCCAGTGGCTGCTCAGATTAGATGAAAATTCATTACAGGAAGCAGGCGGAAACTGCAGGTCGCTTGGACCTGTTAGCAACTGACATCTTAGTGGTTGCATTAGTCTAATCTAGCTGCTATAACAAAATACCACAGGCTGGGTCTTCACACGGTTCTGGAAGCTAAAGTCCAAGATCAAGGGGTTGGCCAACTCGGTTTCTGGGAAGATCTGTCTTCCTATCTTGCAGATGGGGCCACCTTCTTGCTGTGTCCTCACGAGAAAGAGAGGTGAGGGGGAGAGAGAGAGAGAAAGAGAGAGAGAGGGGAATCAAGCTCTCTAGTGTCTTTTCTTGTAAGGACACTAATCCTAATAGACCAGGGCTCCACCCCTAAGGATCTCAATGAACAGTAACTACCTCCTTATGCATCCTATCTCCAAATTACCCTGGTACGAGGGCGTCGGCGTAGGATTTGGAGGAATACAATTCAGGCCATAACAGTGGTTGAACCAAGAGATATTCAGGGAATGGGGTGCCTTTTGAGGCGTTTCCTGCCCTCATCCCCTGGCCTACCCACACTTCAGGCTTCTTTCTCCATCTTAGAATCTGGCTGTGCTTCTGCCACACCATCCAGAGGGCAGGGTGGTGGCCCTGGAGGCAGAATGCAGGACCTCAGGCTGGCAGAGCTGCCTGGATGCAGCATTGTGTCCAGGAAGCCCACCAGCACCTTGCCCACTCTCATTTGTCTTTGTTCCCATCTCAGCCATGGGCCAGGCCCTGGGGAAGCCTGGAGGCAGGGTGAAAGGAAGCCGAGAGTGACAAATCTCATCTGTTACTTAGCAGAAGTAGGAACCCACCTGGGGACAGAACACAGATGCTGCAGGCTTCCTCGCGCATTTCATAGGTTAAACCACTGAAAACTGGGGTCCTTTGCATGCCCAGCCTATGATGTGGAGAGAGCTCGTCACCGGCGGAGGCCAGGTTAATCTGCTAAGTAAAAACAGGAGTGAATGAAAACCACTTGTCATTTGCCTAACGTTGCAAAGAGCTCAAATGATAGCCTCAGAAAAGGCTCCAGTCCCTGCTATTCTCTCCACCCTGAAAATGCTGCAGTCCCCCGTCCTGCTCCCCTCAGCCTGCACTCCCGCCTGGCTGTTATCCTTTCTCTGCCTGTGTTTCACTGTGGTGAAGGGCTACGCCCTTCCAAAGCTCAGGGGATGGTCCTCCAGTGTCAGAGCACCCAGCCATGCCGCTCAGACTGCCCCCACTCAAGAGTTTATTCTTCTAGCGATGAGTCACTGCTACCACCTTGTCCCGATGCTTCCTGCAAGCAGATAAGGCGAGGAAAAGGAAAGGAGGGGTACTCCGCTAGCTCATGTGGCACCTTGTGGGCCTGGGTGGGCTCCAGCCATAGGAATCTAGAAGGGATGGAACAGGCAGCAAAATGATCAGTCCTGCTGCCCTGGAATAGGGGCAAAAACCCTGCCTCCATAGGATGGGAGGGTCACATGGGGCTGCACTGTCCCCCAGGTAGGGGACCACGGCAATCTCACTGAGACAGCATGAGCTTTGGGCTCCAGCAGATCTGATTTTGAAGTCTGGATCCACTGCTTCCAGCATCCTGGCACACTACCTAGTACCTGTTTGGGACTTGATTTCCTCAGCTATAGGATAGAGACCCCAATGTCCTTCATAGGATTAGCATGAAGGCTAAAGGGCATGGCCTCAGCAAAGCACCAGAGCGGTGCCCTGCATGAAACAGGAGCTGAGCCCGTATTAGGGTTCTCCTTGTGCCATCATCCAATGCCAGGACGCTGTCCTCAGAAATGTTCAGCCCACTGTTCCACCATCTCACAAAGGCAGGCTGCCACATGCCCAGAGACCGTGCTTCTTGCTGGGAAACAGGAACAGCTGGTGATCGGGATGGGGGCGAGGGGTGGGGGGTATGAGCCTGTGCACCCTGGACCAAGGGGGCCCTACGCACCCTCGTTCGTTTTATCTCAACACTGTGTTTGGCAATGATTTATTAGCTAATTCTCACATCTCAAGCTCGTGGCAAGAATTTGAATCCCCTTTTAAACGCAGTTCTTATCATCATGCAGCTCCATAGTCATTATTCAATATTTATTATGTTCAGGGCCATCTTCCAGACACTATATATTTACTTCAGTCTGGAAAGCTGAAGGCTGGGAGGGGCTGCTGGCAATGTCCATAGTGTCCCAAAGGGCAAACAGGGCTCCAGGAGCAAGTCCTTATCCACACAATCTCAGCATTGGAGTTTAGGGAAGGATCAGTGACATTGGAGCAAGGGGACTTTTAGGTTAAGTGAAAGGAAATGCTTTTCCTTTTCTAGCAAGTAATAAACCCACAGAATTCATTATCCAACAGGGAGTTGGATGTAAGTGTAAAAGTACATCGAAAGGAGTTTTAGGTAAATTCATAGTTGGCTGGCTGACCTCTGCAGAGGGTGTTCCATGACTCTCTGAACTTGCTACCGGGAAGGACGGCCAGTGTTTTACAAGGTCTAAAGGAGGAGAACTCTGTGCCCTTGGGCCTTGGGTTCTGGCCCATGTCGCAGTTCCCATGTCCACAGGATTGCCCTGGATTTCTCAGATTTGTGATTTTTCAATGCTGTTCATCTGAGCTGGGAGAGAAAGGAGGGAGCATTCCTGGAGAAAGTGGGGTAAGCATCTCCCAGGCAAAATACTGGACAGCGAAATTTTTTTTTTCCTGCTTAAAATTCCAAAGGCCTACACCCTTTTAAGACTGCAGCAATTTCACAAGAGCATAGAACATTTGCATTGGAAGAGAATTGCTGGACCATTCCACTTACTGCAGTTTCTGCCCTGAACAGTTTTGTGCAATAGCAATTAGATTCAGAAATAGAAACAGTGACAGTGCTAGAAATGCAGTTGCTGAGCTGTGTATCTTTGATGCAAAAAAAAAAAAAAAAAGTCTATGTACCTAACAAATGAACGTTTGCTCATTTATACAACAAATGTTCTGAGCACCAATTCTGAGCTATGAGCTTTGGATACAGGATGAATAAGACAAAACATCTGCCTCCTGAGAATTTAGCCAGTGGTGAAAACAAACAGCCCCAATATTGTGGGTGTTATGAGAACAGGGGGTCTATCTGTACTTGCAGAAGTCAGGATATAAAGGACAGCCAGGAAGTCCCTGGTGGAAATGAGAGGGGCAGAGAGGGCTTTTCTGCAGACCACATTAGTGTGGACTAGCTGGAGACGTGCTAAAATTCACTTGGGTTGTCCGAGACAAAGGGGCAGGAGGAGACTATGGAGAGAAGACAAGACAGGGATGACCTTGACAGTGGTAGTCCAAGCTAAGGCACAGGGCACCAATTGTGGAAGGAAAGCTGGAAAGAGGTATGATCAGTTTCTAATTGTAGGGAGATGACGGGGGTGGGGGGGTGACCTAGGTGAGGGCAAGACTCTAAACACCCACGAGTCAGGTGACTATTGCAATATCCAGGAGAACATGACTGAGGACAACAGCAAAGTCCTGAAGTTATTCGAAAGGTAGGACCAATACCTTTGGCTGCCAGAGGTGCAAGGTAAAGGGAGAAAAGAAAGGAGGTCAAGGATCACCTCCTGGTTTCTCTGAGTGGATGGAGGGACCATTCACTGAATGGTAAGTGGGCACTATAGAAGAATGTCACACTGAAAATAATGATGAAGATTTTGATAGGTTTGCACTTGATTTCTGAATGAGGCAGCCACACAGAGACAGCCATCAGGCTGTTTCTGTCAAGATCCAAGTTCTGGAGAAGAGTGGAGACCCCAGGCCTCGAGACATCAGCAGATGGAGGTGAAAGCTAGCCAAGGAAGAACCCAAATGGAACCAGAGGAGCACACTGAAGGTGCCACACCACAGAATGGTGCAGGCAGAGGAAAAGAAGCCCGCCAAGGAGAACAAGCAAGGAGGTGGAGGAGACAGGCTTACCAAAAAACACAGGAGGCTGATTTTTTTAGGAAAAGGGCAATGTTGTATATGCAAAGGCCATGAAGGGACTCCAAAGAAGCCAGAAATGAGGTCCCTGGGTGGCTCAGTCAGTTAAGTATCTGACTCTTGACTTTGGCTGGGGTCATGAACTCAGGGTCATGGGAGACCTCCTGCATCAGGCTCCATGCTCAGTGGGGAGTCTGCTTGAGGATTCTCTCTCTTCCCCTCCCCCTGCTTGTGCTCTCTCTCTCTCTCAAATAAATAAAAAAAATCTGAAGAAGAAGAAGAAGAAGAAGAAGAAGAAGAAGAAGAAGAAGAAGAAGAAGAAGAAGAAGAAGCCTCCAGTAACTCTGCCACCTGGGTAATTTTGCTGACCGGGTGAAAGATTCTTTGGGAAGATATGAGGAGATGCCAGAGAGTCAAGCAGTAGATGAAAGCAAGGAGTGGTGACAGTAGGTAGACTGTTCCAACCAGAAATGTAGCCACGAAGAGGAGAGCTTGGAGGGTGCACCAAGGAGGCAAGTTCAACAGAGTGGACTTGAACATCGTGACCTGGACAGGAGAAGTGGATCGTCTAGGACAAGTAAGAGACCACGCTGGTGGAACAGCAGGTGGAAGGTGCTCAGAGTGCAGCTCAGGTATCTCGTGCTCCAATTTCCCTCCCAGTTTTGTCCCTTCTTCACAGCCCAAAGACCTTCACCCAGACCTCTCACCCTCAGTGCTCACACACTGCCCTCCAATATGGTCATTTCACTGTGTATCTTCCATAATTCATTTTGAATCTCTTCCAGGGTGGGAACTCTATCTGAAACATATCTGATGTAATTCATGGTGCTTATTATTATTATTATTATTATTATTATTATTATTATTAAGGGAACTCCTTTTTATAGCATTTTTTTAAAATTGACATATAACTTACATACCATAAAGAACACAAAGAGGGTGCAGTTTGATAACTTTTTACATATGTACACATCCGTGAATCTACTACTCCAACTATATAGAATATATCCAGCTCCACTAGAAGGCTCTCTCATGGCCCACCCAGGATGTGTCTCATTTCAAAGTAACTTCCATTCTGACCTTTATGTTTGTATTAACCTTTGCCTGCTCTTGGTCTTATAAATGGGATCAGATGGTGTGTGTTATTTTGTACCAAGTTTTTTTCTCTCAACAGTACATCTTTTGTTGTGGGCAATGGTTACTAAGCTCTTGCTCATTGCTGTGAAGTACACTATGGTGTTTTTTTTTTTTTTTAAAGATTTTATTCATTTATTCATGAAAGACAGAGAGTGAGAGAGAGAGAGAGAGAGAGAGAGAAACAGGCAGAGGGAGAAGCAGGTTCCATGCAAGAAGCCTGATGTGGAACTCGATCCCCAGACTCTGGGATCTCATCCTGAGCCAAAGGGAGATCCTCAACCACTGAGCCACCCACTTGAGCCACCCACGTGTCCCACACTGTGGGGTTTCTATCTGTTGATAGATACTAGTTTGGATACGAGTTTACTACAATTTGGGGCTATTGGAGATAGTGCTGCCATGAACCATCCTATATGTGCACAGTGGGGGTCGCAGCACTCATTCTGCTCCATATGTGCTCCAGAGTGGTATGGCAGGGTCACAGGCTAGACATTCATTCAGCCTTAGTAGATCCTGCCAAAGTTTGTGCCAAGTGATATCCCCTTTCGCAATGTATGAGTGCTCTGGCTCTACAGTATTTTCAAATAAAATACGATTCTATGAAGAATGCTTAACACACTGAAAAAAACGATTGCTCTCAACACTTCAGAAGTATCTATTGATAAGTTAACAATTACTATGCAAGTAATACATACCTCAATCCACTAAGGCTTCCCTTATAGAAACCCTCATTGGCCTGATGAGAGTTAAGGTAAATCTTTGGATATAAAATAAGCCAATTTCTTTATAAATAATTTTATCGTGTGCAAAACTGTCGCTAATTTAAAAAGACTTTCTCGCCTTACATTCAGAGTCATAAGATTTTATTCTAATTCTCAATTGTGAGGATCCCGTTTTTCCTGGGAGCTAGCAGAACTGCCCTATCCTAACTGCACAGCCTATGAATCTTGGGCGGCTGAGAATCTCATCTTGATCTAATTCAATTAGATCTTCATGTGTGCACTCTGTACACTGAGCAGCTACTCTGTGTCAGGCACTGGACTAGGCCCTGGGGTATCACCCACCCCCCAGTGGATACAAAGAGCCAAAATGCAGAGTAGAAAGTTACCAAGTCTCAGACCTCATTGCAAGTTTTTCTACAGGGCGGGGCAAGCTGCCAGCTTAGGTGGAACTCCGGCAGGAGAAACTGCCATTTCATACAATCGCTTCTTTTCTGTCTGAATGGAGACCACATGTCACCTGAGGGCAGATTTTGTTCTCCAGCCACTTGAGTATACCGTCAATGTAAGCTTCTCAGACACCCATTACCTAGAAAGGACAGAAACCTCTGGATTTGACAAAGCCTGCCCTTTTAAATGTCCCTAGGAAGAAACTGGGCAAAATTGCTTAAAGTCAAAGAACCTCTTGGAATCTAGAAGTCCTAGACCCTGTCATGTTTATAATCCTGCCAATTATTGAGATGGTTCCAAGCGGTGTCAGCTGGCAGGGAAGGAGAGAACTCTCACTCATTAAATCCAGTGCTAGGGCCTCGATGGTTGACACAGAAGTGCTGATTCTGGCACAGTAAGCAAGTGAGGAGAGAAGCCTCTCTCTTTGGACCCACCAGGCTTGCACAAAGAACCTACTTTGGGAACAGGGGCTGAATATGTGAGTGTGACCTTGGAATCCAAGCATAGAGCATCTTTAGCTGAATATAACTCAGGAGAGAGTGGGATGTGCACATCTAAAAGCTGAGTTCCTATTCACACTTCAAGCTGCTGAAGACTTTCATACCAATTGTAGGCTTAGCAGATATCGTTGGCTATTATAGGCACTCTCTGCATCCCATATTCTCTGCAGATCCCTTTACTATTCTTGTGCACATAGGCTTCTGTGGCCTTCCTGAAGGAAGGGAAATTGTCAGGGAAAATGGACTGCTCTGTATAGTCCACATTCTAAGTTCATCTCAGCTAACTTTAGCTCTTAGAAATGTGTCACAACAGAGGGCTTCTTGGTGGGGGGGGTGGGGGGTGCGGTCAGACTAGCTCATCTAGCTAGCAAGCAAAGAGTAGAGAACGGCACATGGTAAAGAATCCTGTCCATGGGTTGAAAGCTGATAGGGTGAATCTGGGCATCTCCCAATGTGCCTGTCTCTTTGACTGGTGTTGTACACATCTGGGCTGCTGCCCTCTGTGTTTGGTTTATACAGTGTCATCCTGGGATCTTTTTTAACCATCCTCCTGGAAATCCCCTTTACTTCTCTTCAGTGTTGAAACTTCTGTTCCTGTTACATGTTTCGCTTTCTCAGAAATACATTCTCGAGACTTTGTGTGTGTGAAAATGTCTTTATTCAATTTTTGTGCTTTTTTAGGGTAATTTGGCTGGGTATGGAACTCTAGGTTAGAGAGCATTTCCTTTTAGAATTTGGAATACACTGCCCCATTTTCTTTGTTTCTGGTGATGCTATTGAGAAGTCTGCAACCATTCTAATTTCTGATCCTGGTATGTGACTTTTTTTCTTTCTCTAGAACCTTGTCGACTCTTTATTTCCTCCAATTTTTGGAAAATTTCCAACGATGTGCCTCAGTGTGCATCTATTTTCATTTACTGTGACCCAATATTTGACGTATTCTTTGAAGCTGGAAACATATGTCTTTTTTTAATCTCTGGGAAATTTGAAGAAATAATTTCATTTGTGATTAACTCCGTTCTGTCTTGTTTTCTTCTTTCTCTCTCTCTCTCTCTCTCTCTCTCTCTCTCTCTCTCTCTCTGGAACTCCTATTATTTACAGGCTGTACTTCTTGCACTATTCTTTTAATTTTGCTTTCTTTTCAAAATTTTTTGCTCTACTTTAACTTTTTGCCCTACTTTTTGAGAGAGTTACTATTGAGTTTTTCATTTCTGCTGTTTTTATTTTCCAAGAATTTTGTTTTGGCCTCAGAATGCTCTTTTTTTGTTTCACCCTGTTCTTTTTTCTTGGATTCAGTATCTTCTCTATGTAAAGATGCAATAAATATACACTTTAATTTTCCTCTCCTCTCATGTTCTCACTTTTCCCAGATACTACTTTGTTTGTTGTTTGTTTTGTTGTTTATCTTCCACATACTTGGCTTTCCTCAGATGTTTGGTAGCACTGACACATCCATGTGGACAAGCATGTGGACCTGGGGCACCTGGGTGGCTCAGTTGGTTAAGCATCTTCCTTCAGCTCAGGTCGTGATCCCAGGGTCCCGGGATTCAGCCCTGCATTGGGCTCCCTGCTCAGCGGGGAGTCTGCTTCTCCCTCTCACTCTGTCTGCCACTCCTCCTGTTTGTGTGTGCTCTCTCTCTAATCTGATTGGGAATCCTTAAGCTGATTTAAAACTACAGGCAAGTGGGTAGAACTTCGGACTTCAGCTAGATCTGTTGATCTTGAATTACAGATTCCCCAACTACTCTAAAGGTTTAAAAGAATGCCTGACATATTAGAAGTGTTCAATATGTGTTACTCTTGTTGTTGTTGTAGAAAATACGTATGCTGAGAAGTGAATGTAGACACAACTTAACTAATCAAAAGCCCATACCTTTGTTAGGAGCTTCACAGAGACTTATAAAGATGCAATCATTCTCAGAAATTTGGGCACAAGCTTTAAATGGCGGCTTCAGTGCTTCATGGTTGGTGGGTGGATGATGGAGAAAACAAATGGAATGAAGATACTGGAGGCCACCACGGGAGAAGATGGGAGGCAGCTGGCTGAGAAGGAGAAGGTGGCTAGAAGAGGTGTCAAGTCACCATGGTGGCTTCCAGAGAATGCTAGTGGTTTCCTCATTAAGCTTGTGTCTAAACACCCTCCATCTTTACAGTTCTAGGAGAATGGGTTCTTGGGGACAAATTTGTTAATTACTTCCATGACTTCTTGGGTGGCTGTCCATTTTTTTTTTAATTTTTATTTATTTATGATAGGCACACAGTGAGAGAGAGAGAGGCAGAGACACAGGCAGAGGGAGAAGCAGGCTCCATGCACTGGGAGCCCGACGTGGGTTTCGATCCCGGGTCTCCAGGATCACGCCCTGGGCCAAAGGTAGGCGCCAAACCGCTGCGCCACCCAGGGATCCCCGGGTGGCTGTCCATTTTACAGGTGATGGCCCCAGAGGCCCAGCTCTGCCAGGGGAAAGAAGGAATATTCCATTCATCGGGCTATGGGTTATTAAGCCACTCTCTTCCTGTCACAGACAGATTGTGAATAACACTGTGTTCTCTTCCATCCCCTTTGCTGCCTCCTCTTCTCTTTCCACAGCCAGGGGAAGACAGTGGGTGTAACAAGGCCTTGCTATCCTCAGTCTGGTGGGTGCTGGCCTGTCTGGCCCTTGGTAATGGGAAGAGTACCTTTTTCCTTCTTCCCACACCTGTCAGTCCCCAACCACCTGGGAGTCCCCTCCAGAAATCTGACCTCCAGCTTCCGCAGTGCTGGGCCACTGGCCACAGTGGTGGATTCCTCCTGGAAGCTGGTGTAGCCTTTGGCAGGAGACCAGCTCTGCAAGTCATTGATTTCAACTACTCAGCATCTTGTCTCGGCAATTCTTGTGCATCCGCCTCTCTCAATTCAATTCTAATAACTTTATTGGCACAAAGAGATGAAGAAAGGATTGCCAAAGACAATAATCAAATTTCTGCAACTAGGATGATATGTGTGTGTTTATTTATTTATTTACTTATTTATTTATTTAGAGGCTGTTTCATTAAGATAAGAACTGTATGGGCTCATATTGTGTATTATCTTTGGATTCTTCTCCAGTGAGACAGTCTATATTAGGAGGTTTGATTCAGATCCTTCCTCCCAGTTGTGCAGCCTCATTATTTTCTCTTCTTGTTTTATTCTTGTTCATTCCCGTGTCTTTTTCGTGCAACGTTTTTAATGATGAAAGAAGCCAAATAAGCAAATATTTTCTGAGAACCTACTATGTCCTAGGCAGAGTGATGGAGTATTTAAAAACATACACTACTTTTTAATCTAAAGTAGGAAAAAAGCTGGGGCAAGCCATAGCAAAGTGATCACATAAGTTTACCCATCCATCCAAGATAATATCCTTTCTATAAATTAAAGAGAAAGGAAAGCTGAGGGGTTAAGTGTGCAGGTGTCCAGGTCTGCCCCTCACTAGATGTGATTTGGGGCAAACTACTTTGTGTCTGTTTCCTCACTTACAAAGAAGTGAATGGTAACAGTAACACCTACCTCTTAGGGTTGTTATGAAAATCATGCAAGGTTGAACACAGCACTTAGAAAAGCCTGGCGCTTAGTAAGCACTTACTAAATGGTAACTATTATTATTATTGTTATGGTTATGGTTATTGTTATTATTATTATCAATATTATTATTATGACTTACAGAGACCTTCCCAGTTTTCTCACCCAAGCTCCTCCTCTTCATAGTGAGGATATAAAAGACCAGAGAGATTTACTTGCCCAAAGTCATAGTTTGGTCTCTCTCATTGCAGACAAAGATGCTAAATAATCTACAT